>NW_009952440.1:1436594-1483118 GCF_000747805.2 Chaetura pelagica
AGCAGGAAATCAACGCGAATGAAAATGACAGCTAAAATACCATGTTTTCTTGAATGGCAAATCCGTATTTGAACACAAAAGAAGCTGCAGTGATTTATGAGCTGACTCTGTCCTGTAAGTGCTGCTGACATAAAAGACTCCCCCACCTAAGAGTGCCTAACAACCCCCCTCCTCCCGGCAGTGCAAAACTGGCAGGAAATTCCAGCTACCCAAGAAGCTGAACTTCTGAAATGAAAGCTGCCATTCAGAACAAGCTGTGCCATGAAACAACACTGATGTTCAGTGTCTAAGCAATATGTGCATCATAAAATCTTTCAGATGCATCTTGGTGGGATTTTGGTATAGTACAACCAAAGTCCATACCTGGGTCTTTGACAAATCTAGTTTTTGACAAATATAGTTTTTATTCTAACAAATTTTTGTTAAATCAAAGCGTCTCAATATTTTTGGTGTGAAACCATGGGTTTTAGTTTGATTTCATATCTATTATAGCATAAATCTAGCAGAGTCACCTCTGATGCAGGGATGTACTGTAAGATTGGGATCACACTGTATTTGAAGAAAATTCTGGCACAACTTCTTTTTTTTTCTTAAACCAGAGTTGCACAAGATAAGATTAATGTTGTAATGACTTAGGAATATCTACACAACAAAGACTGGTAAGTAAACCCTGGTATAACAAACCTATAGATATTCCTGAGCCCTAGAATTTAAGACTATTCTAATTCCAGTGTTTTCCTAGCCATTTTTTATAATATTATGTTATTTTGCCAGTTATTTTCCTACAGTAAATCCTATTTCTAACGGTATGCAGGGAATAACATTCTGCAGAGTAAATCATTATAACATGCTTTAGGACATGAAGCTTCAGGGTGGGTCCATCAGTGAACGACTTGCTGGGGAGACTTCTGAGGACAGTATTTTTGGGCCCATGCAAGATAAAGTGGAAAACTGAATGATGCCACTGTTAGGATGTATGGCCAGAGATAGATGTATCCTAAAATATTTCTGATTTACTCTGGGGAGTGAAGGCTAGTGATGCCTGAAGAAGTTTTCAGAAGGCCCAAATCTATGAGCAAGAAAAGGTGTGCTGGGAGGCAATATCTGAACTACTCATAAACCTCACCAGCATGTTTCAAGATACAGGTCAGAGATCAATTCTCTTCAGATCATCCTTGCTCCATGTAGGAACTACATCCACAGCACTAGTCCTTCCGTTACTCCTGAGCTCTCAGAAAGTAACAGACTCAATAAGTGAACATTAGCATGCACAAGAGTAAAAGAAGGTTACACTTTGGCAGCCATTTTCATGGTACATTTAGGTTATCCCACACAGTTCTAACTTGATTCTCACCCAGCAATTGAAGGTATTTACATTTTCCGTTTGTCAGTTTAGATAACTTGCTCTTTTGGGCCAGCTATTTTTCCTTGTCTTGGCTCCAGCTCTCCCCTTAGCGAGTATTACAATGTTCAGCAAAAGAAATCCAGCTGGTTGAATGAAGACTCTACATAAATTAAATGGGAAATTTGCAGCATGCCAGTTTTTCATCTAAACAACATGTGCTTTAAGTCTGGATAACAAAAGCTCTTATGGCTTCAAGATTTCATTTATAGGCGCTTCTGACAAGAGACACTGCAAAATGTTAACAGATCTACATCTATTTTATCTCAAAGTATCCTAAGGCAATATAAACCTACAACTGACGGCATCCAATAACATCTCAGAGACATAGAAGTCGGCTCATCTTTTAAATGCTTTTTCAGAAAGAAATGGGGGTAAATACTAGAAGAGTATATCACCTTTTCTTCAAACTGATGTGTAGTTTATACCACACATCAGAGATCAAGTTCTCCTGTGTCTAGGAAATCTTTTTCCCCAAAACAAGTTCCTCAGGTTCTCTTTGGGTCTTCAAATACTTTATTGGCAAAGAAGAACCAGAACTAAGTTGATGTTTACCCGTTTTAACCAGTTGAAGCTTTGCCCAGAGAAGTTCTGTCATGTGAGCCAAAACACATGTGAAGCATTTCAACTAGGAGTTTCTTAATATTTTGTACAATACTTAATACCTAAGTGGTAATTTGTAAAAATAATTCCCTGAACAGAGACTTTATTTCATCTTTTCTTGGAGCAACAGCTTCCTGAGGGAGCTTTTAAAATTTGGTTTTTGTCTCCTTTTTCTTACTTATCATTATAATGCTGGATAAGAAATACAGAAAAAAGGTTAAAATTACACTATTTCTTCTTTGTCTTCATTGTGTATTGTAATGGAATAGAGCATAGGACTAAACAAGATCTCTGAATTAGGTATTCAGAAGTTAAAAAGAAACTTCTTTTCTTCAGCTGTTTTTTTTTTCAAATTATTTTAATGGAGTTAGAAAACTCCCCCTGAAAGTTTATACAAAGTATTCCCAATAACATTTAGGTTCTGGGTTTGGGAAATCCTTGCTCCCATATCAAAATCTTCTATATAATTTCTTGTTACTATAATACAGTAGAAACACAAACAGGTGAAAAGGACTACTCCTGTTGATTTTCAAGAAGTCAGCTCTGACTCTAGCTATCTCAGAAGACAAATCACTGTGTGGGTTTGGGGTTTTTTTTTGTTGTTTTTGTAGTTTTGGGGTTTTTGGTTTTTTTTTTTTGTATTTCAGTAAAATCCTGGACTGAGATGATAGGCATTTTCATGGAAAGAGTCAGGGTTTCACCCAAAATGTGTCATATCTGTCAATGTTTCCATTTTTTGAAGGTATGTATTACTTGGAATTTTCTACAACATTCCTTCCTTCCCTTCAGTTGCCCTCATGGATTTCAAACAGCTCACTGTCTGAGGTACTGGATATGCCTGCTGTGAGTTAATTTTGACTAGTGAGATAATACAAAAGGTATTTTGTTCTAATTCAGTCAGCATGCAAATGCTTTCTGGCACAAATATTACTGTGAGTGAGAAGTGGGAATTTTATTTTCCATGAATTCTGTATTGGTGGCTTTTGGAGTAAGTAATCCAAGAATAAATAAGACAGTAGCATGATTGGAAAAAAGTGACAAAAATTGAGCACAGACATGTAGTGTTGCACTGGCTCTTCTTCTGTATGGGCTAAACTTTGCATATTTGTGCTCATAAATAAGCTCAATGTGGTTACACAGCACTGCTCTGCTTCCATTAACCTTCATGGAATGGACAAACATTACCTCTACAGGTCATTAGCCACTCACTGGTATCTTCCATAGACTTCTAGACAAATCTAGTAGTGTTAGCTAATTTAATTGACAGAGAATGTGATCTTTAATTTTTTACAGGTCCAAGTGACCACTAAAATGGGAGACAATTCTTTCCAGAATTTTGTGTCACTCTTGGACTCCTCAATACCAATGTACTTTCCACTTCTGGAAACACCCAACACATGTTCTGCATGACAAGAGGCTACCTTGGCAACTGGCCTCTGTTTCCCAATACCATACCTCCCTCAGCTCTGTAGTTCTGGGAAGAGCTGCTGGTGGGAAAGGCTTGCTGGAAGGTCAAAGAAGGAAGTGGAAGAAATGCTAAAGTCTGAGGTAAATGAGCTGATCACAAGGCAGAGACAGAAAATCTTCCAGGATAAGCATCATACTCTTTATTCCAAGGAAAACTTATTCAGTCAGAAGAAAGTGAATCTTTACCAACATGAGATGAGATCTTGGCATGAGGAAGCTCCAAGCTCCCAAAGGACACCATTTCCAAACAGCAAAGAATACTTTTAGATTCAGCATTCTTACAGTGCAGGATTGATAATGTCTGCAAGCTAAAAATGCTCACCCCTCTGCCCCAAATTCCCCAACACTTAATGGCATGTCATTGTGTCACTGGTTTTGTTTAAACAAACAGAAAAACAAACAACAAATAGGTAATGCTCATCTTTTTTTAAGGAAAACACATCAGTTTACACGAATTTCCTATTTATCTACTTTAATAGATTTTAATACAACAAAGATGGATTGGTACTCTTTCTTCTTATAGGAGGAGTTGATATCCATGCTCATTAGAGCATTTATTCTCATTAGAGATCCTCTTATTAAGCAAAGTACAGAAACCCAGTGTGTCATCTTTCCAGTTCTCAGCTGTTGGTGTGCAAAAAGACACAGCACTAGGTGGAGCGGGAACTGGAAACATTAACTGTTACACTGACATTCATAGCCATGTAATTTCTGCAGCATATAAGAAATAATTATTTATTTTTACTCTGGATTTATCACAGAAAATTTATTCTTTCCTCAGTTTATCCAGAATAAGATACTGTCTTCAGACAAAGGCATACATTTGCTAAAAAGGAGATCAATAGATGTGCTTTTTGTCTATTTTGCTGGTTGGCTGGTTGGTTGGTTGGTTTTGTTTTTTGAGAAATTAAAACAAGGACTGCCCTGTTGCTGGAAGTGGTGTCATGTGCAATAATCTGGTCATTGTAAAGCCATATCTGGTCCTAATTCCCAACCCAACACCAGATGTTTTCAAGGCATGTTCCCCTGCAAGTCTGCTTTGCTGGAGAACAATAATGCAGGGATTTCAGCTTCCATGTTTCGGCACCTCATCATGGTTGTTAGAGAATGGTGAGAGGGATTTGAGAGCTGTAATGCTGCCAAAGGCGGCTGCATGGCCAAGAGGGGGGGACTTACAGGAGTGTTGGAGCCACGGCTGCAAACCCAGGCCTCAGTGGGGCTGGGGCAACTGGGGCAGCTGTGCCTGACCCCAGGTC
Source organism: Chaetura pelagica (assembly GCF_000747805.2). Taxonomy (NCBI): domain Eukaryota; kingdom Metazoa; phylum Chordata; class Aves; order Apodiformes; family Apodidae; genus Chaetura; species Chaetura pelagica. The sequence continues at coordinate 1,441,323 of NW_009952440.1, forward strand.
AGCAGGTCCCTCTCCTAGGGCATCCCATGAAGGCATAGCAGCATTTGGCACCCCTCCAGCCAGCAGTCTGCAACACACTGCCACTCTCACGGGGATCAGGTTGTGGGAGACTCATGCCTCCAGCCAAGCTCCAGTGGTTTGAAGGAGCTGGACTTACTGATGGGACAGAAGATATGAGCATTACAAGCAAGCCACGGTATCATGGGTCAGCCCCTCCTCCCAAAAAGCTCTTGACAGTTGGCTTCATGACTTGTTTCCCCATGATGTCCCAACAGGTGCCCCAGGGCAGCCAACAGCTGGAGGTGGCACAGCCTCCAGTGGACCTCCAGCCCCTGCTCCTGACTGAATAAAATGTGGTTTCCTTTCTTCTTCTTCTCCATGTCTAGCAAGGCTTACAAGAGCAGCAAGGCAGGGATGCCTGATCTCGCTCTTACTTTGTGAACCCTGCATGAGCAGCAAGGAGCCTGCGTTCAGAGCTCCATTATTAAAAGCTCCACCTGTGTCCCATCAGAAGTGCTGGCTTCTTTCCAGCCACCACTCTTCTTCTCCCTTCCATGCTCTTGCAGAGATCAACCATACAGGTAGCCACCTCTTTCAGCACCCCATGTGTGTTTCAGGCTCTGTCCTCCCTAAGAGTGTGTCAACTCACCTCCCATAGAAGAGGATGAAGGTGCAGGATATTTCTTGCCACAAAACCAAAGTCTTTTGCACATCGTGATGGTGGTCATGTCAAGTCCCTACACCTATAGTATGTATTGTGAATTAGAACTGAGCTTCCTCCACATATTTTCATCTCTAAGGATGACATAGTGATTCCCACAGAATAAATTATAACTTAGAGACACCTTCTTCCACAACTCTGAATATGTTGCAATTTAGACTGTAAAATATAATTAAGATTCCATACTGCTTCAACCAAACAATTTTTCAAAATAATCCATATAAAATGTTGGTTTGAGTAAGCCAAGAAGCAGGCATAAAAACTAGTTATTTCTCATCACATCTTACACAGGAGGAGATCCAACTGTTGGTGAATTATTTGGACTATGAAGTCTCAAGAAAAAAAAAAACTTCCTCACAAGGGGAAGAGATGGGGCAGGTATTGACCTCTTCACTCCTGTGACCAGTGACAGGACTCAGGAAGATGAATCAGGGGAAGTTTAGGTTGGATATCAGGAAAAGGTTTTTCACCCAGAGGGTGGTTAAGCACTGGAACAAGCTCTCCAGGGCAGTGGTCAGGGCACCAAGCCTGTCTGAGCTCAAGAAGCCTTTGGATGATGCTCTCAGGCACATGGTGTGATTCTTGGGGTGCCCTGCACAGGGCCAGGAGTTGGACTCAATAATCCTTATGGTCCCTTCCAACTCAGCATATTCCATGATTCTATGAAATGCATATGGCTTCTTTCTTAGAGGCAGAAAGAATGTACCATATCCCACAAAAGCCTAAATCATGGGGCTGTAAGCAGAAGAAGAAAGTTGCAAGAATGGGCAAATATACTTGGTATGGGTACAAGCTGTAAAGACATGTATACTATTGGTCAAGTATGTGCACAAATACCTGCTGTTTTTAAAAATCTCAATTGAGATTTAAAATCTTGGGCATGAAAAGTGATTTACCTGAGATTCATTAGGTCTGCATGAAATGAGGTAGGTACAGGTTCACTCTGCCTTCTCTTAAGAATTAAATGGACTTGTCTGCTATACTGAATTTATAGCTGAACTACAGATACTCATACCATGTACAGTCACAAGGGCTTCTTGTAACAACAGAATGCACATAGCCCACTCCTGCCTCACTCTAAAGATGTACCTGGAAAAATATTGCTGTTCAAAAGCACATAAATAGGGAAATAATTGAGGACTTCCATTAAGTTTTTCAGCCTCTGACCAAAGGCTTTATAGATGATAGAAAGAGATTAAGTATACTAATTGTGATTTGTCATTAAAATGAAGTGTTAAACTTGTCCCTTTTTTTTTTATTTTTTTTTTTTTAATTGCACTGCAATAAAAATCCTTGAGGTCTCAGCTGAGTCAGGATGTGTTTTACTAAACCCAGTAAAAGCAGTAGGACACCACCCTACTGAAAAACTTTCAGAAAATATTTTAAAGTACCAGAAAAATCAAACTTTAAAAAGCTCTTAATGAAAGCCTAATAGCATAAGGATTCGCAAAACCCTTATGACTGGCTCTAGATCCACCTGCTATGTGCTACTGTTATCCCACCATCACTTCAACTTTGACCTGAACTTGGATGTAGCGAAGGGAAGATGTTTATTTCTCTCCAGAATAAGTGGCACCACCTGCAAAAGTCTCACTGATGCACTGCAACACCAGCTCTCCTACACGGTAACAGGTCTGTCTTTCACGCTTCATCCAGTTGTCAGAGCCAAGAACAAGAGGTTCATCGAGCATCAAGTGAGGCATATCACTGCACTGCTCTGCAATTTGTGCCATCTGTACAAGCCTTCTGCTCAGCTGCAAGCAGTGTGCCAGCCCTGCCAGGCCAGGCTGGCTCTCTGCCTCTCCAGCTGGGCATTTTGCAGCTGTTCCTCCAAGTAGCAGCAGTTGCAGAAGTGAAGGAAGTATCTCATCCTTAGGCTATGGTAAGGCTGTAAGGAAAAAAATTAATTACTCACATCTGGACCCTCATTAGACCAACATCTGAGTGGTCCTGATTTAGATCACAAAAAAATTTCACATCAGTTCCTGACTGTGATCACACAGATAGAGTAACATTTCAATAGTGGTGTGAATCAGGCTATGTAAATCTGCAAAAGCAGAAATTCCCATGAAATACTTGACATATGAGATTTTTAATATAAATAATTTCTTATAAAGTATAAACTGTTATTCTGTGTCACTGATAGCTAATAGATTAAATTCTCAGTGGAAAGATTGTTTTCCCTTTAGGATCAGTTACTGTGGAGGAAAAAAAGAAGAAAAAAACCCTCAAACCGAAACAATTTAATTATCAAAAGAAATAAAGAGGAGCACAGTGGGTTCACAGAAAGTAAATGAGCATGCCTCTAGGAATCACAGTCTCTAACTCAGGTCTGGCTTGCCATAAGCTTATGCTGGTACTTTCTCAGCATCCACAAAACCCACTTATAACTAACTGGGCTCTCAAAAGTCTTGGGAAACAACAAAATTCCTTGCTGTTACAAACTTCTTTAAGCATGTGGTTCTGGTTTCCTTGTCTTCTGCTACTCCATCTCTCTCCTCCCCTTTTCCACTGCTGTGGATTAACTGCTTTGAGTGGCTCCAGCCCCATATGGGATGACAGGCTGGCATCCAGAAGCTACAGGTCTCCTCAAGGGTATGGGACTGAGCTTGTATGACAAACATCTACAGAACCCCCACACATGCAATTGGTGAGAATAACACTGTAGGCAAACAAGCCATTTCCTATTCTTGCAGGGCACTGCAGCCCACCCTCTGCAGTTGTGTCAGGTTTTATGGCTGTTGCCTTCATTACCCTGCTCTCATGGTTGTTTTTTCCCTCCTAATCAACACTAGCAAGTGACAAAACCTTGCCCTGCCAGCTTCTGCTCTCCTGTGCTCTGTCAGAGCACTCAGGCAGACCCTTGTCAGCAGGGTGCCAGAGACCCTCACAGGCATCAACTTATTAATCCTCACACTACCCCAATGATACCAGCAGCTATTATTAACCCCATTTTAGAGGGGGACAGGCAGGGGTGGGGAACGGAAACTCTTCAAGATGAAGCATCTCAAGCCAAGGTCATGCAGGAAGCAGAGCCACTCTGGTGTCTTACTCTCTTGTTTCTTGGTCCTACTGAAGAAGCTGGGAGAAACTAATTTTGTTTCATAGTCAGTACTTACACCCATGTAGAGGCAGGCAGACCTGTAGATATTTTTAATGTAAGCAGTAAATTTATTTGAGAGACTTAAGGTGAGCATCCTCCAGTGCACAAAAACAAGCATCTTCAAGTCAGATTAAGAAATCATCAGGTCTCAACAGACCCATTTTGTTCATTTTCCTAAGCTTACTTCAGTCATGATGTTCACCATCTGCAGCAAGCTACACTGTGTTAGGTGCTACATCCCATAGGACAGTCAAGCTATGCCCTTTAAATGTCCTTGGCACAGAGGGGATGTGAAGAGCCAAGGATGTATCTCAGGATATCTCTTCCCCTCCACATGCTGTGCACCATCAGTGGTTACTCTGCTCTTCTGCACAACCGCCTGCTAACCCACATCCCTCCAACCAAAACCACACCAGGTGAGAGCTCCTATCACATCACAAGAGAGATCAGCATTAAGCAGAAATGTAAGAAAGTGTAATTCTGAAGGTAGAAGCATGATGGTCAAACCTCACTTATTATGGAAATCAAATAACTCAAATAATTCCTACCTGAAATTTTCCACTTGTAAAATGGTCATGGTGGCTTCATATGTTTGGGGCTACTGCAGAGACTTGCTTTTCTGCAACAGAATATTCAAGAAGCTTAGATCCTATTCTCCTTGAAAATGAACGCAAAATATTGAAACTTCTCTCTTTTCTTATTGCAAAATGAAATATGTGGGTTTTAGTCACCCCTAAAAATAAGGAGAATAAGTTTCCAGTCGAATAACAAATATAAAATTAAGGCACCTTTATAAAACTGTATTTGAAAATGCAGGCAGACATTTAATCTTTCATGAAAGACTTCACCAAAGACATTTGCCCTCTCCACCCAAGTAGTTTGATGTAGTCCAGATGTTTACTGTATAATGGGTGTGTACTTTCTGTTTCTGAGGAAGAAACCAGCCCAGACATCCTTGGGTTCCTTTCCTTTTATAGCTTAAGAGAATGTAAACCTGTTTTATCCTAGATTCTCTTTCCATTAGAGATGGGCAAATCAGAACAGGATTGAAAAGCTGGCTTAGGTCAGCACTGGCAGTTTCATTGCCTAGGCAGACTCAGCCAAGATATGAATGTATTCAAAATGTTTCAGTCTTTAAAGATATAATAAACCCAAAGTTTCCAAATCTGAAAGCTAGAGGTACACAGAAATGACAAAAAATTAATTAAACTCTGAATCAAACATTTGTCACTCTGGGAAAGCTCACTTTTTGGTCTGAGATGTGAGGTGAGTCCCACTTCATCTCATGTGCTCAGCTATAACTTCTAAGCCCTCTGTGTGGTGCTGCTTTATTTAACTTAGGAATTCACTACCTTTAGAAACTTGCACTCATTTTATTTTCAAGGCAGCACAAGCTGTGGGAGCTGTCAGTGTTCTCTCTCAGTGCCCACGCACAGGATCTAAGCTGTTAATTTTTGTTCTGTTAAAAGAAGGTAGAGGTCATCGAGGAACTTTGTAGTTGCTTTTCATGTGATGACAGATGCCATGCAAATAAGAGATGGTGCAGCAAATGTTCCTCTGTTGTACCTAAATATTCCTTGCATGGCACACCTGGGAATATGGACAAAGCAAATGGTTAATCCTTCTTTCAGCATGCCAGTTTAGGGTTGAACCTGTGACCTGTCCTACAAGAATCCAACTTTTAGTGCAGATTAAAGTACTTCATATGAAGTATACACTGTTTCAAGGTAAGAACATGCTTAACAGCAGTTACCACTGGGCTTTAAACATGCTGTAAATCCCCACCCCAAGTCTCCAAAAATTGTTCATATGTTCATACCTTTTTTGTTAATTAAAAATCATTCTGTGGTTTTATTATAGTATCAGAATTATATTTAATCCACTGCATGACTGCATAAACCAAGTATTTGACTGATGAGATACAATATTTATGTCACTATACTCTGTACATTGAAAATGTTGGAATGGTAAGAGAATAATTTTTTTTTTAATTCAGCTAGTGATTTACTTGTTGTTTTGATCAAAACCAAGGAAAACCACAATTAAACAGAGAAGCTCTGACATTAAAATAGCTTTTGGCTACATTCTAGGTTAGTTATGCAGAACAAAGGTGGTATCTGATGTGTATAAGGAAACCCAGGAAGATGCATAGTATTAAAGCTACAAAATCCGTACTGATAGTCTTACTGCTGTCGCTGTCAGCTATAGTAATAAGAACCTGAAGAAATCCATGAAAAACCAACAAACCTCCAAGATACATTTTTATAATTAAAAAAAATATTAATGGGAATAAACAAATTGCCTGGCATTTCACAGAGCTTGTAGGATGCCCGAGCAACTGGGTTATCACACATATAAGCAAAATAAGGAAATAAGCCAGAGCAGGATAGACAAATTTATTCCTAGTGTTACTCAACATTCTTAAAATAAAGAGTTTCATTAAGGATAAATGCATCCTGCTCTGACTGTATTGTGCAAGTGGAAGAACAGCCCCTCCCTCTTTGTTAATTCTTATGGTATCACACTACTAATGAAGATGGAAATTAGAGCAAGCGTTGATAATACTGGGCACATTTCTCTAAGTAGAGGCCCTTTTAAGGCCACTGTCTATCATATTTGAAAGCTCATGGAAGTTGAGAGAAGTCCATTATGAGTGCAGATTGGCAAACCTCGCACCCATCTTCAAAAGAGACCAGAAAGGCTATCTGGTGAGCTATGGGCCTTTGGTCCACACAGGGACATCACAGTGCAAATCTTCCTAAAGCACATTTCTAGGCTCAAGAAGGAGAAGGTGGTTAGAGCTGTGACTTGTATTGACTTCTACACAAAATACAATACAAGGTTCTTAAACAGCCAGGCTTTCTGTGGAGAACCGGATGTGGCAGAACCTCACTTTTATTTCAAGATATTTGTCAATGAGGAATAAGTCACAACAGATTGCTGAAAGGATCCAACTTCAGTGTTTGTAAAATTATAGACATTGCACCAAAACTGGAAGACAGTTGCCTCTCTCTTCCCTTACCTCCTCTGACTACCCTTAATTTCTGGCTCAAAGATATTGCACACAGATGAAGAATGTGCTGCCCTGGCTGTGCACTATTAGGAACAAATAAATTAACGAAGGATAATATTCCCTTGTAGCTGTCATCAGAATAATACTGGCCAATGAGGGGAACCTGGAAAACTAATACGAAGAGGAAAAATGCTCAGTTTCACTGTGCAAGTAAGTGGAATGGTTTGGGGGGTAATTATGAGTCATGTACTCTGTTGGGCCCATGATAAGAAAAGGAAACACACAGAGCCTCCTTCCTCCCCCTGTTCGTTCTTATGGCCACTACGGGCAGTATTGAAGCAATCTGACACTGAAGGAGTGATTTCCAGAGTGCTCTGACCTAAGTCCTGACAAAAAAGCCCGTTCTGATTACTCTGCTTGTCACAACTGTCCCCATGGCAGAACCTTCTTTTGTCTCTGACACATGTTCAAAGAATGTGTATGTGAGGAAGGGGGAAGCAAGAACCAGCATGCAGCAGCTGGTTATGTTCATTTTAGGGGAATCCCCAGCCAGCTGTTACCCTCAACTTCCCATTGACAATGGCCAGAAAAAATAAAAGAGGGGCCAGGTTATATTAAAGTGTTAACTGCAGGCTGTTATCTGTGGTCTGTAATTATGAGTGCTATAGAAACTTGTATTCTTTTCTCCATCACACTGCTGCTCTCCCATGCCAACATGTACAGAGCAGATTTTTCTTTTTTAAACTTAAGAATGTTATTGCTTACTTGCTGTCTTGAAAATCAACTGCTGGGGTGGGAAACTAAGACAACCAGATGTTTTACTTTTCATGCTGAGGAAGTGAAATTAGAGATCATCTTCCTAAGCTTTTTATGGAAGAAAGTTCAGAAACATGAGAAAAGCTATACTTTTAACCCTACGCAGTTTAAGAACCAAGTTCATTATCACTAAAAAAAAAAAAAAATCTATAAAAGAGAGAGAGAATACAAGAAAGAAAATGGGGCAACTGTCACCCTTGTAGTTCAAAAGTGTAGGCTAACTAAGTTTCTATTATTTAAGAAGTACTCATTTACAACTCCTAAAAAAATTAGATTTAGAATAAAGATTTCTAAGACTGGTCTTCAAGAGCTGATACTACAACTCATCCACTGCTATATGCTATATGGATATGTGACTTTTATTGCAAAATGTGCACATATTATGGCTGGAATTCAAATTCACAGAAGTACCAAAAATCCTAGTGATTTTCCTGCAGCCTTTATATATATATATATACACGTATTTACACATATCTGACAGTCATAAAAAATATTATTTCAGTCTCAAGAGTAAAGGCAGAAGTAAGTTTCAGGCAAACATCTTAGAGGAGGAAGGTTTCATACATTACCGGTGCTCAGCAGTAAGTTCTGCATGTACATTCACACTATGGCCTTGTTTAGTTTCTCAGTGTTATCACAAATGGGAAATTAAACATTTTTTTCCCACAATAGAACACATTTGCTGGCTTGCACCCAGATTCTTTTAATTTCATTTGAGCTAGCAACAGATCTGTTTCTCATTTAGCTGCATCTTCTTTCTAATTTATATCTTGATTTTTATTTTTTTTTTTGTATAGTATTATGAGTGAATATTATTTATAGGTGAACACTGGCTCCAACCATAAATCCATATTCAAACTCCATTCCACACTAAGAGTGTTTAGATTTAAACCTTAGCCAACATCTAAAGTTTTTCAGTTGACTTCTCCCTTTGAAATACCCCAAATCAAATCCTTAGAGCTAAAGACCTCTGGACTATTAAGGGGTTGAAATATGGATCCATATCAAATTCACAGCTTGATCTCATTTTCTTGAAGGTAGTGGTGAGATCCAGACATGAAGCCTGATGTGTGTTTTCCATCACTCTTTTGCTAATGTCCTTGAAGTTAATTCATCCACCACCTTTTTAGTTTAGATATGCATATTCAGGTCTTTCTCAGCCTTCCAATTCAAATTTCCCCCTCAGAGTTGCCCCAAAGTGAAAATCTAAAGTAATCCTACATTTGAACATCAGCAGAGACAATTTTTCATGGGAATAGAAGGAACAGAGTAAGGCAGTAAAATCCAAAGACCACTTGTTTGCTACATCATTTGTCATGTGGCCTTCACACTGTGTAAGAGGGCACTCACTATGAAGTTAAAAGGTCCAAAACCCCCATCTAACATGCAAGACCCCATGAGTGTACAACACAACCATTCTGGGTCTGCTCTTAAATCTTCTGGAACAGCTCAGGGCACAGCATGGGAGAGCTCTCAAGCTCCTGAAGGGGATTGTTTTCATGCACATCAGGAATGGCAGCGTATTTAACCAAGGCAAAACACAGGACAGCTTTTTGAGCTCCCAGTTGATCACCTTGCTAATGACAGAAAACTTTAGTTTTTCTTCTCTGAAACAGGACAACAAGTGTTAAAAATACGTATCTTAGGAAAACACAATTTCTTGTGTTTACTTTTTAAATATATCATGGAACTTTTTCTAGAAAAAAAAAAAAAAGGGCTTATGAGGCTGTTTTTCTTTCCTGGTGATGTAATTATGAAACATTAGCCCAAGGAAAAATTGTGAAAGGGAATGACAGGAAGAAATACTCTTTGGATCCCAGGGAAAATGCAGAAAGTTTTCACGCCAAATGATGGCATTTCTTTTCTTCTTTAAAGAAAACATGTTTCCATATTTCCTCTTGAATAATATCAAAGTTATTTTCTGTACTTAGAAATACAGGTTCACTAAGTGGCCTGAAATTATTTCAGCAATAATGCAGCCCTTTTAAATAGCAGTTCTTCTGCTTGGAGTGTTGACTTCAGGTTCATCTTGACTCTACAGCTTGCATAGAGTTGTGAGTCCTTGAGCACGCCAAAATGGTTTTAATGGAGCACTTTTGAAAAAAGACAATAAACATGGATTTTCCAAGTTTGAATGCAGGTCTTTTTATTTTTTTATTTTTTATATATTTTTTTTAATATTACAGGGAAAACACTGGAATATTTTTCACCTTTGTTTATTTCTGGTACATTCTTCTATCATCCTGCTATGAGCAAAAATCATGGAAAAAATTCTGGATGTTTCCATGTACGATTTTGTTACTAAATATTAATTACATTTGGTTTTCAAACAGTTCTCTTGTGCATGTAAGTTTGAACATATGATGCTATTACAAAAACTCCCAATTTTCCTGCCTGTGATCCTGTTTTGTTTTACCTAAGCATAAAATTTTGAGCCTTTACATCTAAGAAACAGCACGAGCAAGAACAGCTATCTGGGACTGCAACCTGTCTCTGCATCTCCTCTGGTTTTGATTCCTCTCCACTTTTCAAAGGAAATGCAACCACAATGTAATTCCCACCTTTCCCATGTCCTAGAATTATACTCATTAACCCAGTTGCATTTATATCAGAAAAGCAGTATCTTCAAAGTACTGCAAAGGAAAGTGCACCAAAAAGGTGTTTTTCATTTATCATTTACTATGAGTTAATTTAGGAGTGACAATAAGGATGGGTGTACAGCATTGTTAGTAATAACTTTGCAATGGGAAAGCTTGGCATGTCTTACTCTTTTTGTTAAATTTTCAGCGGAAACAAAAGCTGGAAAGCAAGACAAAATATTTATAAGTTACAGAATTAACTCTAGAATAGCTCAAAACTAATTCTTTAAAAGTGTGCTCCTAAATTCTCAAAAAATTATTTCACCTGAGAACTACATGACTCGTTGTAGAAATATCTATAACACAAAAAGCTTTCTTAGAAATAACAGTTGTGTGTTCAGTTCATTAATCCAGCAATTGATGCTAATTTACTGGTAATATGTTATGAAGTTTTGCTGTGAAACTCCTTTGAAAGAGTTGATCGATGAGGGAAATGCCATCTATGAAGTCATAAGAAGTGAAGAGCACCTAGTGAATTTATCAGGCCACAACTTAACACTTGTTAGAAAAGCAAAACAAAAGAAGAAAGATTTTTGTTCAATCTGGTTTTCTTATACAGTGCATTTTATTTGTGGAATACACTGCCACAGGATGTTGAGGAGATCAAGAGCATGAGCAGTTTTAAAAGGGATTAGAGAGACTCATGGGGGTAAACCCATCAGTAGCTATTAGGGCATCTGCTTGCAATAACAGATACACTGTAAATCCACATCTCTTCTGCAGTAACCTTTTATCAGCAGATAGGCCCTTATGGGGGATGGGAGTGCTGACTTCCAGACAGCTCCAGCAGAGTGGGTGACCCAGGCAGGAACCTGAGCTTGATGGTTGCTCTCAAGCTGCTTTCCATTGGTATGAGACCCCCATGCGGCAGCGCCGCACTCCATCACTTATTACCCGCACTGTGCCTCCCTGCTTTAGCAAAAATGAAGGTAAACTAAGGACACTGTGCTCCTAATCCCTCTCTGGGGAAAGCTACCAGGAGGCTTTCTTCATTGGAAGGAAAAGTGGAAAGTCTGTGTAAGTTAACAATTAGTGTGCTCCAGTGAGTCCAAAATTCTACTCTGGGACACTGACATCGGAGCCCTGGGAAGGGGATGATACACATGTTGTCTGTCTCTGACTTCAGCTGATCAGGATCCCAAAGAGCTGCATGTCAGAAGGGAGGTTGGAGAACCCCGAGTCCCCGGCATGTACTTTACCTAAAGCTTAGTAAACTGACTCCTCACCATTTTTTTTTTTGGCACAGATCGAAAACCTCTCTCCGGTTTCCCACTTTGTAGGTCTCTACTGACATGCATTCACAGCATAAAGCAGCATATCGAGCTCAAACCCAACTGGAACTGGAAGCAATCCAGCTGTACAGTGTCGATTTCCAAGTGAGCCAATTTACCCTGCTTGAGAAAAGGTCCTGCTGTGCTGCTTGATGAGGTGGCTTCTGGTAAACCAGCTCTTTACTTCGAACTGCCTCATGCGCTGTGAACCAGCCTCACAGAAAACTTCCCCAATGTGCCACCCCTGCCCTCCCCCACCACCCACCTAGGACTCAGCTGATCTGCCATTCAGCACCAGAGCATAATAATTGACCCTCTGACCCCAGGGTTAAGCACAGTTCAAAGAAAATCCTAGAGACCACCAGCAACCTCCTCAATTTTTATCGCCGTCTCCTGCTGCATGTCTTTTCCCCCACCCCCAGCTATGGCTCCTCACCCTGAACAATAGAGCAAGAGAAGGCATCACATGCCCCTCTGGTGAGGACCAGCCAACTTTGCCTAACCCATTTAATTTTCAGCAGCCCTCCTACTGATGACAGCATGAGAGCTGAGACTTGCCAGAGGACCTTCTAAGCTTAGCAGAATTATTCTGCAGCTTGAAACTCATCAGATCAGCAACAGCGTTTTGTACCATTTTGTACTATTTTTGTTTCCATCTGTAGCATGCAAAAAAAGTATTACACTGTGTCACCACCATACATAGGATGAACTGTAGAGACATATATGGAACAGTTGTCTTCAGCCTACAGGTTTCCTGCTTGCTTTGTCTGCACCAAATCCCCCAGAGATGCTTTTGAATGAGCACTACTACCATTTTCTAAACTAATTGCACTGCCATGTACAATTTTTTTTTTAAAAAAAAACACATTAAAAATCCCAAAGGCAAGTAACCCTTCACCTTCTTTTTTTGTTCATTTGGTTGGTTTTATTTTGGTGGGAGGGTTGTTGGGTTTTTTTGGTTGTCGTTGGTTGTTCGTTGCTTTTGTTTGTTTGGGTTTTTTATGTATAAATAAGGGTCTGTCCTTTTCACACATTTTAAAATTAAGATGTTTTGCAGGAAGTACTGTGTTGGGTCCATTAACACTCTGTCCATGATGCTGACTCACATGTTCTTCTATGATGTATTCCCCTTGGCAAAATGAAAACAAGTTTAAACCCGTAAGACAGGAATCTTGCAAGTCAGACTGACCAACATAATGCAGTTCAGTCCTATGAGACATTGGGTAATTCTATTGATATTTGTGGAATAGAAGGTTTCTTCACTCATCGTTGGCTTTCATCCTGCTGCAAATCCTGAAGTCACTTATGCAAAGAAACCATTTTGGCATCAGGCACTTACATGATTATGCTACCTTTAGAACCATGACAAAAATAATTTCATTATGAAGTGTATCACTTACACCATTTTATCCAGCAGAGGCACTATCTTCAATTGCAAGATTGTGCTGAGCTAATCAGAGGAATTACAAAACCTTTAAATAAATTTCTGATTTACTGTGTGTGTTCATTATTGACTGAAGAAAAGAACAATTCTGATGGTATATAGAATCAAAATAATGCATACAGAAAAACTGATTCTTCCTTCTAAACGTTTGTCTATAACGTAATAAATACAATTAGGGCTTAAAAATGGTACAGTGAGAAGTAGAAATCAATAAGCAGTGTGTAGAACCGTCTGGAAATGAGTGTTCATCCTAGTCAATAAGACTGCCAGAATCTGTCCTCTCTCCTCCCTGCGACCTAGTTATCTGACAATGTGGTTAACTAATGTAACAGAAGGAAAAAGAAATCCAAATCCTGAGAGACAATAAGTACAGATACGATCAAAATTTAAGAGATCCAAGGGTCCAAGAAGCCCAAACCCAACCCAGGGAGGAGAGCTAAACCAGGAGAACCATCACATGGCCCATATCCACAGCTCCTTCCCACTAGTGCTCCTGAGCCTCACTGAGCTGGAAGCAACACTTGGACTATCCCATGTAGTAACACTTACTAAAGGACTTATCCTTTACAAATTAGTCTAATCCTTTTAAAACCATTTATGCTTTTGGCCCCTTTTGTATTCTTTGACAATGACTTCCATAACTATATTAGGCATGTCTCATGCCTACTGACTTTAGAAAGGCATTCATGTACATATCAAGCAAAGGAATGGATTTGGGTTTGAGAGAGTTTTTATTCTCCACACACACTGGTTATATGAATAACCACAGAACAATTAGTTGTAAAATTTACTGTTCAGAGGTTGTGGAACAATAAAGGATAAGCCCTGCAAGCAACTGTAAGAAAATATACAGCAGAAAAATTTAGATTGAGTGAATCGGTAAATCTGCACTGCTGTTCCCATTACTGCACCTGAATCAAGATCATGCACCAACACATGGCACATTCTTTATCCATTTTGCTTGAACTGCTGTGAGTGTGTTGTTCATTTTGAGAGCAGGAGAGAACACTATTTTATTCTCTCTAGAGGCTAAAAACATTGCATGAAACACATCTCACAATAAGGTGCTGTAGCTGCATGAGATACAGTCCCAAGATGCCGTTGCTCAGACGGTATTTGAGTCACAATTCTTTGCCTTCTAATCCTGTCATAAGCTCTCCCAACCTCTTCCAACACACCAAAAGAACAACTCTCAGTGTCTTAGAAGAAGCATTTCTGGTTCATGAATTTTTGTCAAAAGACTGTTAAACTCAGCAGATTTTAGTCACCTACATGGTCAAACACCTGTGTTTGCAATACTGTGCAAGTATTTATGGCAAGACATTAAAAAAGCAGCTTTATTAGGAGGATTTTAGGATCCAAACTGAATCCTCAGAATCTGTGACCAACAGCATAGATAATCTTCCTAGTAAACCTTCTCAGCCGTCTAAAGTGTCCTGTGCTGAAGAGGAGTACTCCAAGCTTTTGAGGGAATATTTTGTCTAACCCTAATGACTACCTTCAGACTTGGAAATCTCTGGCACTTGCCCCACAGCTCATCTGACATCAAATAGATCTGTTTTCCCTAAAGTTCTGCCTTCAGTTGGTCTCTGTGACGGGTGGTAAAAGGGATTTGATTCTCCCCCTCTATCTGCTCTGGTGTCAATCACCTCACCCCTCCCCTTCCTTCACCCCTACTGCAGTTCTGTGTCCAGTTCTTGAGCCCTCAGCACAGGAAGATATGGAGCTGTTGGACCAAGCCCAGAGGAGGCCACAAAGATGATCAGAGGGCTGGACCATCTGTGTTCTGGAGACAGGCTGAGAGAGTTGGGGTTATTCAACCTGGAGAAGAGAAGGCTCTGGGGAGACCTTTGAGCATCTTCCAGTATCTGAAGGGGGCCTGCAGAAAAGCTGGGGAGGGGCTTTTTACAAGGGTATGGAGTGGTGGGATGAGGAGGAATGGTTTCTACCTGAAAGAGGGCAGATTTATATTAGGCATTAGGAAGAAATTCCACATTATGAGAGTAGTGAGAGAATGGCCCAGTTTTCCCATAGAAACTGTGGCTGCCCCATCCCTGGAAGTGTTCAAGGCCAGGTTGGGTGGAGCTTGGAGCAACCTGGTCTAGTGGGAGGTGTCCCTGCCCATGCAGGGGCATTGGAACTGGATGATCATTTAGGTGACTTTCAACACAAACCACACTATGATTTCCCAGGGTACCAGTGACGTGGGTTGAAACTCCTACCTGTGAAGGGCTACGCTAGCTAATGTAAGTGAAACCATCAGTATTGCACATCAGTCTTCGATACATCTGTATCAATTTTTGTAGCCATACGAAAAATACAAGTGAAGAGCAAGCAGGATGCCATATTATGCAAGCAACACAGCTGTAAGAAAGGCACCTGCACTGCTATATACAGAACTGTCTGTTCAACCCAAACATAGCAGATCACAGTGCATAATTATAACTGCCTAAAAGACAGCCAGAATACAGTCCTCTTCCTTTCCAGATAAAACACTGAAACACTGTTCTGATATTAAACCATTTAAAACCTCAGGATTTTTTTACTTCAAGGGTACTGTATGCCAGGCTATCAAATAAAAATAAAACTGGGAAGATATTTGGTGCCACTCAGTTGTAATTTAGCAGGCATCCTCATGAATGGAAAATATGGAGCATTAACACAAATTATGTAATTTGGTGATACAATTCCTCATTACTCTCAGAGTGTCTAAACTTTCCACTAGCTGGCTGCTGAGACAAAATAAATTTCTTCAAATTAAATACATTCAGTTCTAAGTCCAGACACTTCAAAGCACCAAAACAGGAAACAGAAAAAGTTTACTGGGAATAACATGGAAGGGAGTGAAGTAACTCCTCCCTGCATGTGATTAAAGGAAAATAAAGTCAAATATTTCTGGGGTTACAGTTCTAGCAGTAGGCTCCATCACTCACATCACCATGGCTCACAAGAATTTCAAAGCTATAAAATTCATTATTAACACTAGACTTCAAATATTCTTCTGTAAGAAAAGTGAATGTATTAAAAATCCTTTATTTAGGCAACACCAAATATATTGCATAATGTATAATGTAAAAATATCTTATTTCCATATATTTGGGGGGTTTTAATTAAAATTTTAAAAATTTTAGATACTTCAATCATCACTTTGGTTTTGATATTTTATACAGAAAATTCTTTGAAGGCTAAGCTTTTTTCTTTATGATTTTCACATAATGCACATTAGGACACTGCATAAGGTCTCTTTTATGATATGTTGTCATGATTGATTATTGTAGTATTTTGATGATGCAAAGTTTTCTTAGAGACACTGATGTTCTTTTTAGAATTCTGTATGTACTTTGTGCTAATATAAATGAGCATCCAAAATACAACTTAAGTTCAGGGTTTGTTTTTTTTTCAAGATTATATAAAACCATAATCTTGCATCAAACAATCCGACCTATGAGATTTCTAAACAAGCTGTTTATCTGATGCAAAATTTTAGCCAACACAGTGGACTGCATTTATCAGATGAAAGGAAAATGTCAGTATGTTACGGTAAAGTCTTCATGTTTTACGGAGCAGATTGCTACTGCTTTATGATTTAAATGATGAAATAATTAACTTGTCTAACAAAAAAAATTAGAAAGGAATTCAAAGGAAACTAGCCAGAGGCAATTATTGTATTAGCAGTAATATCCTCCTTCGAAAAGAGAAAATCTTTCAAATGTCCTGTGGGCTATGGATTTGCTTCTGATGTCAACGGAAGGAAAGCAAGTTTCCTTCTCTCTCTTTGAAGAAGCACAGTTCATCACTGTCTTGTCTGACACGTAGTCATTATCCTTTTTACTGAAGTAAATTCTTAGCTACATGGGATGTGTTTAGCAGAGCTCCTGCTATAGAATAAAAGCACCTTTCTTTAAAAAGTACCATTGAAAGAAAAGTGGAATTTATTCCCTAAAGACATCTTATTCTGAAGATCACTTTGTAGAGCCAAACTTCTGCTTGCCTAATTGAAGCCAAATCCATTTGCAAAACAAATACTTACAGTTTCCCATTCAGATTTTAATATCTAGTTTTTGCCACCCACCACGCTTATTTTAAATAATAAATTTTCACTAGCATTATTTAATCCAATGCAGGTTCTACAGCCTAGGAGCAAGATTTCCAAGTGCAATAAGAAAGGAAACAGTACAATTGTTCAATCACTCAACAGAACACTTCCAAGATTAATTCATGTTGTGATTTTTGTCTTCTTAAATATGAACAAATAGCATTAGTAGGCTATTCAAATACAAACTGACAAAATTGCACATGCACAAGCAGCAATCATCAGCATATTGCCATGGAGATGAACCCAGTCCCTTCATTTTCTTGCCCCTCCCCCTGCATATTTCTTAAGTTGATGGCTGAAGTCTAACCATCTCTGGGAATTTAGCAGTACCCACTGCTAAAGTTGTTGAACTTATCCATATCTATCTGGCTTGATAAATTACTCATAACTAGGTCCTACATGTGGTGCTTAGCAGACTAAGGCATATTACAGAGAGCACAATACCCATTCCTTCTGTATCCGAAAGAGCAGGGGAAAGAAAGGGAGAGAGAAAAGACATCTATCCCTAAAGACAGACAGCAGTCAGAAATTATGTAATGCTCAGCAACAGCTGAATTATTGAATGAAGAATCCCCTGTGCCTGGGTAAACTTTCCTTGTAATCTTCCAACTTGAGAAGTTTATTTATGCTTCCTCCTACTATACTCTCAGTCCTCTTATTCCTTCACAGCTGTTGCCAGTATTAGGTCCTCAAAAACCAGTCAAGAATTTGAGCTAGACTGTCAAATGACAGGATTTCTAGTCTATACATAGGGGATTAAATAAAACTATTAAATGTTTTTGATGGTGAAAATCAGTGAACAAACTTCTTCCTCCAAATTAAAAAACAAACCAAACCAAACCAAAACACATCAACAAAATAAAACAAAAAATCCCAAACCAAACCAAAATACCCTAACCAAAAAAAAACACAACAAAAAAACCAACAAAAAAAAGCCCCTCCAAAACCAAACCAACAACACACACACATATGAAAGCCCAACATGAGAATTAAATACAACAATCAAGAATGTCTTAACAGGAGTACAGTGGACATCTGTGCTACCTAATGGACAACTAACTAGATACAAGAGATTTCAAAATAATTTAAAGATACTATGAAATAACCTTGTGGAGGATTACAAGTGAAATAAGCAAGCTTAATTTAAGAAAGAACTCTGCAGACAATACCCTTTATTTATTTTTGCCTTGAATTGCCTAGATAGGTCCTTCCCTCACCAGTGATGTTCCTGTGGGATCATTCGCTAGTTTCGGGGGGACTGTCAGAACAGCTCTCTGTTTTTCTCACCAAGTTTGGACTCTGCATCTGACTCCTTGAATGGCTCCTGAGAGTCACTAAGAGTTGTCTACTTCAATAAATATTTGAAAAAGAAAACAAAGATGCATTGTTTAAATCTGCACTGTCACTGTAGAAGTAAATAAGTGCGATTAATGTTTTGCTTTAAAAACCTCCTGGTTTCTGTATGTAGAAAAACCTGGACTATATCTGTTTTTCAGTTGAAATGTAAGAATACAAATTGGTTATAAAGGAAGTTGTTTATATAAGCCTCTTTCCACCATTATTCCTTTCCTCTCTTCTCCCATGTTATTTATTTTAAATTCTAGTTTTAAGTGGATTGGATTTCATCCATAACCAGAATGTGACTGCATATTGCCACCATGCCAGCTTCTGCTAGGACCTCACTGAAATCAGCAGGTCTTCACCCTTTTCCTTGTCATATTAGAGACTTTCCAAAGTTTTCCTTCCTAAAACGATTAGGAAGGCATTCTGGTATTATTACATAAAATTTGTTAAAAAGTATTACACAACCAGAGCCTGGTTAGTATCAAATCACCTACATATTACACAAACACACAGAGAGACCTGCAGTAAAATAAAAGCAGTAAGAAGTCAAGACCATATGCACAAAAATCAGCAAAGGTAAAGTTTAAAGTAGTCTGTGTGTATGATTAAAGACGGTATCATAATTAATAACAGCAGTCTATCTCCCCTCTTCCAGAAACACTTCTGATACTGGGGAAAAAAAACCACAAGCTTAAAGTATGACATCATATCTCCATGTGGCATAAGTCATCACGTTAAGACCTTTTGAATCACTTAACACCCTGCCTTGCCACTGAAGGGAAGAACAGAACCAGTAGAAGTGGCCAAACTTCTGCTGTGTGTCAGCAGCCACACAGGCAGAAACAGAACATTTTACAAAGCCTTTGCCAAGGGAGGGGAGAGGTGCACTCAGGTCTTCTCCTGGTGCTAGTGGAGAGTGTGCTCCATGCAGCTCACAGCTTCCTACCCCCTTTTAGTCTTTTCTGTTTTCTTCCCTGTGATTTGTCCTCCGCCTTTCCACCCTCTTTGTCATGACAATTTTTCATTGTTGGCAGTATCCCTGTCCAGTTTCCAGATTCCCTTCCCAAATCCAGCTGTTCCTTATTTCCGTATTGCCTGGCAACTGTTAATTTAGCATGTCTTGTTCCTTCTTTTTCTCTGCTTGACCTGCACTCATCACCAATGGCCCTTATTTACTATCTTGTACATCTCTGTGCTCAGTGGTTTGACATGCTCAGCTAAGTCTAGATCTATCCTTGTTCCTCTCTGACTATTACCAACTATGTTTCTCATCTTACATATGACAGGAGACCTTGATCTACTTACTGTCCAGTTGAAGGCTGGACACTTTTTCCTCTGCTCTTCAGTTAATGCCTTCTCACCCACCAACTTCCAATTTATATTTCCCATTCAACATTTCCCCCTCTACCCAGCTTCCACCTCTGTCCCCTCTTCCATGGGTTTCTTGTCAACACTGGTTTCCACTTTCATTTCAGCATCTGTCTCAGGCAATGTCTGACATATTGTTGGAGCACATCAAGGAAGCCCAAGAGATCGTCTCCTCTGCTGTATCTGGTGTTAAACCAAATATAACTATGTTGGAGACTGCAAGTGAAACTGTAACAGAAGCTCTGCCAAATTATGAGCTTTGACATGTTCAACATGGACAAATAACTTCACTATTTCTAGAGTTCAAGTAATAATCTCTTTAAAATTCTTACAATTAATAAAGGTTTTCAAAAGCACATGCATCACAAAAGGAGCTTTTGCTGCCAGCACTGAAGTTGCTGAAATGTCTCAGAGAACAGTTGCCAGAATTCCTTCTAACAAGAACAGAATAACCTGCTTTTGTTCATTCTTGTTTTCTGAAAAAAAAAAAACCCACCCAACAAAACAAATCAAACACAAACCACCAAAAGATATTTTCCTTATAATTACTGTTAGCCTGAGGCACATATCTCACCTGGAAAGTTGAAGTTCAGATTATTAATGTTAAACATTTTAAAAAACAAGGAACAGAAAACAGTGCAAATGCAGACTTCTTTGACGGGTGGTGCAGCTAGTCTCACCTTCCATGTTAACCTGTATTTTATTTTTTAGTTTTAGAGCAAGATTCTGCATGTTGAAAAGAAATGGCAAATCACAGAATTACCAAGATCTGAGCCCATTTTAAAAGCCACACCGAAATACCATCTGCACTCTCCTGAATATTTGGCTTGTCTGAAAATAGTTTTTCTTAGACAGCATATAGGGCTGGTGTCCCCTGTATCTTTTATGCTACAACATCTGCTGTTCAACAGAATGGAAACTGTCAGTGAACTCTCCAGGCCAAATGGTGCCTTATTTAGATTACCTGAAGCTCTGGCATTCCCTTATAAAAATATAACAAAGGGAATTACCTAGCTTAAAAAAAAAAATACAAATGGAAAATATAACCCTACCTCCCCTGTCTCATTCCTTCTTATCTCTGACAACATGTGCAAGAGGATGCATGGCAGTAGCTGAGACATGGAATGGGATTATTGTATTAAGACTCTATTTATACCACTGAGAGCAGAAAAAGCTATCATAATAGCTGCTAATGGACGAGATATTATCATGTGTCCTTTGTAGTACCCAAGTCTGTAAGTTCAGCTTAAAACTGCTGCCTTGAGGATTGCCTCTTGGCAAGTTTAATATATCATGGATATCTGCTAAGAGAAAAAAAAATTCCTGTGTTCTGTGGTAAATATACCATATTACTCATGTACCCCTGAAATAAAGACTTTTAGCAAACAGAACCATAAAAAGTTAAAAAAAATTAGCCATTTTCATGTTTCTTGCATTTTGCAGCATTCAAACCCCTACATCTGTAAGGATTTGATCTGTGAAGGTACTACGTGCCTTGATTTCAATCTAGGAAAAAACTTTCTCATTGTGAATAACTTTCTCCAAATGTAAATACAGATTCAAGCTTTCTGTAAAATCAGAGGTCTTCGTTTTATGCAAAAATCAAAGTCAAAATTACAGTTTTCCCCTGAGATTGTATGTACTGTGAATAACAGGACAGCTCCATTTTTAGAAAGGATCAAACAGCAGTTAAAATACAAGTTCAAGCTTCTTCGGTAATGCGGAAATAAGAGCTAGCAAAAGAAATCAAGTCTCAACAACTAGAGAATGTAAAACCTGTTCATAATGAATAAAAGACAAACCATTGTTTTCCAAAACCTACCTTCTAGATCATTGAAATTCTAGTGATGTCTAGATTATCCCCCAGATTATAAATATGTTTCATTGTAATAGATTCAAGTAGTTGCCCAGAATCGTATTCAAGAATTATCACAGAGTTACTGCTTTAGATTGTGTTCTGTGCAGTCTCAATGAGAACCCATCAGAATCATTTGATGAACAGGAATAATTTTTTTTTAAAAAAATACAAAATACAGGCTACTTATCTTAAGCATTTCAATTTATTCTCATCAGAAGCAATAGTTTTCAGGGATGAACTGGAATGCCTGACTTCCATGGACTTAAATGTCTTGGATTTCTGAACACCGTAAATCTCCAGGAAATAAAGTACAATGTAAATGTCAGGATTTAGAAGGCAATTTAGAAGTCAGGATCTCCCATTTTTTTTCTCCCCACTCAAATTCTGAAAAATTTTGAATCAACTAGGAATCAAGAATCCTATACAGGCCCTAATAATATTACAGGTTGTCTTCTTGTATTTAGAGCAGAACTTGCCACACTAGTGTGAAAGAACACTACAAGTGGAATGCTTCATTCCTTGTAGGTCCTTAAAATGAAGCAGATCATGTTAGCTACACCATTACTGCAAGATTTTGTATCTCTAAAACAATGCGGGAGAATTTAACAGAGATAAAACACATAAGGTTCTGTACTTTATTCTGAGCCCCCACAGATTTTAAGAAAATGTATACCCTATTATTTTTGAGCCACCAAAAAAGATAATAATAATAAAAAACAAAATGTCTACTGTAAAATTAGGAAAATACTTTTAAAAGACAACAGAATTTTTTCTAAGAGGTGCCTTATGCTTCATGGGGAAGCTTGCTTTTTACATAGGCTGTCAACTCAACAGTTTTTTTGTATCTTGTGGGTCATTATGCCTACTTCCACACAGCTGCATCTAGAGCAAAAGAGAGCAAGAGTTTAAGCTCATAAACTTGTGTATATCTGTAGGGCTCTGAAACAAATGTGGCTGGTGAGACCCTTTATGACAGTACACTGGGTAAGTTTATTGTCTTCCTTTCTCAGGCCAAAGGAATTTCATCCCTTACAACAGAGATAATCTCTAGCAGCCAAAAAGTACCTGCAAAGGCTGCCCAAACTTAGTCAAAATTTATTCTTTTTTTCAATTTATCCTGTTTGCAAAACTATTAAACATAGAACCAAACAAAACTGGTGTTACCATTTTTTTTTATCTGAGGTGATTTTTTTTTTTTTGCTAGACAGGAAAAAAAAAAAAAGAAAAGAAAAGAAAAGAAAAGAAAAGAAAAGAAAAAAAAGAAAAGAAAAGAAAAGAAAAAGAAAAGAAAAGAAAAGAAAAGAAAAGAAAAGAAAAGAAATGGTTTTTCCAATTTTTTTTATCCGGGGTGATTGTTATTTTTTTGCTAGACAAGAAAAGAAAAAAAAAGAAAAGAAAAGAAAAGAAAAGAAAAGAAAAGAAAAGAAAAGAAAGAAAAGAAAAGAAAAGAAAAGAAAAGAAAAGAAAAGAAAAGAAAAGAAAAGAAAAGAAAAGAAAAGAAAAGAAAAGAAAAGAAAAGAAAAGAAAAGAAACAAGTCCAGAAACTTTTCCCATTTTTATAGAAAGTTACTCCTGGGGGTAGAGAAGGGTGAATAAAAATCTCATTAAACAAACCTGAGCCTAATGTGTGGTCAGGTTTACACCTGTATCACAAGGTGTTATATCAGCAAACTCAACAGCTATTTTAAAATACTGTAGATAACTTAGGTACTATAAAACAATATATCTTACTTAGGAATGTGCTACCATATATATTTTCTCTCCTTTTCTGATCCTCAAAGATACAAGGAGACAAAACAAGGTGAATTGTATGGTTTCTTTTGTACTATCAGTAAACTGCTGAACTCCATATTTTTACCACGCACTGGTGAAAAAATCCATTGAAATTAGAACTGTTCTTCTAAATTTATGTGTAACTATGGGATTGATTTGCTAATAGAACTTCCCCTACTGTTTAGAAATAATAAATGAAGTTGAAGAAAACAGCTTGATGTTCAGGAATCAAGCTGAGTTTCCAAGATGCGGAAATAGGAATTTTCCACTTCTTTTTTCACACCAGCAATAAAATTTGTAAACATCACTGACATATGATAAAGACAAACCCCACAATTTAATTTGCACTTCAAATTTTACAGACCAGAGTTGCAAGAATGTATTAAGCTGGCAGTCTTCCATGCAAATTTCATTCTATTGCTTTTATATTGTGAAATAAAATCACCAGGATAGAGTTTTTTTCTTTAATCTTTGAAAGTTATCCTTATGTGGAGTCCTTCCATGAGCTGCTTCATGAAGGAGACTGTGGTATACATTGGATGCTCAGAAATCTCTCTCTATAAATACAAATTTATCCAAATAATTGTAGTCCTGGAGGGAGATCAAAGGACACATAGTAAAGTAGCAAAAGCACTTCCTGGCATTTAAAACTCACTAGTACAGTAAGTAGTTTAAAATTGCAAGGGGGAATTTCCTATGAGGTAAATCCTTCTTTTTTTTTTTTTTTTTTACAGAACAACATGACTAAAAAATTATTTTCAACACATTGTAGCAAAGTGTCATTCTGGATCACCCTGGTTCAGTCTGTCTTGATTTAAACATTAAAATTCCTTGGGTTAGTGTAATGAAAAATCTCCTTCCTTCCTCCCATCTTTTAAAAAAACAACGTAACCTAAAAACAAGTTCCATGTAAAAGCATCTTTTAGGAGGAATCTTGGTAAAGTTTTTAGGTCAACTTTTCTTCCCAATTCAGTCTGAAATATTTTCCCAGATTGCAATCTAACTCCCATGTTCTGTTGAACTGATAACTTCAAATGAAAGGTTTCTGGGATGCAGTCAACCACAGTACAAACAAAATCACAAAGAAGTTTTAAAAGCTTAATTGTAAAAACATTAACTTATTATCTTTTAAACTTTTTCTAGTGACTCATAACAGAGTAAATTCCACCCTTCATTATGTAATTTGTGACTCCCATTGAAGTCATGAGCACGAATACCCAAAAGGATGTTAACCAGAACGCTGGTGAGGGAAGTGGTACAGTTTGCAACACTAGTGCATTTCATCTTTCACCAAAGCCCAAAATAGGCTTCAGAATCCTTGTCATTTCTGCTAAATCACTCCTACAAGCAATACCACATGCACGCTACAGGGAACAAAAAACAAGCCACAGTCACAGGTGGGAAATAAAGTATGTCTTCCTGTGCATTTTAACACACTAATTTCAATCTTAATTTCACAAGTTCTAGTTTGAAGTAAAGGAGGCAAGTACAAGATAGCAATCCATTCCTTCTTGCCTGCTGACTGACCTTGTCTGTGGCCATATCGGTTGGTCTCTTACTGTTGTCTTCCCTAGAGAAGGGTCCTTCTTTGTACGGATCTGTTTGAGTGACCAGAGTTTGCCTCATACCTTTAAAGGCTAAGCAGAAAAAAACCCAAATCTGAAGGCTTCAGAGAGACCTGAGACTTATCCAAAGGACTGGGACCTTCGTAACATATATGCACTTACCTTTGTTTTATAAAGCATGACAGAACTGTTATGTAAGCTTTGTATGGGAGTCCTTACCCAGAAAGGAGACTGGGTTTCAACAACTTTTAGACTGATGAGGTTTAGTGCTTTATTCCTCAGCTTCTTAAAAAGGCCTTTACTCATGAGGTTACAGACAACCTGGATGGAAGTAGGAGTAGGAATCAGAACCAAGAATGTTCTTCCAGTAGCAGGCCAACCATCAGGCTGCAAAGATAATGCACAGTGCCAGGGGAAACATTTTCTGCTGCAGAGGGATGAAGCATCAACACAGCCAACAGCTGTGGAAAAGAGGGAACTCCCCTGGCTGAAGAAAAGCTGAATTGATAGCTGAACTTCTTGCAGAAATTTTCAGATATAAACATTCAAAACAAACCTGTGACCTCTCTGGGGACTAAAAAAACCCCAACTAAACCCACCCAAAAACTAGCAGGTGTGCTAACTTCGAGATAAAATGTTAGGATCCTGGAAGCAGAGAATCCTTATGTCAGATCTGGCAGTGGAGCAGTTTGCCTGAGGGAAGTGTCACTTATTTTGAATATAAATTAATTCAGAACAAAATCAAAGATATCTCCTCCTCCTACCCAATCTATTTTCTTTGTCTCTTCACTCACACTCACGTATCTGAAGCAAAAAACAAAGGTTAGAGCCTTGAAAGTGATCACACTAATCTCATGAGAAGTTGATTATTCTTATAATAATTTTATTTCATATCTTCACACTTGAAGTAAGGTGGTCTGGGATGAAAATGAAGTGCAAAGAGACATTTCAGGCTTCACTGGTTCTGGTGAAACACAGACAAGGTCACTACAGTGAGTTCCCTGTTCCCCAGAACACTGGTATGGCCACAGGGCATTCCAGCATGCTGGTTTATCCTGACTTTCTCAGGAAGATCTATAGACTTAACGCACATCCCAGGGAACAGTCTGGGAAAATGCTGACCTCTGCCTGGAAGAGGAGGTGACTGGATGAGGCCAGGAGTGAAGTTATGCCCCTGATGTTAATAGACAGACAAAGGTCGGTTCCTGAATCTGATGACTCATGGTAGAAGAAAACAGACGGGAGTGTTGAACTTCCTTACAGGCTGGGTTTAGTACATTTGAATTCCTTTGCTCTGCTCTCAACATCACCCGTCTGTGAGATGGAGCACATACATGTACGTAGAAGCAGGGAGAGCCTCTGAGTATTTCACAGATAGCAGAAGGACTGTAGAGCATAGTGGCCACAAACACTGTCATTCCCACGTAATCTTCCTGTGCTGGAAAGTTACTGCTGCATGATAAGCTAATCCTCTGGCTTTCAGATACATCATTAAAAAATCTACTTCCAGGAAAGATAAAACAAATCTGAATACCACATTTAGATAAAAAGACCAAAGACATCATGTAGACCCTGTTTACACCTTTACAGCCCCGGTGCTACATTAGTGTGTTCTGAGGTGGCATATTGTACAGCTCAAAGGAAAGAAAATAAAATCAATATATTCTTGCTGTTTATTTCTATTTAAAGAAGATTACTGCTAACAAAACCACATCTTAAGTAAATTAGGTCTAAGGACATTGCTGTCACACTAGCATCTTAGAGGAAAAATTAGCTCTGCCATCTACACAGAAAGGACTACAGAACCTGATGAGTCTGTTTATTTGGTCATATCCTAATTGATTCTCTAGTAATCCCCTGCAACCTAAAACTCCAAGAAACTACCTTATATATCCCAAACTACTAACAACAAATAATTAAGATCCAGTTTGGAAGTGCATAAAAGCAGAAACATTTATTTATAGACCGTCTTTCAGAAGATTATCAAATAATCTGTGGTTGAAAAGCATACAAAGGGCAGTATAGTTGCAGTGTGGTCCACCATTTCTTTGAATATTTAGTATTCTGTCTATGTCACCAGCTTGTGCCTCTATCTGTTGTCCAAAGAGAACCTGATAACGGGTCAAAACAAGTTCTCAGTTTCACCCCTACAATCCTTCTGACCTCATGTTCTTGGCATTACATGGGTGTAACTAAGAGAATATGACTTATTATACACTGTGCTCAGTGACGAAATAGAGCTACCACATTAGAAAAGTCAGAATCCATCTTGGGATTATGGAAATTAAACTTAGCAAAGGTGAATAAACAACAAAGATCTTATTTTATTAAAGAAAAAAATAAACATAATTGATCATGAATGAATGTTCATCTTTCTTTAGCCAAGTGTAGAATAAAACTTCTAAAGATTCATGCTCCTCTCTCTCTTTCATAGAAGTCATTTTGCTAAATAACATATTAGGAGTGCTAAAACAGAAATACTCCACTTAAATGTCCAGTTAAAGAAAGAAGAAGGAATTTGAAAAATAGTTATATTTACTAATAATGTCACACTATGTCTTGTGCTCTAATATGCTACCTACAAGATAAAATTTTTCACTGGACAGGATTATGTCAGACATACCTGAAAGACATTCTGTCTGAGCTGCACACTGAAGAGGGACACAAAATCTACATCTGCTTTAGTTTTCAAAAGACAACTTTTATAATATAATATGGCTCGAAATTGATGTAAAATGGTAACACAAATCCCCATTTAAAAATTTGTTGGTGCAACTTTCAGTTAATGAATGAATAGAGCATTACACTGAAACTTTCTCATGGTCCTTTTTTGCTTAAACTGCTGAAAAAGCCTGTCGGGGAGGGGGTGGGGGCACAACGTTTGAACTCGTCCTCACTTCTGTGTTCCAGTTGCCAATGTACCAGGAACAAACAAACAAACTGAGAAGTTCAGTTTTTCCTTGGAAAAGGCTCTTTGTATTTGAAGGGAGGAGTTGCAAATGTCAGTTTTAAATAGCCACTGGCCATGTCTATAGAGCAAGATGTAGTAGTACATCTGAAGCACAACACAGCACATGTGAAGCACAAAGCAGCAGTCTTCAAAGTAGCCTGAGGTACCTTGGCATGCCTGTGGAAAAAGCATTGGCTTGGAAACACATTTTGCCAAATGTGGTTTAACAAAAGTACCTTTACACCCACGTGAATGAGTTTTTGACAGAAGGCATCAGAAGTGGAGAGCTGTGCTGTTAAAACATAGCTTGGAGGTCTGAGTACTGGCTTTCAATTAGCAGGGGAAGACATGTTCTCCAACTTGGGAGTGGAAAGAAGCAGTTAAGCAGCAAGAAGGTAAATCCTGCAGTTTAAAAGCTACACTTACACCAGGGAAAAACAATGTTAGGAAATTACAGAGACCATCGATTCCAGAAACAAACTAGGGATAATTTGGGGGTTTTAGCTGATCTGTTGGAGATCAAGCTACATTTTGTAGTGTTGGACCTGAATCTTTGC
Organism: Chaetura pelagica; assembly: GCF_000747805.2. Lineage (NCBI taxonomy): Eukaryota > Metazoa > Chordata > Aves > Apodiformes > Apodidae > Chaetura > Chaetura pelagica. The sequence goes on from NW_009952440.1 coordinate 1,469,841, forward strand.
TTAATCACAGAATCATAGAATAGTTTGAGTTGGAAGGGACCTTTAAGATCATCTAGTTCAAACCCTCTGCATGGGAAGGGATACCTCCCACTAAACCAGATTGCTCCATCCAACCTGGTCTGAAGTCTTCCAGGGATGGGGCATCCACAGCTTCCCTGGGCAACCTGTTTCAGTGTCTTACCACCTGCACACTAAGAAGTCTCTCCCCAACTTTCCTGAAGGCCATCTTCCCAGAAAGATTTCTGTGTCCTGGGCTGCACAGGCACATTACTGGCTCATGTTGAGCTTCTCAATCAACCATCACTCCCAAGTCCTTCTCCTCTAGACTGTTTTCAATCCATTCTTCCCCCAGCCTGTATTTGTGCTTAGGGTTGCCCTGACCCAGGTGCAGGACCTTGCATTTGGCCTGGTTCAATTTCATGCATTTTCCATGAGCCCACCTCTCGAGCCTGTCAAGGTCCCTCAGGATGGCATCCCTTCCCTCCAGCATGTCAACCTCACCACACACTTTGATGTCATCAGCAAACTTGCTGAGGTTGCACTCCATGCCTCAGTCTGTGTCTTCAAGAAAGATGTTAAACAAAACCAGTCCTAGTACCAACCCTTGGGGAACACGACTTGTCACTGGTCTCCATCTGGACATGGAGCCATTCATCACCACACTGAGAATGACTATCCAGCCAGTTCATTACCTAACAAGTGGCCCATCCATGAAATCCACACCATTCCAGTTGTGGTACCAGGATGCTGCTCAGGACAGTGTTGAAAGATTTGAGCAAGTCCAGGTAAATTAAGTCAGTTGCTATTCCTTTGTCTACCAATGCCATGACCCCATTGTAGAAGGCCACCAAATTAAGAGTGATTAAAGCAAAATTTTAATCTGTTTGAAGACTGGATTTTTGCTTAAGTTATTTTATGTTTCAAATCTCCTATGAAGAAGTGAGAATTCAGGAAAACTAGATAATATCAGTCTAGCATCCTAAGTTACTGATATAAATGTTGTCCTCAGTGTGTGCTTCATGATGACAAGCTGACAGGGCAAAGTCAGGTTTCTCCCTCTTATAGCTGGATATGATGGATTATGAATGGTACAGCACTGAACATGCTTCTGCTGGCAGCTTGGCATCTCTTAACAGGCACCATCTTCTTCCTCAAGTCTCCTGCTCTAAGATGTTAGCATAGTAGTAAGATTCATAGCTCACCTTTAACATGTCCATGCTGTCTTTTTCTGATCATGTAGTACTAACAGCTATGAAAAAAAACCACAAACATAATAGAGAGTTGTTTTTTCGTAGTGGAATCTCACACATGAAATCCAGATTTACAACTCACTGAAGTCTGAAATGAAACTTTCTCATTGTCCAGATCCTTGGAAACAAAACATGTAACTGTACCTGTAGAGGTATAGTTTAAGAGGTTTAACAATTGTAATGTTAATTCTGTTGCCGTTTCAGTTAGCTACTGAAGCATCATTTTGGATTCAGTTATACAATTCCTATTAATGGAAACATACATGGAAATCAAGGACTGAAGTATCCATGTTAAAAATCTATCAGCAACATCAATTAGCATGCCCAAGCCAAGATTTAAATCACAATACTCAGCTTTTTCTCTCTTCCCTCAGAAAAATAACTTGACTAAGTCAAGTTGATTAATTAATTTCACTAGTGCGTTCCTTAGCTCTTAAAATTTCCTAGGCATCACCAAAGGGAATCTTTTTGATAAGTATTTACACAAAATATATTAATAATAAAACCACTAAGTTATACATAATTTATTTCATCAACAAAGAGATTTCACCTCAGCTTTTAAATTATGGATAAACTGCTAGAGATTTCTGTGATTAAAATGTAGTAAACTTTATAGGACCATGAACTCAGCCTAGTGGTAATCAAACCTATTTTTCATTTCAGTTTTTCCTGTAGACAAATGTTAACAAAGCCTTAATTAGATATGATATGATATGTTCAAGGTTTATGTCTATGAAACCCATTTAAATCTAGATAATTTAATGCAGTGCTTCAGTGTCTGGGACCTGAAAGACAGAAGGCAGAGCAAGATGTTTTAGATCTTTGCACTGACCAGTTGTCTGCATTCTTTATTAACTAAGCTGTAATTTCTACACCAAATCTTCTATAGAAGTGCTGTAACAAATGTATCTGCATGTTTTTTTACACAGTCACTTCAGCTTATGTGCTGTTCCATTTCAGTATTTGATTCAAGAGGAGGGCTCAAGCTGCATGTGGACAACACACAGTTGTTCTCATTTCAAAATCCCCTTTGTGAACCTCCAACAATACAAATTTTTACAGCCAGGAGGTGAGCAATGCTTAGATGCACGAACAGTTAACAACAGTACTACCTGCCTTCTGACAACCATGTCCAAATACTCCCTGCTTTAGGGCCCAGCCTACAGATCTGTTGACAGTTCTGTTGAGGATACTCAGGATCACATTGAGTTGTGATGGTTTACAGGAATACCTCAACAGTGAAATGATAAGTGGTAAAAGGCAGGTAAACATCAATGTGGATGGGTGTGATACACATGAGGAAAAACAACTTTATTTACATCTGTACAGTGGTAATCTCTGAGATGTTGTCTATTGTCCTAGAATGGCATCTTCGGGTGAGAGAGCTCTGAAAACATCAGTTCTACACCCAGTAGCAAACAAAAAGCAAACAGAACATTCAAAATTAGAGGGAAGGCATGCTGGACAGAAAACAAAACTGTATTCTGACACTGTATAAATCCATGGTGATTCCAAGTTTAAAACTCCAGATACTTCTGGTCCTCTGTCTTCAACAACGGCAGAACAGGAGGAACTACAGGGAACAACAAAAAGGTCAATTAGTTTGGCATTAGAAATAACTAAACATTGCAATTTTTGAAACTGAAAGAAGACAACATAAGGCAACAGAAAGGTGACTGACATCCATTTGATCATGTCTGATGTGGAACAGTCATTGTTTATTTGAATACAACATTAGTCGTCAACAAATTAAACTTGTTAGCTCTCAACAAACCAAGATTCAACAAATCAAAGGAAGACGGATCCTTCCAAAACACACAGACAAGACATGGAAGTCTGTGCCACAAGGCATAGCATAGGCTGGAGGTTTACATGGACACAAGACAGCAATATATTCCTGGAAGACAAAAAAATACCAAAAGCTATAGAAAACAGACAGTAGAACTACTTCAGGAAGTCTCTGAACCACACGTTGCTGGAATAGTGTTCTGGGGTAGGTTACTATGTGTTTTCTCTTTAAAAGCCTGTGATGTGAGATTACCAGATGCTGCTGGCCAATGCCAAGCACTAATTCCAGAAGATTGTATTAACTTGAGCTGCTTTGTTGAAATGTTTGTGGACTCCATTCTTTTCTATTATGAAAAAGCATGTCAAATCTTCTTCTTCAGTGCCAGTTTTATCCCACATTCATTAATTCTATTCTTTATTGAGAAAATAAAGACATCAGGCTTGCTGGTTTGGATATCCTTTGAAATAGTTTTAAAAACTGCAATTACATTACAATTACATGATTCCATGACTAGTCACCTTTAAATTCCCTGAACTCAGTTCTCTGGCTCTACCAGCTCAAACAATATAGTCCTTGAGCTCCATTAGAACACAAGTATCTTGCATGAATACCAGTTTACCTATTCCTACTACAACTGTTTTAGCAGTACTTCATATTTGAGATCTCTTAATTAATCCTCTATAAAAAGGATGTTCGTGTGCAAATCCCATCTCTCTCTTTTGTGTCTGAGCACACGTCTTGAACTTCTATTGGTTGTATAAAATATTTGCCTTAAAGGTCTTGGTTGTACTGATCCTGATGTATCTAAAGAAATAATCTATAGTATATTTATTGTATCTTTTAAGTTAGTCAAACTCTTGGTGTGGTTTAACAGTACTACTGCTCCTTTTGAGTCTTCACAGTTATGATTCCCAAATTCTTCTCCCCAAACCCATTCCTAGATTAAACCTGTTCTGGAAAGTTTGGTTTACACAGGAATCTACAACTTTTAAATTCACTGTGCATTTACACAAGCTTATTAAAAGGCATTGAAGGAAAAATCATTGAAGATGCAGATTATACTCAATAATTCCTCATTCCTTAAGGATGAATTTTTGTATTTTAGACTGTAAACTTACTACTGCTTGCATGAGAGACCATTTATTTTTTGTTACATGCATGTATTTCTCAAAAAACAGTAGAACAAATCTGAGTCTCTAATAGAGATAAGCACTGCCATGAAACAAACAGAGAGACCCAAGTTTGACAACATGCTGCAATCTTCTCCTTAAATCCCTAATCTGAGGATTAAAAGAAAAAAGAAAAGAGTTTTTTTTCCCCACCTACCTGGTTTGCTGATATAGTCATTTTCCAAAAGTTATAATTTCACTTCTCTGTTGAACTTCCTTAGATAAAAATAAAAAAAAAATTTGTACGAAAGACTTTTCCTTATGTTAAATGCTAGGGCTCACATTTGAAGGAACAGTTTGCTTTGTTTAAGACAATAGCTTTGTTCTTACAGACTGCAATGAAAATACCAACAGCCAACATCTCAGTCTTTCATCTCAATATTAACTTAGAGGACAAAATGAATTTGCTATAACATACTACAAATGGCATGTATAAAAATATTTGCAGCCAGGGAATGAGTACTCTGCCAGGCTTCTTGGTCCAGACTTTGCCATGAAAAGGATGCAGTTAGAAATACAACTCTGTTAACCATGTGTAGCTGGCAAAGACAAAGTGATAAAGGGGCAAATGGGAGGAAGGAGCACAGAAGGCTTTCCTTGGGAGCTCCTTTTGAAGAAGTAGAAAAGGGCCTTCATTCGTCAGTGCACAACATACTCTGATGCACAGAGGGAGAGGTAGGGTCTGAAAGCACCCCAAACATAAATAGTATATAGATTTTCCAATGCTAAAAAAAGCTGCAATGAGGAAGCACTGACACTGCCAAACAGCAACTTCCAAGGAATGGCAGGAGTTAGAAAAAAGATTCACAGTCTGTCTCCTTGAGGAGCATAGGTGTAAGCAGCAGCCTGGAAGCAGAGGAAGGATAAGCAGGGAAGAGCTGAGCTGGACTGAGCCAAGCTCTCTCTGTCCCAACCACTAATTAGCTCATTGTCAGGACCTCTCAGTAAAATACCTTTTGATTTTCACAACAAGGTGATTTCCCTGCAGCCTTTATAATCCCTGAAGGATACCTGCAAGCTATAAAGTGAATATTATGACACAGAATTTGATAGGAAATCCACTCCTTATTTCAGTTACTGCCCCACGACTGCAGGATATTACTACCATCCTCTAAACATTTAGGTTAAAGTGTTTTCAAATATTTTATTTAGCCTGTGTTGCAGACACACATTTATTGACTTTACGGCCAGTTTCAAATGCAAGAACCTTAACAGTACCTACAAATGTACTAGCTGATGGCTCTGAGTTCTTGTGTATGTGTTATTACTCCTATTAGTTTAAATGTACATCTTCATATGCAGTTTCAGACATTTTCTTTGCTGCATTTAATATTGCCAGTAATTTAGGAAGCAGAGGTGAAAAGACTAACATGTAGTAATGTCATGTATTCTTACATACCATTTTCTCTTAGTTATTACCAATCATTCTTTATTCCCTCCATCACAGTGACTTCTTAGCTAATTTCTTGGACTTTTCACAGAAGCTGTGTCATCTGGCCCACAGGAGAAAATGGATCACAGCCAAGATTTTAAGGAGAGCAACTAAAAACCTCTGGGACTACTTCCCTGAGTAAAAGACAATAGGGGACAAAACTCAGATGAACCCAAAATGTTAAAGTAGCAATGAATGAAAACATACGTCATTTACATACTCCATGACATATCAGAGCAAGTTCAGACTCAGGTTTTTCATACTTTTATTTTGATTTGGTAAGCATCATGTCTGCCAGTACTAGAACACTTTCTGAAAATTAGGATAACTCATTAAAAATTGTGTCCAACATCAAAACACTCTTCTAGGGTCTAATACATTTGGTAGAGGCCAGAATAAAACTATACTTAAGTATATGTTACAATATCATTAGTATGGGACCTAGAATTTGAATCTGGTGTTCTTGCAATCATGACAGATTTACTACGGCTTTCACATAATAAACTAGATGGGTGTGATAGCATCTGTATAGCTGCTAGAGTTATACTGCATTAACTGTACATTAACCATAGCTTTATGATTTAAAAAATATGGGTTTGGGCCAGTGTTTTATTGGGGTGCCTTGCTCAAATGTGCTCTCCATCGCAAAACAGTAATTTTTTTTCTGTTCCAGCTCCTGGAACTGTAACATGAACACGAAATACTACATTCACTTACAACCACATAGGGCAATCTGCCAGAGGTTTGTTCTCTTTCTCTAGAGTCCAGTCCACTGAAAGGTGAATCTGCTTATCTTACATATGGGCCATACAGCCACGGTTGTCGGCAAAATTCAGTGGTGCTAAGTAAGTGAGCCATGCTTCCAAGAAACAGGCAAAGGCTGAGAGCCTGGAACTGGCCAGTTTTCAGGTCTATCACAGTGTTGCATCATCCTAAAGCAACCCTTGCAGCAGAACTGGGATTAGAGACTGTGCAGTGGGAGCTCCCATCTGCCAAAACGACAATGAAAATATACAGTCTTGGAGAAAACATTTTAACCTATTAAAACCAGATGTTCCTATTGACCTTTCCAGCCTATGTATTGTTCCACCTGTGTCTCATGATGAAAGAGATAATTCTGCTCCTTTGCTGTCATTTATATGGATATCTGCTTTCTGGCCTGAAGAGCTTATTCATACTTCCCTCCAATATTCTATATTAGAATGTGCGGTTACATGAAGATCTGACTGGTGGTCTAGTTGTGTTAGATTTCACGGACAATCAAGAAGTCAGCTAATATTTGATGATTAAGGGAAAAGAAGAAATGCATAACTGTAACTTAAATTAACTATTACTTTTCACATCCCATGGCATGAATGGTAGAGCACACTCAGAGCAGTTTTCCTAAGGTCAGGTGGAATCGCACTAAATATTCTTTTGTGACTGAGTTACCTTTCAGCATAAAATGAAGTTGAGATCTCTTTCCTGTCCTTTAGCAAGTGATGGTCTGACAGAAAAAGAAACCATCATAGCCAACCAGGGGAAAGTGCATGTCTTTAATTTTAGGACAGAACTGAAACCTGGGAAAGAAAAAATCAGGAGGACACCTCAAAAACTGGCTATTAAATAAAGGTCCTTGAATGATGAAGGATTTTCAAACAGTACTATGGTGGTAGTGGCTAGCTTAGTACTTTCATATCCCTAAGAAAGGTTTTGGGAGGGAAAGAACAAAGGAGCAGACATAGAAAAAAAGTCAATATCTCTCTATTATTTGCACTTCCTTAATATTACCCGGCACAGTTAGAAGTTTATCAAGTAAAATGTCATGTCCAGAATTCAGCTAAATTACACTTCCTCAAAGCTATTTAAAGTAGATAATTTTACTTTTCTTATACCTAAATAAGTTTTTCCTCAAATATCTGTGTGAAGAGGGAAAGAATGAAGAAAGTATTTTATAAATAGTAGAAACTAACACTAACATCTTGAAAAGCCATTATATGAATAATGAATACTGAATGAATAAAATTACCTATTGAAAAATCATTGCATCTAACTTTTTTTCCTGCTGTGGTTGCATTTCAAGTCAGGATTGCTGATGCATCAATACCTTAGCTGTCCATGATTTCCTAGCATTTCTAGGGTTTGTTCAGCTTTCTCCATGGGTAGGGTCCATCTGCAGGAGTCAAAGCTGTATTTGCTGCTCATGCTGCAGAATTCACTTCTCATTTTAAACCCCACCAAGATGTGCAGGTGGCTTTGTAAGAGCCAAAAAAAGTCAAGAAAGAACATTGTGTCTTTCTGCTAAGTGTCAAGAGACACTGCTCTCTCAACAGATAAGACACTGGTAAAGCATTTCCTTTAATCTGATGCTAACACGATGTTACTGCTTGGGAGCCATAGAGTGCTAAAATTTATAGAGATAGATGCAAGTGATGGTGCCTGTCGATTTGGAACAAATTATTTGCTAAAGGTCACACAGGAAATCTAGGATGGATCACGAAATGGAGCCTTGGTTTTCAAAAGCCTACAAAGTCAGTCAGAATTCTCTTGGAGCTGGATATCTGATGTGAGCTGCAATTTAATGCATCACTGATCCAGGTAAGTCTAGTGGTCACAGTTTAAACTGGTCAAAATTAGTCATGGAGAGATGCTCGTGTGTGTGTTTCATGTGTGTAATTCCGTGAAGATTATTTTTGTACATAGCTGAACAGACACTTGAAGGGATGTTTTATGTGCACTGAAAAATCCAGCCTCTCCAGGCAAGATGTTCCTGATGTTCCTACAAGGGGAGAGCTGTGGGGGTTTTGGGGGGGTTTTTGGGCTTTTTTTTTTTTTTTTTTTTTTAAATTGGTGGACATTAGAACTGAACTCCAACAAATTATTAAGAAGGAGTAAGAGACATCTCCCAGGTAGAATAAGAATTTGGGTTGAAGCATACAGTAGTGGTTACATCAGTAGACTGGTGGCATCTTACTGATGGGTTCCACCACTCTCTCAGAGTGGCCTCAGGTTTTCTGATCTCCTAGTGTGTTAAGAAATCAACTGATCAATTTTAGCTAGCAGGGCTTACCTAGCCTGAAGGAGATCATTCTGCATCTGAATCTTACCCCACTCCCCTTTTAGTGAACAAAGGGTTGATAGACAGAAATTAGCACTTCAGCAAACAGGAGTTTTATAATTTTCCTTGTTTGATATGTTAATACTGTTGAGACAAATTCACCCATGAGAGAAGACTCTGGAGAATACTTTCCAGTTGGTTAGTATGTCACCTTGTGGACTTAGTCTAAACAATAGAAGCAGAACATTAAAATGCACCAAAAGAGAATATTTAAAAGGAAAGGAATCTATTTCAGAGTTTAAGAACAGAAATCAGTTTTGAAAATAAACAGTGTGAAATACTGGCCTCTGTGAAACTGGTTACAAATCTCCTCCTGCTAAACTCCCCTGACTTGTATTCTACCATTTCAAACAAAAATTGATTTTCCTAGCTTCTCCATTGACGTAATGCTGATAGGTTAATAAGGAACTATTCACATCTACCATACATACACACACTGTGCTCACTACACTCAGAGTCAGAACTGCCTTTCACAAATAGCAGGAGGAAGAAAGTGGCAATTCTTAAAAAAAATTTCTAGATGGATTTATTTTACCTGTTGACATTTTGAGAAGCAACTCAATCCTCATACTTTAAAATCCAACTGTGCCTGTGGGACATGACTAATTTGCATTAAATGCTGAAGTCCTATTCTGACTAGAAGAGGATAATTACAATTTGTGTTTATGAAAATTGGTAAAGTCATTTGGGTTATTAGTAACAAATGTTTAACAATGCAAGCTTTTCAAAGACCCTTCCGCATTTGCAGTTGGAGGGTTTCAGTTTGTGCTGCCACTGTGGAAAAACTTAAGGAAAAACTGTGTGTACCGTACACAATACTAAACTATTCCTGACCTGTGTTCCACTTGTAAACCCAAGTTCTTTCTCATATTTTGTGCTTTCCACTCAGGTTTTCTCCTTTCGGTCTGGAGTTTCTCACATTTGTAAGTTGAAATCTGAGCAGTACAAAGGCAAAACATTTCTGTTAAAGAAGTGATCAGGCTCCCAAACGAACCATGTTGTCCACAATAAATTCAATACAGTAGTGTAGAACCACATAACAGTTATTTCCTACATAAGATACAGAGGAAAGCATGTTGTCTCAAGTAACCTTGTGAAATGGGAACTATTCCCAGTTATGGAATATTTTTAAAACTTTACAAAAGCTTAATAATTAAAAATAAATAAATAAATAGATAAAAGGGGGAAATTAAAAAGCTGCCCTGCCCCAAACTCTGAGGAATTATTATGTTATATAAAGCCGTGGTGATCTGAACTGCAGGATGGCTACCAAGGTGGCATTTGATCCAAGGGACCAAAATCAAACAGTGTAGTGAGAGGATCATGCTTGTATTTAAAGGCTCTGAGTTCTGGCATAGCAATTTCAATGAGAAAGCAGCAGACATCTAAAAGGGGTTACTGCTCCTCAGATAACTCCAAAACAGACACACAGTGCAACTTTTTGATAGGCTTCACATCCCAGATTACCTTTCCTCTTCAACTGAATTAAAACAAAGCTTGGGATTTATTTCCTATTTTGCTTAATCCATCTATCCAATTCCTAATTAATAAACTTCTCATTAATAAAGGTATAAATTATAGTTTATATTTCACCAATGTAATGGGTCTTTCCACTGTCTGTAGCCTACTTTGTTAATGAAAGGATGGCAGGAGATACAGACCGCTGTTCTCTTGGAGTTGAAGTGCACAAGGAGGTATGAAAGGTCAGTAAACATTTTATTTCAAGTTCCTTTCAATGGTTTTACAACTGATGTTGGGAAATGAGAAAAAAAAAAATCTTTCTTTTTACATGTGAGGAACAAAATGTATTGACAGTGTCTTTTTATGTTCTACTACTACACTGTCCTGATGCAGGGGAGGGAGAAACATTCTGGCACCTTGTTCTGATAAATCTTCTTTAGTTTTCTCATGGACAGAGCACATTGTAATTTAGAAACTTGGCAGGGAGGAAGTTCAACTGCAACACTTTCAAAAAACTGTGGCTTTAGTGAAAATATAAGTGAATGAACTTGGCTTGAGTGCAAATTAGAAATGCATTCCTGGACTGAAGAGCTACAGCATTAGCTTAACATTAACACCAGTTCTGCTTGTCCAGCAGTCAGAAGATTTTGGTTTTGTTTTAATGTATAAAATCAAAACCAAAAATAAATTGCATTCCCTGTCAGTGGGTGGAAGTAATATCTAAAGAAGATTTGCTCCCAGTGTAACAGAGTTACTGCAGTTACACATTTCTAGGTTCAGTGAGTTAAAACTCAGTTCCAGTGGTGGGTCTACCAGACCATATGAGGTCTATTTTATGAGGCTTTTATCTATACATCTGCAACACTGCACTCTAGTGTTATTGCCCTGTTTTCCTGTGTGGGGTGTTTTTGTTTGTTTTGGGTTTTTTTTGTCTCATTACTGCCATTGTGGTTTTTCACAGGGAAAACGTTGCTAGTGGATGGACACTTGGGACCAAAACCATAACAAAGACTTTTTGTTATAAAATGGTACTGCCTCTATGAAGAAGATGCGAGAAAAACACTCTTTGTAACCTGCATTTACCAGTGTTTGCATTCCCTTTCTCTCTTGTACCAGAGAAGGGCAGTAACCGTTGTGCCTCAGGGGTGCACAGCTTTAAAACCAGGACGGTAGAGTCAGATTTTTTTTTCTTGGTCAGTGGTACTTTGTATCTCCAAAATTCAAACATTGTTAAATACTTCTGTGACACATAGTTTATGATGCTATAAAACAGAAAATACTGTCTTTCCAATTCTGAAGCAAAACCGTTCTTGGTAAAAACTAGTGTCCATGCACACAGGCACTTTGAATTAGCCCATCTTGTCCCCACTCCACCCCTGCCACCAGCTCAGCCTTTGCTCTTTCAATACTTTTGCACTGTTTAATTATTTTAATGGATTTTGCTGTGGCTGCTAAGGACTTGTTTGAGACAATCACACATGTCAGTTTTGAGCTAGGTCTGAAAGAACTCCATAATTCAATAGCCAGAAGTTCTATTTCTCAGTAATATGCCAAAATGAATAACTTAAAAAATGAACCTTTGGGAGAGTTCAAATGTCTGTTCCCTCCAGAATATGTCAAATCTGGGAATGAAAAACCTTGTGTGAAGCTGTAAACACATTCAATATCTGAATTCACCAGAGAACTATGTTACATGTGCCAAGCTACTGATACAGGTTTTAAACTTTGTGTCATATCTCAATCTTGGTAGGTATCATTTAAGAGCCAGAAAAAGCGCTTACATGAAATGGCTATAGCTATTATTTTAATGTTATTTCATACTGGCAGGCAAGCAGTAATTTATCCACTGTTGGACCTGTATTTCACTCTCAATTCTCCTTCTTAAAGGCATAAAAACTACCTGCAAATTATCTAGGGCGTCTCTTCCAGAAAGGGTTAAATGGGGAATAGTTCTTGAGCTGGGTTACGCCATCCCCCAGAAAAAAACTCCCAGAGTCTTTGTGCTTGATGTGGTCAAGAGAACCACAGCTATTTTACTGTAAAAAGAGAAAGTATGAACTCGCCCATCTTGGACCTGGGAGAGTGAAGAAGTACTTTAATGGGGTTTTAAAAATTTATTCTTTGTACCTTCCCTGTACAAGGACCTGGGTCCTATGCTACAACAAACACTGATCAACAACAAAAAAGATCTAGCTCTTCTATGGGAAACCTTCTCTGTTTAAGCCCTGATTACCTGCTAGAAGTGTTGCTAGACAGTTCCTATTTGAAAGTGCTGCACAAGATTCTGTTCTGGTTCTATTTCTTCTGACTAATTTACTTGAATGAAGTATTCATTGTATATTTTGCAGGTCACTGTCCCACAGGTTACTGCTCCAGTTGAAACCATTGAGCTACTGTGCAAACCAGGACTTTCTGAGGTTTGTGGGGTCTTGTCTAACTGCTCAGACACATATCACAGTGGTTTTTTTGACAGCAAATATTCTCACAATACTTGTCAGAGGATCATTTACATTAGAGACATTTCAGTCCAGTCTTGATTGTGCCAGAAAGCTGACTAAATATGTTTTGTTTTCACTGTTGTGACATTTCTTTTTTTGTTCTATTTGTTTGTTTGTTTGTCCCCTTTTTCATTTTAGAGCCTTATCTCAGAAAGACCTGAACAGAAACAAAAGTCAAGGCACTACAGGATCAGACTAAGAAACTATTAGCTTGATGAGTTGGATTGCTTGGAGGAGGTTGTTATTACTAGGGCTCAAACTGACATCTGCCAGGTCTCTCTTCCTCCCCCTCCTTGGATCAGCTTCAAACAGCAGTTCTTCCTGTGTCTAAGAAATCAAGCATTTTAAGATTAAAAAGCTTAAAAATTGCCTCCAGCACAGGCTTACCCTGCTAAAGCAGCACAGGTTTAAATGGACAGACTAACCACTGAACTTTATACAGGGCTTTCTATCCTACAGAAAACTGCTGAGCATCTCTGGCCACTGATCAGCACCTTGCAGGATTGGATCAAAAAGGATCACAGTGATGATTTAAAAAAAGACATGTTTGATCTGTTATTGTAAAGTAATTTTTAAGTGAAG
>NW_009952440.1:1483137-1487189 GCF_000747805.2 Chaetura pelagica
CCCTACACACACTAAAATTCAGACATTCTTTTCTTGCCTTTTCCCAATACCCCTTTATTTTTATGGTTTTTGAGGGTTTTGTAGAGGGAACCACGTTGCTACAGTCATAAAAGCTGCATCTGGTCATATACTGCCCAGAGTAAAGATTTCCAGTAGGGATGACTGTGAAAGGTGCTGCTTTTGATCCTCTTCAGCCTTTCAAAGGATCTCACTAGGAACAGTGGGAGAACCTCTAATTCTTTTTCTCTGAACTGTAGCTAATGCCCAGTTACCTCTTTCTCATTTTTGCAATTCAGCAGAGATGCAAGTGGTCTTAAGAAAGGTCCTCCCCATCTGCCCTGTAACCATAAGGGTGTTGCAATTAGGAGTGTAGTACTGAAGGAAAGGAAGAAAGACTTGTACAAGATTAGGTTCTTGATACTGATTTTGTGATCATAAATGTTATCAGTAGCTGATCACATGAAGCATGGGTCTCTCTGAGTTCACAGATATGTTTGGACATGTTATTCTTATGGTGCACATTCTGAGAAATGGAGATGCTTTACTCCAGTATGGCGTATAAACTTCATTCTCCTTTTTATTCCTTTGGTTTTCTGTCAGAGTACATTTACTACTAAATACTTTTTTTTTTTTTTTTTTCAACATACACATGATAGACATGATCCTAACTTTTTATTAGTATGGCTAATTGAAAAATACATCTGAATATGCAGCAGACTTTCAAGCGTATTGCTGTCTGCACTTAGGAAGATAATTATTCATAAATCTGACAACTGCTTATCTACCTGATTCTTTGTAGTTCAGACTTACAGGGTAAATAAGCTTGCCTTGATCATGCATACTCAGAGAGTATGAAGCACTTCCTCAAGGAGAGGGCGGTAGACATTGGAATGGACTTCCCAGGCAAGTGGTGGAGACATCAACCCTGGTTCCCAGCATTCAGGGAAAAGCTGGATGTGGCATTTAGTGCCATGGTCTAGCTGATGTGGTGGTGCTGGTCAGAGGCTGGATTTGTTCATCTTAAAGGTCTTTTCCAACCTTGGTGATTCCTGGGATTTTAAGTCACCTTCTGTTCCAGAATCTTTTCCCTGAGCTACTGGTAAAAACAGGGGATTGTGCAAATGTGAAGGCAAGAACGTGTGGTAAAACTCACATGACAACAGGAGTTCTAAATTAAAATAGAAGTGTAAAAGTTAGCCTGGTTTTGGCCTCATGTATTTTTAATCTCTGTTTATTACTTTGGAAATAATCAGTCTCTTAACACTTGTAAAATTATAATTAGCAGCCTGCTGAAATCTGTGGAAATGGAAATGAAGGTCTATAATGTAGGTATAGTGAGTAAGGATGTTGTGCTCTCATACTTGAAATACATGTTTTAGTATTTACTAATAAATATAATGTTTATCATAGTATATCACACAATAGTTTCTTAAACATGGGCAAGTTACTATTGCTTTTGAAGTCTTCATGTTGTGCTTTATTATTTCTTACATTCAATTTTCTAATAATTGTTAAGTAGAAGGTTCTCAAAATCTGTTTCATATTAAACTTGCAAAGTTTAGATATATTCTCTTTAACCAGATTCAAGTTTCAACTGTGTTGTGCTGTAATTTGGGAAGAGGACATGAGGGAGGGGGAAGTCTGCTTTGTGATTCATTGTTACTTATTTATTTATTTATTTTCAGTGACCTTTTCTTCAGGGAGGGAAGAGAGAGAGGGAAGGGGGGGGAGGGTTGGTTTTAAGAGTGAATGGTTGAAGCAGATTTCAGAAACAAGAAGCTGCTTGAGGAGCTGTCATTAGAGACAAATTTGTATCAATAAGTCATAACACAAGAAAGCAAAACAACATAAAGAATAAAAAAATCTCAATTAAAAAATCTACATGAATTTTTATCTCAATCTCACTTTCTATTCTTAAGGCAGTTTTAGATACCATGTACTTTCACTCACCTCCTTTAAGGCAAACCTACATGTACGTTTTTAAAAAATCAATGTATTAGGGAAATAAAATAATATGTTTGAAATTCTGTGTTATATCTAAGAGGGAGAAGAATACCCTCACCCACATAACACTGACATTTAACAGCCCCACCTGTAGTTCCAAAATGGTAAGGAGGTCATAACTGAAAGAAATCCATATTTGGTAAAAGTGGTATTTGAAGTCAACATTAGTAATAATTCTGTAATTCTGCAAAAAACTGTCTGCCAAACTTCTTAAACTGTGAAATATTCTTGAGGTAATTTTTCTGCCCATTTGAGTTTAATGCTGCTTTAAATAAGATTCTTAACTTTACTAAGATCTTGGGCCTCTGTTTCAGTATCACCAGGATAGCTGCAGCTCAGATGTTGGCTTGCAGACACATACAAAACATTACATCCAGCCCCTGTCAAGAAAAGTATACCAAAAATATAAAAGACCCAACTAATTCAAATTTGTCCATCATTAATGCATGGATTAGGGAGGAAATTATGGCACATCTTGAGAAAAGCCAGAGCATTTGGGACATCTCTCTGTATCTTCTTTAGGAAACTCCAGCCAAGAAAATGTGACTTCCAAAAGGCAATACAGAAAGTGAGACAAATAATTAAATGTCTTTTAACCCAAAGCTCAAGTTAATTGACTAAATGGCCTGTTACATCGTCGAATAAAACTATAGAGCCAAATCTCACATTACAACATCAAGTCTTCTTCATCTTCATCTGGGCCACAGCTATAGGTTCTTCAATCCACTTCCACGAACCTTTAAATCAGCAAGCACATTGGAAAGTTGGGAAAAAAAAGTTCAAATGCGATATGGGAAATCCACTAAAACAGACTGTCTGACATTTTACTTTTGTTCTGTTTGTTCCGTCTGTAGTTCAAACCTCATTTTTTTCTATGTCTTGCCTAAACAAGTTTTGGGTTGTAGCTATGACTTTCTCAACAAAAGAGAAAAATTTCAACTCATTATTCTTAGGGATAAAAATAGTGTATTGCTTCTGCAGTGTATTGGAGCCATCTGTAAGGACAGAAAGTGTCACTGCACACAAAAGAGCAGAAGGGCTGAACTGTTGACTTGCTTTAGTGAGCTATTACATTTTGACATTGCTGAGTGTGATACATGGTATTTCAGTTACATAGAACTATGGGAATATGATAAGTTAAAAAATCTTAGTCAAAAAGCTAATGGAATGAACTGTAGTAGGACGATGGCCATATCTGTCATACTCTTGAAACAAAGATGTTCCTTTTGTTTCCAGTGAAGAAATAATATCAACATGCCTTTGCCTGCTTCCCTGACTGAATTAATATATCATAGTGAGACAACCTACAAAAAGCAAACAAAAAAAAAAACCAACTGAAAACTGTACTTTAACATGGTTAAATAAGAGAAGGTGATATAAATAATAGCCAGTTATTTCTATGACTGAAATGATAAGCAGCAAACTCAAATTTCTCAACACACACAACTTGCAGAGCACACTTGTAGGAGCTAAGCTGAAGTTAGAAGTTTTCTGTGGAGCCAGCACCAAAGGAAGACCCGGGCTTGCCTAAGTGGGGGCACACAGACACACTGCAATGTTCCAAATTTAAATTTATTTTGTTCAGTGTGTGCCTGTGTTTACCTGACTGCACTCCAGGCCAACTTCACCCAAGCTGGGGGTTTTATGTGACAGTCTTAGGTTGCAGGATCGTTGGGATGCTGTGGTGCTGTGTGCCACACACAACAGCTCTGAAACTCAAATCAGTCAGAAAGTAATAAAATCTAGGCAGCCACAAGAGCAGTTCCTGAGGCATCCTGCCATATGATTTTCAAGGTCATGTGCTTGAAGTAGAGGATATGTAATTGTACTGATGGTTTAAAATGGAAAGTTACTTGATACCTCCCTCTTCTAAAAGGGAGAAAAAAACCGGGGAGTGGCGAAGTTGTCGAGCACAGTCTCTTCCAGTCCACAATTAGGAACAGATTCCCAGGCTCTTTTGATAGTACAAAAACTCACTGAAGAAAGAGCTGTCATTTTTCCTGAGTTCATCAAAGATCAAATGAGATAGCAGCAACAACAGCAACAAG
>NW_009952440.1:1487219-1506734 GCF_000747805.2 Chaetura pelagica
GAAAGAGTGGGAAGTAATCTTCTCCTCCACCAACAGTGGCTGCCATCTGGTGGCAAGACATGAGGGACAGGAGGTGCCTTCTCCAGGCTCCCACCTCCATCCACAAGGAAGGATCCTGGATAAGATTTGCAACAAGAAGATAAGGCTATCTGTTGCATTATTTGTAGTTTGGAACATGTAAAATTTTTCTGGGAATGACATGGGGCTGTAATTGCATTCTTGCTCCCATTCACAGGCCAGATGAGGATGGTATATGTGGCATGTTTCTTTGCTGTCTTATTTGTTGCTAGTCCTAAACACTTAGGGATATGTTATATCAGCAGAGTCAGAGTATAAAAGATATGAGGTGTCATGGGAAAAAATGGAAAGGTGAAAAGTTAAAGAAATGATGACACTCAGAAACTCAAGAGTTTTCTAAGATTAGACTTAGGAAAAGAAAGAGAGGAAAAGAGGCATTATAAGAATAGATGAAGCAAGATAAAGTGATGTCTTCAGAATCTTTTGAAAATAAACTCTGTCTCAGAAGAGGCTTTCTATAGAAACTAATCAATAGCACTTAATAATATTTATCACTCACTGAAAGTGTGATGGTGGCAGGCTGCAGCAAAACAAAACTGTGGTAGCTTCAATTGCTTCAAGGGTAAGTGGTGGTTCCAAGAAATGGAAGTTACAATTCAGTCTGCTGGCTGTGTAAGAGCTCTGAAAGCCATGTCTTCCAGCTTCCATCTCCTTCACCCTTCCCACACAACCTGAGGTTGAAATGCCCCACAGTCCCAAGGGCTCCAAGTACAATGTTACATTATGCTGCAGGAAAACACAGTTTGTCATAAATTATCATGTATTTTCAAAATGTGTATTTTGTGGTCAAATCGTTGTTTATGATTTAAATATTTGCCCCAGAGCACCTAGTGGATTTAAATAGAGTCAGCATTCATAAAGAATCAACTTTTTCCCCACTGCAAATGACCCCAAACAATGATGTCTGAGGAAATCTCCAGCCTCCAATTGTTCCTCCTCACAAAAGGAGATTCAGCAGTAGTGACTTACTCCCTTATTTTTCTGTCATACTTATGAAGCCTTGATATTTTCAGAGGTCCTTGTACTTGTGTTATCAGCTTTCAGATCACCACACAGATCTTCTTGGACCCAAAATCTTGCCACCCTGGCAAGGAAAATGTGAAGTCAAGATCTGTAACAGCTTTTCTTGTGGTAGAGGTAAATCAAGCATCCTACAATGTGATTAAAGCCACCTTCCAGAAATCTGCTAATGAATTGTTCCTCAGCAGTTAACGATTTATTTTACATGGCTTTTACTTACATTTAAAATTGCTATTTTAAAGGAAGGGGCACTAAGGGATGAGAAGCATTCATAAAGAATCAACTTTTTCCCCACTGCAAATGACCCCAGAGATCAGAGCCAGAGAGAGAAGGCAGGAATTCCTGGCTCCTGTTGTTGTGTTCAGTCCCTGTCTGTCTTTCTCAGCCATTCCTTCTTTTTTCTATAAAAAATAAAAATGTTCCTTTTATATTTAGAAACTTCAGTACAAGAAAGTGTTTAAAATGGGTCCCTTATTTCCTTGAGAGACAGAATGGGGTAAAGCTTATTGTTGTCTTTCTGGGTTTTTTAGGTGGACCTTTGAGCCCTAAGTTTCTGAAACGTTGGTGAAATTTCGGAAAGGAAGGAGAAATCTTGCTGCTGCTCTACGCTATATACCCACCTCCACGATGCATCTGGTAGGTCTCTCTTTGTGTTCTTGATGAGCAATCATTTGCTCAGATTCATTTGGTGACTGCTATGTTCCTCTTATAAGAAATTCCATCCTTTCTGTCAATTTAAAACTATAAAGTATTCCTCTGAGATTATAGCAGCTTTCGTTTACCCAATATTGCTATAAGCCATGTGCCCTCCAGGGCTTGCATAACCTTTACAGTGGAGACCACAAAACAGAGCGTGGCTCAACACAGCAGTTTTATGAGATTTCTGCAGTGCATCAACATTACCAGGATAATGCTTTGGCTTTGTGCTGTAGACCTCTGAGTTCTTCAAGAGGCAACTTGTTTCACGCAATCAAGACAGCAAGAAATAGTTTTGTCTGTCTATATACACCATATTGTGAAAGCAATGGGAACCACTCTGACAGCAATATTCTAAGTGACAGAGAGTAATCTTGTCACAAAGTATTTGCAGGCAATTAATAAAGTTAATATAAAATCCACATTTTCCTTAAAATTAGGTCTGAGTCCTTTGTGCTCTTCACTCATGGACTTCCATGCTTCTCTTTCCACGAGGCCTCTTATTATAATATCTCTGTGTATATGTAAGATCCTTCATTTTGTTCCCACAGCTCTGGTGAATGTATGCACAAAAGTAGCATAGTAATTTGTGCCAACTTCAATGACAACCTAGCTCTATACAAAGAAGCAGTTAAATAATGAAGTCTGGGAGTAAACTCTGGCAGGAAGCCAGACCTAATAATTCGACTTGGCAAGATTATTCATGCCAGAAAGGAAGGTTGACTTTCTAGTATAAACAATTAACTGTGGTGATAAAGGATCTACTACATGTTATATTACTGGCTAGGGTATGAGGGGGAAGCATAAGTAGTCAATGTCACTCAGTTAATTTATTCTCTGCGAACTAATTAGTTTTGTTTAGGATTTCATGGTTTTGTTTGCTTTATTAACAAATATGGGAGCAAATAGGAAAGGGAAAAAATAATACATTCTGTGTCTCAGCAACCAGCATCTTATCTCTTCTGACTTTCAAAGCAGTATTTAATTTGTAATAAGTGAACTTTATCTTCAAATAAAGAAAAATCCATGCAATGTGTTTAATAACTGATGTTACGAAACAATAGAAAGCTCTTTTCCACTAACATCTTGGCAAAGATATGTGTAAACATAGAAGAAGGAGACTGCATATTGAATTATCCATTGTCATCTTAAAGAAAGCCTCTTTATGACGACACAGTATTATGCTTCCTAATTATTTAATAAAGTGAGAAGGATGGATTCTTTTAAGAGAAAGAACATTTCATGAATGTTACGACCTTCCCAATTATTTTTGACACAGACTTATGATCTGAGCTTCAGGATAGCTTTCTGAAAAGCTCTTTAATTTCAATGCTTTTTTTACTTGTCCCCTTTCTACTAAGTAAGTACTAGCCTAAGCACCTTGTACTTTATTGCTTCTTTCCTTTAGTATGTTAGTATAGTAGCCTTAATTTCAAGTATTTTTTTGCTAAGCTGAACAAAATATGTCCTTTTTCTGTGGCAGTTTGTCTAAAATACATAATGACCCAGAAACGGTTTCCTTCAGAGGAGTTTCTAGGAGAAATTAAGGATGGGAATACTGAAGGCCAAGGCTCCATATAATTCTGAGTTTATGCAAGGCATGATATGACACAAGGCCTGTGATATGAGGGAATCGGATTCAGTAACCAAGAGAATTGTGACTGTTTGATGCTTTTTAGCAGTTGTTCCACAGCTACATATGCTATGTGCTACAGCAACAAATAATTTACGACTTTGGCTGAGAAACTCTCAAGACACTTCCCAAAGAGGGACAAATATGGGTTCACCTACTGTTTTGCTGGGACTCTAAAAGAAAGAGGTGTAGCTGTTACCCTGCTTTTAAAGAACATACAAGTAGAGATGATTCCAAATCTGTTGTTTCTGACACCCCAAGTGCTTTTAAAAAGAGCAGTGCATCTGGCTTTCTTGGCTGATGCTGTGTCTCTCTTGCCTCTACAGCTGAGCTCAGCTTCATAGGAGCTCAAATCTCACCTTTGCTATTCCCAGTTTATTTCAGTGTTCGTGAAAATGTGAAGTGTTAATAAACCAGCTCTTTACACATTAAATCACCAATGGAGCTCTGCTGAGAGCCAGAGATACCAAACCAGTATATGCCTTGAAACAGTCCAAACATGTAATCAACTGGAAGTCTGTTACAGATCGCCAAGCAATTAGCAGGCTTAAAATACTTCCTCTAGACGGTCCTTTCTTTACTTTTCCTATCCCAAAAGGTCCATGATCCTCTCATCTCTGTCTGTTTTTCCCACCAATGCTGTCAGGCATCCAAAACCATATGATTCCTATTATAAGACTGGCACCCAGCTTACGATCCATCAACGCCTCACCTTCACAAGGTGGTGATGGAGCAGTACAGCATACTAACACCTTTCAGACATTCCAGTGAAAAAAAACAGGAGCATAAAAATAGACAATACACCACCAACAGTGCTAACAAATTCTAATTATAATGGGCCAGCTGTTAGAAGCTACCAGCCAAAATGCCTTTATATGAATTCAGCTAAGTCAGATGACAACAGCATTTAACCCACGTATGTCTGGTGATTGTTCTCATGTGCTGATATTCTGTCACTTTGCACAGCAGCAAACACATGAGGTACCAATAAAAGGAAGCATTACATATATTTATATGCAAACCCAACACATTTGTTCAAAACTTTTAAAATTCCCTTCATTCCATTTCATTAGAAAGATAAATTATTCCACCTAACTCTGATGTATGGTGTGCATAGTGAAGAATATAAAGTCTGACTCAAAGGTGTGGTGCCTTTTAGATGTGTAAGAGAGGATCGAGATATCTGTTTTGCTTTGAAGTAAATCCCATAAGAAGCACCATTATCTCATGGAAAGTTTTGAAAATGCCATTTAAAAGCACTTGTATCCAGATTACCCGTGTGCCAGAGAAAACCAGTGAAACCCCTTGAATCATTCCTGTCATTAGACTATCTCAAAACACATTTGCCAGACTGTTGAAAGAAGGTAGCGTTTCCTCTAGACACCATATGTTGTGAAGTATTATAAATATATTGCAGTGCCTAGAATCAGGATCAGATTAGTTAGCTTGTGAAACAGTAGTGTTTTACATTCTTGTCTCATTTATTTGAGAGGTACCAAAGACGGTGTTGAAACTAGTTTTTCATGTATAAACATTCTAAAATAGCACATGGAGTTCATCTTCAAAGGTATGTGTTTCTCCAGCACATATGTATGGACAAGGTGCCAGAATGTGGCTGTCTCCTTCTGCCAGTCCAGCTACAATTTCCTGTTCCTAGTCTCTGCGTCTGAACTCGAGTGCTAGCAATTAAAGTGATCCCAGAAAAACAAAATTATGAGAGTCTGCCCTCTATCTCATGTTTTTCCCACAGACATCAGCCAGCAGATGAGAGCACCCTAAAACAGTGAGCAGCTGCCTTCCCAGAAGGTTTGTATAAACCTGTGACTAATAAATGTAATTCAGCCTATGTCTGCCTAATTAGTTGCTTCTCCTCAGCATATCACAAAAATGGGATGTGATGTCTCAAGAGATTGCAATCGTGAGAAACACATCTTAGAGGGAATGGTAGGTGTTCTCTGTTTCTCTTCTTGCATTTTCATGGCAATTTGAGGTGATCTTTGTTACAAATTCATCTCCTGCAGCTGCTCAGTCCCTACAAGAAACTTCTCCTTACACAGTGTTTGCTACAGTGATGATGAGGTGCTGAGAGAGACAAGACCCCTGATATGCAGGTGTGGAGGGTGGCATGTGCCTAGGTGGGATTCTTGTCCTGGGACTAGACAGTCTCCTTGGTGTTAAAACGCAGGATCAAGAAGTATGGAACAGTTTGGGTTGGAAGAGACCTTAAGGATTCTCTAGTTACACACACACACACCCATCCCCCCTTTTCTGCATGAGCAGGGGCACCTCCCACTAGACCAGGTTCCTCCAAGCCACATCCAACCTGCCCTTAAACGTTTCCAGAGGTGGGGCAGCCACAGCTTCTCAGGGCAACCAGTTCCATTGTTCCACCTCCCTCATAATGAAGGAGTTCTTCCTAGTTAACCTAAATCTCCCCTCTTCCAGTTCAAAGCCATTACCTCTTGTCCTATTACTACACGCCAATAAGCTCCAGCAGCCCTAAGCTTGAGGCTTAAATAAGTGTACTTGAGTATAAGACTAAACTATGGATTTTACTTTCTGCAGTGAGAAGAGGTCCTCTGCAGCTGCTTCATTGCTCTGAAATTGCAAAATAAGGAGCTGAAATGAGGTTGTTGAAACACAAGCCCAGGCTGATGTGCCATCAAGTGATTGATCCTGCAGATCTCCAAGGAACTTTCCTGGCCCTCCAGGGAAGGGAGCAGTGGCTGGGAGCTCATGCTGCTGCACACAAAAGGGTTTACAGGATAAATGTCCCAGGACAGCAATATCAAGATTAGCACTTAATGGAAAAATACTTGTTTGCAAACAAATGCTATGCTGAAAACAGGTGAAATTATTGCTGAACACAGTTGTTTAAATGGTTTCCAAAAGAAGGCAGTAAAGTAGGTTATTGACAGAAGTATTACTCAAGGCTACTTGTTTCTTCGTTTACATACAAACCTAAAATTGCTTTCTAGTGGTTTGCAAAGCTATTGCATTTTGCTGGAACAGAGAATTTACACTTTCTGTGTTTTCCTTTCATCTGGTGATTTGTAAGTGTATGTCTTAGAGGGCAATGCTGAATAAATCAGTGCATCCACTCTGAGCCTTACTAAGCACCAGTAAATATAAAAAATTTCCACAACAAGAAGAGGAAGAGCAATTTCAGGGAAAATTCTGTACTAAAACCAGTTGTGGTTTTTTTGTGAAAACATAAATTGTTGTGGATATTAATCAGATATTACTTCATGACAACAGAAATATTTTGATAAGTGTTTTGTTTTCTGGAGATATTTTAAACAGTAAGTGATTTTTGTTTTGTTTGTTTTTAGGTGAAGATTAACCAGCTATTTAACCTGGAATATATATTTCAAATGTAAACAACTTTTTACCACTAGAGGATTTAGCAATCAAGTGAAGCTATGTGGGAAAGTAGAGGAAATGTAGGTCATTTTTATGAGATATTAACTGTTTTATTTGGCTTAAGTTCTTAAATTCTTCACTGTATGGAGAGGAAAATTTTAACACTGACAACAGATTTGATAATCTGTAACCTAGAATATTCAGTAGAAGGCTTCTAATTATTCACCTCATCATCTCATCTCAATGAAGTACCACTTATAATTTTATGGATACTGCTTTCCTCTGAAAGTTTTTTCTTTGGGAGCCTGGTGTGTAAGCATGTGTATATGTGTTGCTATTTCTAGGTCCAACATTCCAATGATAAAAATACAGTCAGGAATCTGAGTGGCAGTTATTAATAGTTGCAAGATGTTATGCCTTCCAAATGAAGAAATGGTATGAGGCAAATTTCTGACATGCACAATAAATTTCTTCCTAAAATCAGGGGGCACAGTTCACTGAAATCTACTGAGTACCCAAACATGTGGAAGTCTTATATGCTCAGAAAAATCCAAAGATCTTTAAATAACATGGCAAGTCAGAGGTTTGTCTGCAACTCACCTTCTTTCATTCCGGGCAGGGTCTGAAATCAGGTCAGCAGGATAGTTTCAGTGATTTTTCAGTCAGAAAGATCAAATCAGACACGGCATTTCACACAAAGTTGGTTAAAAAATAAGTGAAAATGTTCACATAACTCAGAGGAGAAGGGGATTTAACTTGTTAGAAGTTCATAAACCTGCCAAAGAGAGGCTAAACATAGTAGCCAGAAAAATTACTGGTTTAGGACTAGTATGAATGCATTTAAAGAAAACTAAGATTGCCTAATATTTAAAAACATTTAAATATAACAATGTGTTACTTCCTTATGTGCTACATAAGACACTTTGTCACTCAAATGAAGACAGTAATTTAATGTACAATATTTTCTTGTTCGATTGAAGAGAAGTAAACATTTCCTGGGCAGCTCCAAGTAACTGTTATAGGTAAACAAAGATGGGTTTTCATCATTGTTTTGTTGTTATCCTTTCTGTGGGCAGGTATTGGAGCCTTAAGGCTAAGTAGTGGCCTTCTAACTGTGTAAATGCTGAGATTCATGAATCTGAAACAGAGCTGCCTTGCACCAATCCTCCACAATTGAAACTCAGATCTCTCTTCCATAAAGAGAAACTAAGTTTGGGCCAGTGAGGTGAAGAGCATAAAAAAACCCAGATTTTGAGAGCTTCTTGTTAGAAGGTTACAATAAAGTGAAGTGTTAAAGAGGTAGTCAAAGGAGCCTCCTAGAGTTTAGAAAGTCTGGGTTTATCAGTGCTTGTCTGAGCTAATCCAAACCTCTGGAGGTTTTGACTGTTGTCCATCACTAACAATGATGTGAATGACCCCATTTATTACACTTCTTCTGCAGTAGTGATAAGAAACCCTGTCCAAGAAACTGGGATGTAGGCCACAGAAAAAAACCACCATAACTTCTGACTGGGGAACATCTGATAAATTTTTCCTGGAAAACAAACTAGAAGAACAGTGGTATCTTGTTATGTTAAAGTGCAGTTTAAATACTATTCATTCATTTCACAAACTATAAAAACACAGCTAGATACTGTAAACTAATAAAAGTCATCAGTGCTACTGAGCAGTAGTGTGCTGGGTCTTGGCAATGCTCAGACTGCTGAGCTATGGCTTTCCCTGGTGGATGGGAAGCTCTTTCTCCTTACCAATCTTCAGCTAATTAGTGTCATTTTGCATAGTATGTGGACTTAAGACTGTAACAATCTCGATTTTTGAAGTCTGGATAAATTAAAATGCTGGAAAAATTAAACAGTGCCTTATATTTTAGTTCTTAAAGGATGACTTTACATGACTAAATCTTATCTCCTATTCTGCCTTACCCATTTTTATGTCTGTTTCCAAATCTTACTTTTGCCTGCTTTGGAGTCTAGTCTCTCAGAGTAATTACAAGAATATTAAAATAAACTAGATTCTCATTAACATTTATAGTGTTCAACAATAGTTATTATTATTAACAAGTATAGCTGAGAAAAATGCATGAGATTGTCTTGGTTGCATCAGAAAAATGTTGCTAATTTTATAAGGCTACCCAACAGTATCAGGCAAAGTTTAGATCAGGCTGTAAAATCCTTGCACAAAGTGAGCAGCACGTAACCTTCCCAGAAGTCCTGCTGAGAAACTGAGGTGGTGGCTGAGAATGAGATTATTTCAAATTGAGGGAAAAAGTCATCAGTTAACAGAAGAACCACAGCTCTTAATAGAACATTTCCTGGTTTCTTTCCTTATTTTGTGGAGGGGTTGTACTGTAAGTAATAGTAGTGTTAGTAATAACATATTCCTAATTTCAAAACCAACAGGGATTCTGGAAGATGAGAGGATTAATTATTCTTTTTTTCTGATCTTTTTTTTTTTTTTTTTTTTTTTTTTCTCTCATAGATACAGGACTATAAAAGCTGATTTTAGAAGTTGTGGAGAAGTAGCCTCTTGCAGAACACACCAGTTTTTATTAATGCTTCATAATTAACCTGTACACTGTAAAGAGTCACCCGCAGTCAGTCTCTTGGGCAGCAATTCACAAACATACAGAATTAGACCAGTCCTTCCATAACACATTTATGCAACTGAGCGATGTTGCCCTGCAAATGAAGAGCAAAGCCATGAAAGAGCGGTTCTTTTCTTGTTTTGTCACCACATCAAATGCAATTTCCTCTATAAGCAACATGCTCTTTTTACACTCTTGGAACAAGGATTTGAAGAATCATTCTGATGAGCAGTGGGTCATAAACACCGATATATGTGTATATTTATCAAAATAACTGATTCACAAAAAGCCATGGTCAGTTGTAAAACACTACAAAAATATAATTTTCTGTGTGCCACCCCAGATATACCTGAAAATGGTACCTAATGCATTGCAAAAGCAAAGCAAAACAATCTTATTCTGCCTTGGAAATGTATAAGAAAAGAATACTGTTTACAAATTTTTCGAGGGAAAAATTCTCAAAGACTGCAGATATTTGTTAGACAGATTTAAACATTTCCATTTATTGTTATTCTTTGCATATATATTAATTGTTTATAAAGTGCAAGATTAAGTTATTAATGTTGATTAATACATATATGTTACACAAAATAAATCAAAATACCAATATTCATAACTAATGTAGAGAAAAGGAAAATATTGAATAAAGCAGTTGTCAACTGATTCAGCTAATGAAGCTGGTCAAAACCAAAGGAGTCGCAGGTGATATTTAAGATACTGAGAAACTAGGTGGTAAAAAAACAGAGAAATTCAGTGTGAATTACTATGAAATCATGTACATTACTAATAAGAGTAAAATAAGTGATTTTAGGGTCACTGAGGACACTTTTTACAATATCTATCAAAAGTCAGAAAGCAAACAGAGGAGCAAGAACTGCTAAGAAAGGAATAGGAGAGTTCAAAGAGAACCCATCATTGGGTTGCTGTGAATTTGCAAAAGTTTCAGGCTTTTAAAAAATATATATCTTCACTTACTAGCTAAAGTTAGAGACAGGGTCTTAAAGCAAATGTACTTTTCATTTGACCTAGTATGGCCATTTTACACTTTCAGCTTAAAACTGCCTAATTTGCAATAGACACTACCACAAGTCCAAAATTTTCCCTCTTTGAAGGGACTACTTGCTGCAGTGTGCTGAAAATTATTTTAGCTTGACCTTCTCTAACAGATTGATTTCTGCATCCAGTTCAATAACACCAAGTCTCAGTGTGAGTGCAGTCGTGTGTGGGTTTCTGTTCAGTTTTCTTTGTATACTGAGAGGAAACTGCAGGAAACAGAAACGTACTCTGGGATCAATAAGTTTATCAGGCTGATATATTGGCAATGGTCCCTAAGCAAACACCAGCACTCACTAGTATGCATCAGTTTGTGGCTCAAATTTTCATTTTTTTGCCCTACTCCTGTATTTTTAAAAACTCATCATCATTTATGAATTATTGAAATAAATAAAAAATAATATGTAAAGACTATAATAACTGTGGAAGGAAGATTTTTGTTGGATTGATTTCTGATGGTGCATGGTAAGTTACTGAAGGTTTTCTTTCTTTCCCCCAGATTAACTTTTTTTTCATGAATCCATTTAAAACAGTCTTTCATTCATTACTTCTGCATGTGCACTGTGTTTAAAATAGATGCAATACAGAGCAGTAAAAGGAGCGTCACAACCATCTGAAATTCAATGCCAGATTAAAAGAACTTTTCCACCAACTCATGACTTTGATTCTTATTTTTTATTATTGATACATTTTTTAAGGATTTCAAGTATGATGAGAAATTGTAATAATTCGTACTTAGAAAGGAAACACAATTTATAAATATGTAGAAGAGACAAGAGAACTTAGAAGAAAATTAAATACAGGGTATTCTTAGGTAACTTTACAATCTATATTAATGATCTATGATGATCTATAATGATCAGAAACCTACAATAATAAAGCCTAGTTTAGTATAGGTTTCAATGAGATTATTGATGAGGATTTTTGTCATCTGCAGAGAATAATGTTTAAATTAGATGCTTCTTCTTCTAACACAGGGCAGTCTGAAGAGGTATATTTTTTGTTTCTGCTCTAATTTATTCTAAATACACTGCCTTCCTGCTCTTATTACAAGGACACCTGAAGCTAGCTTTGTTATCCTTTAAATAACAGGAGGACCATCTCTTCTGTTCTAATTTTCCTATTTCTGTCTCCAGGAAACAGTGTTTGAGGTGTACTGTTGCTGTTAGAAAAGCGAAAGTCGAAAATATGGCTCTAATGCTTAGTGAGAAAGTGCTGGGTCTTATTAGGGCCTTCGATTCATTCCATATTTGTGTCCTCAAGAAAGTACTTTGTCTTGCATTTTGCCCTTGCCAGCTGTCAGTCTGGACACATAGCCTCAATAAATGAGAATGCAAATAGAGGAATGTAGCCCTGAAAGCGTTTTTTAATGCAAGAGACATAGGCCTTCTTTTCTTAAAAAAAAAAAAAAAAAAAAAAAAAAAAAAAAAAAAAAAGAAAGGAGGGGGTGGGGGGAATGGGAGGGTAGGGAGAGAAAGAAAATAAAAAAGGGCTCCTTTAAAGACCATTTCAGGACTATCAAATCTAAGGAAACCTTAATGTTCCCTGTAGGTCATATCAAGATGGTAATATTTATTGTTATGTGTCCATGCAGGGGAGCACACAGGGCATCCAGTAACTTAATGTATTAGCAAGACTGCTTTTATATATAGTTTTTAAAATAGCTCAGTCAATTCAATTCTCAGCAATGTAAGGAAGGATTTTTTTTTTTACTGTTTTCAAATAAAAAAATGCAGAAAGGAATATTTTTTCTAACAACATAACAATAAAGTCATATAGTTCAGAAACTATTAATAGAGATGTCTGTCCTTGTAGAGATGTCACAGTCTTTGTCTCATTGCTATCCCAGGAGTGAGTCTGGAGTGGCACAGAGCAGGGTAACAGGTTAGTCCTACCCTTTCACATTTGCAGCTGGGACCACAGTTAGGCAATTGCAACACTGATGTCTGCACTACAGTAAACACAGCTTTAGCTATGAACATTTCATTATGTTTCCTGTCTCTTTTGCATTTTATATAGAAACCAGAGTGTGTGTTTATAACATTTATAACATTTATTACCTAAAGGCAGACCATCAGTAGATAAAGCAAGAGCTGAAAAGAAAGAAGCTGCTGGTATTTCAGACCATTTCAATACAGCCTTTATCAGGCAACACACAAAGCAACAGACAGCACATAGACTTGAGCAGTATTCAACAGAAACTTGAGAGGGATTACGGACTTCCTCCATACCATGACATATTCCAATTTAAGACATATGGAATAAATCAGAGTAGATAGCGTGAAGCTGGAACACATAGGAAAATCAGCAATAAACCTGGAGGGTAGTCAGAGGTGCTGGAAAACAAGGAGATGGTTAGCAGTCAACTCAATTGCTTTCCAGCTCAGTTAGGATCAAATGAGTACTGGGCAGACCTAAAGAGAACTGGCAAAAATACAAACACTGTTAGTTTGCAGGCTATATAGTAGTTTAGGTTATGGTCATCACTCTTTTGCATCCATCTGCTTCCTCATTGGAATAACACATGCTGGTAGTATAATGGTATTGGCATGAGTAACAAGCATAAAAAGAAGCCAATCTTTGCATTTGATCCCTATTTTGGTTATTTTTGGCACCCATCTAGCTTAACCATGGCACCATCTGGCTGTGGCTGTGCAATAGTCAGCATTAAAAACTTTTGACATCTTACAATGAGCTTGTAACTTAGAAATATTATGAAGAAATACAGGTTGTTGCACACTGTTTTTGGAAACAGGCTGCTATGATTTTGTGAACAGAAAAGAGAGAATTAGAGATACTAATAAGTAAATAAAATGCCTGTTACCTCCTCATCTTACAGATTAGGATGCTGTCACGTCTACGTCTCAACTTAGACTTTAGCACACAATTTTTTGTTTGCCACACAACAGCCTTGCTGACCCCAGAGCAGGGCAGGCAGAACTGGGCTCTTCTGTGGAGCCATCACTGGTGTCCAGGCTAGTTCTGTGCAAGATGGAGATGTGGAGCTTACTTTTGTGGTAGGATTTGAATATCAGAAGTTATCAGAATATCAGTATCAGAGGAAATGTTTTTAGATTTGTCACAGATCAATACCCCTCTACTTTGCATGAAGAAAAAGAAGAAAATATTGCTGGGCTAACTATTCTGATGTATGTTTTTTCTCTGATTAGAAGTAGAAATTTATAAAATTACTACTACTTTCTTTTTTTGAGGATTTTTTTTCCATGTCATTTGTTAAAGAACAATGCTTCTATCTTTAGTTTTCATAAATTACTTGGAAAGTCTTATTCAGACTTGCCCATTCTATTCCAGAAGTCAGACTGTGGCCCAGCAAAGGCATGCTATATTGTCTGTTGGGAAACCTGGGCTGATCCACAAGCAGAAAGCACAGCAGGTTCCAGAGTTCTCTGCAGCCTTGATCTGCATTGTATTTTGAGGCATCAGAGGAAGCCTCCTGAATTGAGGGGAGGCAGCTTATGCTGGCTTCAGCCAAATATACTTTTATCACTCTGCTTTTTTGAGATTTTGCACTATTGCTTTACACTAATTTTTAATACAGCAAACACAGTATTGTGGCTTAGTTGCAAAAATCAAGATTTCAGGCAAGGCACATCTGCAGAGGGGCATGATGAACACTTGATCTATCCTGGGGTGTGAGTAGCCTAGGAAGGACCTGCTGAAAATAACATGCTCCTGAGTTACTTGGGAACAAATTGAGCAGTGGTCTCTAACTTTCTACTTTTTCATTCCATGGAAAAGGAATATTAGCTGATTGCTAGCCCTCTCCAAACTACAATCCATCCCTACACAGTTGAGCTTTTGGCTTCCAGGAGATTTTCATTAGTCCAAAAATGCTGAGATCTCTGTTACAGTCCTCTTCCTGGAGCTACCACATACATTTTTTGAAAATGCACCTCTCTGCTGTACCTGTGAAGAAGAGAGAGAAATGCAAAATTCATGTTTGAAAATAACTAACCGCACAAATGTGACAAGGATTTTCTTTCCCTGAGTATATAACAGCATGGAACAGTGTCCATGTATCTGAGTCATGAATCCTTTACACTCTTCATACTGCCATTCCTTCAACCATTCAAATCAGACTGTGAACTGGGTGCTAAACATCATGTTACTTTCTAACCCAAATTAAAGCTTTAAATAAATTCTGATAAACCTTGGAATCACAGCTCTTCATCTGTTTTCAGCACATGGATTGATCTGGTTGAGAGAGTCCAAAGGAGTGCCCCAATGATGGTGAAGGATCTGGCAGGCACGACTGAAGAGGAGAGGCTGAGGTCACTTGGATAATTCAGCCTGGAGAAAAGGAGGCTGAGGGTTGACCTCATTGCAGTCTGTGGCTTCCTCACCAGGGGAAGAGATGGGGCAGGTACTGACCTCTTCACTCCTGTGACGAATGACAGGACTCAGGGAATGGCAGGAAGCTGAATTAAGGGAAGTTCAGGTTAGATACCGGGACAAGGTTTTTCACCCAGAGGGTGGTTGAGCACTGGAACAAGCTCTCCAGGGCAGTGGTCACAACACCAAGCCTGCCTGAGCTCAAGAAGCATTTGAATTATGCTCTCAGGCACATGGTGTAATTCTTGGGGTGCCCTGCACAGGGCCAGGAGTTGGACTCCATAGTTCTGTTGGGTTCCTTCCAACTCAGCATATTCCATGATTCTATGATTCTGTTATTCACTCTGATTTCTTCCTAGCAGAGTCCATTTTTTTGGAGCAAACACTCTAACTGGGTGAATATGTAGTAAATACAGATTTTATCTGCCCTCAAAGAAACCATCTGAATTCATCTTAATGCAGTGGTAGCTGCATCACAGCTATCCTTTCTTCATGGTCTTAGTTTGGAGCATGAAGAGACTGGGATTTCTCTAACATTCATATATGAAAGATGCACTGCCCTCAACTTTTTAGAGATTTACAGGTGTTACATGTGCTGCTTTTAAGAGGAAAGGGCAGATTAAGAACTTTTTTCAAGGTATATTATTTTTTTCCCACCTTAGCTCATTTCTAAGAGACTATCATGTAACCCTCAGTGTACACAGTGGACTGAATATCTTTCCATCAAATCATCTCACCCAGTACCAACACAAGCTTATATTCCCCTAATGTATTCTTGTCCTTCCCTATAGTATAAACAGTAACACTGAGAAATCATCATCTCCAACAAATGTTCAAACACTTTCTTTAGCTCATTTCCTGTTGCTTCATTTTCCTTTCTCAGCTGTTATTTATGGTATCAGGACTCCCCAAACTGTATTCAATCAGAATAAGCTGCATATAAAAACAGCTGTTATTTTATTTCATTTATTTTATTTTATTTTGGTTTGTTTTGTTTTGTTTTACTTGTAATGCAACCAGTAATTTAATTTTCCTCAGGATTACTGCCATATTATTATAATTGATTGAAACAGAAAGGAAATATTTAAACATTAATTAAATAAGTATCATAAGACAAACCAGCAAGATATTTGTGGGCTTTGTTTTGTTTTGGTTTTTTTTCTGTAGGAAGTTACAAACTCTAGAATAAAAACTAATGAATAGTGTGCAAACTGCAGTCATGTGATAGCAAAGCCATAAAATTTTTGCTGGTCTTCAAGTCAAATAAGAATTAAAATATTTCTTTTTGTGAGTAGTAATATTTTTAAGGATATTAATTACTAAACTTCCTAAGCTATTTGTGTCTTACATTTTCAAATGTTGTTTTTTTTACTCGTTAAGGAGCAGCAAAATTTTAATAACCATTTATTCCAGCCTGTGATGTCTTCGCAGTTCATCAGACAATCTGGGAATCAGTTGACGTTTCAAAGAGAGGACTTCAATTAGCTGGTTTAGTTCCGGTTAGAGACTGTGGTTGCCTAGAGGGAAAACATAACTAAGACACCCCACTTCAGCCTTCATTGTCATTATTTTCAACCTTTTGGTACAGAAACTAGTGTCACTCAAATCTAACCCATGCTGTGCCCTGGCTGAAGCCCTTATTTTTGTGACTAAGATACAACAACAGCAACATCTTATTTTGCCTTTTAAAAAAAAAAAAAAAGTTTTGGAATAGCAATAGGCCAAACTGGCAGATGAGGAAGAAAATGAGATACACCATTTTTTACTGAGGCCCAGGTTCTGCTGCTCAGAGCAGGAAATATGCTTTATGTGAAAGATAAGAAGGATAAGGATAAGCTGTACAAACCTCATTGTCACCTTCAATTTTCAAAATAATACAAGAATCAAAGTTTAAAAATATTTTTTTAAATTTCTGCCTCAGCATGCAGTTTATAATGAGCTAAGCCATCCAAATTGCAAAAATAGTGACAAATTAATTATACTATGCCTTTGCTTCCTGATTACTTTTACAGATGAGGGGTGAGATCTTTTGAATAAAACTGTGGTTTTTTCTCTTTTTCTTCTTGGTATGCTTGAGCTAAATTTATAGGGTTGTCATTGGATGTTGACATAAAATCATAGAGTCCTTAGGTCTATTGAAACAATGACCCAGCAGCCTCTAAATTATTTCTGTTCTAAAAATTTTGGTAATTACTAAGGTTATAGAAAGATAGCCTTTATAAATGTGTCTCTTTACCCTTTTTTGTATATAAGCCAACAGAAAAGTGCATTTTCGCTGTCATCAAACCAGTTCACTTTAAGGTCTAGTTATATAGGTTATTGTCCCTCAGCACAAAGTGCTCTACTTAATGCAAAGAGAAAGCATTAGGAATTGCTTTTCAGCTGCAGCCTCCCCTTCTCCTCCTCCTCCTCCTCCTCCTCCTCCTCCTCCTCCTCCTCCTCAAAAACAAAAACAAAAACAAAAAAAAAGTGCAAAAATCTCTATGATCAACAAATTTAGTTGTTGTCCTTCAAGTGCTTGATGTAAATTTTTAAAATCACAAGCTTCACCTTCCTTTAAAATACCAATTCTATACAATGCCATGTTATTTCAGTTTTTTCCTCTTACCCTGTTTTGTTTGATTTTTATTAAAAAGTATGTGTGTATATATATATATACACACACATACATACATATATACACATATATTTGTATGCATATAAATGCACATACACATACTACACCTGAAGAACCACAGCTGAAATGCCATGTTTCCACTCCAGGATATTCCAAGGTTCCCTGCTGTGACATGTAAGTCTAGAGACCCTTGGATACACGTGTTGCTAGTCTGCTAAGAAGGTGAAAAGAAACTGATGGTATTGCCACAGAATTTTTTTTCTAAAAACGTCTTGAGAATATAAAAAATAATGGTGTTTAAGATTACTCCAATTTCCTTGAGCCCCTATCACAGATGGGGATGCTTGTAGTTTAAGCTTCAGTTATCTTTGGATACATCTGCCCAGTGTACCAACACACGTGGTTATGGTATATTATTTAGTAAGCCTCCTTCCTTTTTCACATGTGTTGACACTTACTAATGCAGAAAAGAAGATTTCAAATAAGAGAGGAAACAAAGACCATTGTTTCTAAGAGAATTTGTTTGCAAACAACACAGTCATATTAAAATAGGCCCAGCAGAGGCCCATAGGAGTTATATTCAATTTAGTTTGAGAATACATGTAACTTGCACTACCACTCAGGTCACACTGAACACATATAAAAATGTTATTAAAGCCAGATCATTCTTACAACTATAGTGTCTGTGAGATTTCCAATGTGCAGGATGCAGCAGGGATAGTGTTGAGCATCTAGCCTGCCACCTCACTATCAGAATTATACATGAGCCAGAAGGGAAAGACTAGGGTCAGCTGCAAGATTTTATTAAAAGGTTACTATTTGTATTAATAAAGTCAATCCTGCAGATACAGTTCTTACATAATGGTCATATCAGGAAAGAGGGTTAAATTACAATAGGGTTCACTTGGATTTTTTATTCCTTAATATATTTCTCTTTTTTAGTGTCGTAAATGTGGAGTTTTTCCAATAGCATATTTGGGAAATGGATATCAATATTCTGCATGTCTCAGACCTGATGCTTGTTGAGGCATGACATCATAATTGGAATTCAAGTTCTTGTGATCAAAATGTGCTGAATTGTGTTATCTTCACACTACCACAACTATTAATACATTATTCCATATTGATTAGAAAACAAGTGAGAAATATGGGCCTGTGCTGTATCCTTTCCGATACACAATTTTGATTCTTGTTTGATTTTTAAAGCTGGCTATTTTTGAAGGCTATTTTAACTTGTGAAGTATAATACTTAATGTATTAGACCTCCAGTGTTCATGACAAAAAAAAATGGACTGCAGCCACAGGATCTCTCCACAGTGCATCATGTCATTCCAAATGGATTACATAGATCCCAATTTCACAAAAGCAAGATATATAGCAATGCAGAAGGATCTTGCAATTTATTGAAGACATGACCTCCCCTGTCCCTCCCAAAACTTGAACCAATGGAAAAAATGTATTCCTGTTATGAAAGTCTAAAATCCCTAAGACCATAATCCAGAGATACTCAGCCAAATAGAGTGTTTAAAAACTTGATAGTAGGAGTGAAGTTTCTACAACAGTGGACATTACATCACACAAGACTAAGAAGCTCCTAGAAAACCTCAAACTGAAGAAGGAAGCGTACACAGGGTAGAAGCTAGGGCAGGTACCCTGGGAAGATTACAGAGAGGATGTTCAAGCAGCTAGAGATCAGGTTAGGACAGCCAAATCCCTGCTAGAATTAAATCTTGGTAGGGATGTTAAGAACAATAAGAAAAGCTTCTTTCAGTATGTTGGGGAGAAAAGGACATCCAAGGAGAGTGTAGGGTCTCTCCTGAAGGACACAGGAGGCATAGCAACACAGGATATTGAGAAGGCTGAGGTCCTCAGTGACTTCTTTGCTTCAGTCTTCTCTGGCAAGTGCTCCAGCCTCAATACAAAGGCCTCAATGGGTGAAAGCAGGGACTGGGAGACTGAATTACCCCCACTGTAGGAGTAGAGCAAGTTTGTGACCATCCAAATCTATGCGACCTGATGGGATTCACCCACGGGTCCTGAGGCAGCTGGCAGATGCAATTGCTAAGCCTCTGTCCATCATATCTGAGAGGTCATGGTGGTCTGATGAGGTTCCTGCTG
>NW_009952440.1:1507152-1551831 GCF_000747805.2 Chaetura pelagica
GATGTGGTTGACACCCAAGAGGGAAGGGACCATCCAGAGGGACCTTGAGAGGCTGGAGAGCTGGGCCAGTGCCAACCTCATGAAGATCAACCAGGCCAAGTGCAGGGTCCTGCACCTGGGTCAGTGCAACCCCAGGCACAAATACAGGCTGCGGGTGAGAATGGCTGGAGAGCAGCCCTGAGGAGAAGGACTTGGGGGTGGCAGTAGCTGAGAAGCTCAAGATGAGCCACCAGTGTGTGCTGGAGCCCAGAGAGCCAGTTGTGTCCTGGGCTGCATCAAAAGAAGTGTGGCCAGCAGGGCCAGGGAGGGGATTCTGCCCCTCTACTTCTCTCTGGTGAGACCCCACCTGGAATACTGTGTTCAGCTCTGGAGACCTCAGCACAAGAAAGATATAGACCTGTTGGAGAGGGTGCAGAGAAGGGACACCAAGATGATTAAAGGCCTGGAGCAGCTCTGCTATGAGGACAGGCTGAGAGAGTTGGGGTTGTTAATCCTAGAGAAGAGAAGGTTCTGGGGAGTTCTTAGAGCACCTTCCAGTACTTGAAAAGGGCTACAGGAAAGGGAGGATTTTTTTCATCAGAGAAGATAGTGATAGGACAAGGGGTAATGGTTTTAAACTAAGAGAGAGGGGAGATTTAGGTTAGATATCAGGAGGAAATTCTTCAATATCAAGGTGGTGAAGAACTGGAATGGGTTGCCCAGGGAGGTTGTTGATGTCCCATCCCTGGAGGTTTTTAAGGTCAGGTTGGATGAAGTTTTGTGCAACTTGATCTAGTGGTTCCCTGCTGGGGGGTTGGAGCTTGGTGATCTTTAAGGTCTCTTCCAGCCTTAATGATTCTATGACTCTATGGTTATTTAATTGCACCTTTGCCTTATAAACTCACTTTCTTATATGACAATCTGTGCCATATTGTGATTTATTAACATTTTTAAAACAAAACTTCCAACTTTTTCCCTGGACAA
Source organism: Chaetura pelagica (assembly GCF_000747805.2). Classification (NCBI taxonomy): domain Eukaryota; kingdom Metazoa; phylum Chordata; class Aves; order Apodiformes; family Apodidae; genus Chaetura; species Chaetura pelagica. Next base: position 1,508,116 of record NW_009952440.1, read on the forward strand.
AGAGACATGCCCTGTAAGAAGGGGATATTCCCAGAAATCACTGCCAAACATGTGAGTCTGCAAGGAACCATGACCTCACAAAATGAAACTTCTGTCAGTTTTACTTAAGGCAGAAGACGGGAGGGTAACCAAAAAGGTGATCACATCATGTTTTCAGACAGATGTATATGCTCAACTATTTACAAAGAATTATTTGGATTTTTAACAAAAAAAAATTAAAAACTGAGAGTAGCATGAACATTAGATATGCCAGGAAAGACCATAATATTTATTTATTTATTTGTTTTCCCCACTTATGAGAAACTGGCAAGCCCTTTATTCTTACATATAACTTCCTGGGCTACCTGCTGCCACAGCTTCAAGAAACACAAGCAGATCTACATGACCGAGTGCTACTGCTTTCTCAATACCTGAAATGCCATATAAAATCCAGATTGGTGAAAAGGGTTTGGGACCAGATTTCCCTAGAAGTAGGTGTAAAAGAAAATCTGATCTCAGTGCTCTACTCGGCCAGAGACCTTCGCAAGCAGCAAACACATCCACGGAAGGAAGAAGTGGTGTCAGTGACAAAAATCAGCTGTAGCAGGGGAAGGATGAGAAGGGACACATCCACTTCTATATTAATTATATGTGACACCCATGGACACGTATGAATAGAAAATAGCAAGCGTCAGTGTCCTAGCCTGTGGCTGGACACTCTTGAGTGCAATGTCACCCATCTTTGACAGTCCTATTTTACCCTGGAGTGTGGGCAGGAGCTGCTGCTGTCCTTCCTCCTTTTCCCAAGAGCCAAGAGTGCACCGGACCAAGATCTCTGTGCTTCTTGAGTGTTCCAAGGCTCTTTGTTCTCAGCTGGACCTTCAGACCGTCTCGTTGCTCCAACAGATGCCTCAGTTTCTTGCAGCTCCATTTTTCTTTGATGACAGAATCTTGCTCACTGTGTCACGCGAGCATGGGGATGCCTCTGCTGTCCTCCCTGCATCACTACCAATGTTGAAAAGTATAGAGACAATAAAAGGAATGAGCTGCCAACTGCCCATGGGAAAAAAAAAAAAAAAAAGGAAAAAAATAATGGTCTAGAAGGAGAAACAGACTATTATGTAATAAAAAAACCCAAAACAACCCAATTTTTGCTGTGACAGAAAATATGAGCAAAACAGTTAAAGGGACATTTTCTCTTTGACATATCAGTCCATCATCATGGCCCTGGCCTGAACACAGGGAACACATGGGCTAAGGAGGGGGGCAGAGAGAAGGGGCATGGCTGTGCTGTACCTCATGCAGACAGCATTGAGCTGGAGGGTTTCACCAGCTAATAGAGCAGCCATCCTGGATGTGCACCTCATAGAAGGCTGCCAGGACCAGGCTGCTGGCTCCTGGATGGGGTCTGTCCCACCCAGGTACACATCTTCATGCAGGAGCGATGATGCTTTTGTTTGGTGTGTTTGCAGAAGACAGTGAGTCATGCTGGGAGCTCGCTGCCCGCTTCCACTAGCAACCCCAGCAACAGTCCTTGCTGTTGCTATGGCTTTCACTATTTCACTACAACATTTGCTCATGAAAGATGTACATAATCTGAATTGGGGTGAAAAAGGGCTTGCATTGTTTCCTGAGACGTACCTTTTTCTTGGACTAAATTCATGGCTATTATTTTTGGCTTACAGCAGGAAACTCCTGTCTAATTCAAAACAGCGTCACATATTGGCAAACATCTCCCCTCACCTCTCCCTCTGCCAAAATGTCAGTTTTGCTTAGGATACAGGTCCTCTTGTGACTACAATGAAAGCTGTGTCCTCCTTGGTACAATTTATCACACAGAGTTCAGTGTTGCGGTATGCCAAGCAAGGAAGAAGAACATGAAACCTTATCACCATGGTGTTTATTGACCAGTCATCCTGCTTTGTACTCATTTCCTCTCCTTAATTCCCTGCAAGTATACATTGGCTCAAAATCAAAAGAAATGCAATAGTTAAAAAAAAAAAAGTAAATTAAAAATAAATCATATGCTTTGGGACGAATGTACTATTCTATACATGTTGATGGTGCAATTATTTCTCTCCTGTGATAACTGAAAACTTTTGTTAATAAAAATTGTTTCAGAAAAGCAGAGTATTATTCCATTAGGCTGTTTGAATCTCAACAAATTAGCCTTTTTTCTCCCTTGGAAAAATCAAGTGTTGCATCTGAGACATCATCCTGAGAAGCACTATTTACGCACATTAACGAAGAGGGGAAGGTGTACACAAACAAAATAACAAAAATATTTGGTTTTGCCAGTCCTTCTCGGCCAAAAAAGCAGCAGAAAAAGATCACTTCTAGAACATGCTGTACCCAGCTCTTCCTGGCTGATGATAAAATTAAACCATCTGACCTAACCCTACCTCAGCCCTACATCACCCTTGAAACAGAGACACACTCGATATGAAGAAAATAACTCCAACATGCAGCAGCACAGTGAGACATACAGAAGAACATGATCACTCCTTTGTGCATTGCAGCACACGATCTCCACAGGACCAGCATAGGATGGGAGAACAGTAACTCTCTTCTCAGTCCTGCTTTACCTTTTCCCCTTTTTTTAAATCCCTAACCCACCCAGCACTGCACGTTCTACTCAGTGCTTGGCTGGGCAGCTGCTCCTAGTCATAAATCCTGGGCATGGGATCAGAGCTCATCCAACAGTCATGGTGAAGAGCAGATAGCCCTTGTCTCACCATTGCCCTCCATGTGACAAAACTCCAAGACAGTCTTGCAGAAAGACACAGAGAATGAAAAAAAAAAAAAAAAAAAAAAAGGGAAAAGGATAAGTAAAGGTAAACCAAAGCAGTTTCTTAAGCGTTCGTGGAATTCTCTTATGTCGGGCAGAATCTGGACCTGAAGTCATGTTAATCTTTCATCAGAGAAAGCCTGAGAAGTTTTGTATTTTTCTTAAGTTATGTCTTTTTTTTTTTTTTTTTTTTTTTGGCTTTAATGCAGCCCTAAGGTAAAATTGTAGACTACTCTTTTTATTATGTATCTTTTCCCAAGACAGGGTGATGGACCTCCAATAAGTGGAATAACATAAGGAAATACACATTTTGCTGATTTGCCTTTGCTTGAAAATATTCTCACAGCTACACTACACAGAGGAAGAAGGAGGTGATGATGATACAGTAAGATGCCAAAAAGTAAGAGAAGGAAATCTCTCAGGGAATAAAGGAACTAATGAACAAAAGTTTGGAATAGAAAGAAGACTGTTATGCCACAAATGTAAAATGTATAGTCACATAAGCTCATAGGAAAGAAAATGAGAGCTGACATCCTACAATGCTAGATTGATTAGGGAGGACTTGGAAGATGACCAAGGTCTGGGAATGGCATGGGAAATAATTTCAAAGGAGAAAGAACCTCACACTCGGCTACGAGGGATGGCAGCAGTACAATAACACATGAGGAAGATGTTGGAGAGCTGCCACAGACCCTGGGCTGAGGGGAAGCAAAAACATATGACGATGTGTGTGACTATAATGGATACCTGCATAGCCTGCAACTGTGATAGTGAAGGATTTGGACCTTAAACCACTTAAAAAGTGCTAGATTTGAGAGACCAAGGGTTGTTTTCCTGTTTGCTCATCTGTCCTCTCTGTGTTCCAGTATCTCCTAGAGACTTCCTACAGTGCCCACAAAATACTGGAGTAACAGTGAAATAGATATTACCACACTCCTGATTATCTTCCTCTCTATTGTTTTGGTTTGGTTTGGTTTTGGTTTTGGTTTAACTTGTCCATTTTCTTCTTCCAGCCAAGGGCTGAGATTATCTTTACCATTTCTTTGGCCTTAGAGATATAACAGTGATGAGTATCCTTTGATGGTAATCATAGAGGAAATTCAAGCTTTTCCCTGCACACACATAGGTGATATAATCCAGGTACATTCATGTCACATCTTCACAGCACCTCTATGCTGAGATGGTTAAGATACCTTTGAAATTTTTTTTGTCTCATGAGAATAAAGAAGATTGTTGTCTTTGAATGAGTCTGGAGTGAGATTTCCATCTGAATCTTAAAAAAAAAAATTCTAACTTACATAGTGCTCAGTTTAAACATGGTCTTAACACAGTGAATTTCAAGCAAGGGAGAAGAAAGACTAAATTGTGAGTAGAGATATCCTCACTACTAGCAGTCATATTGAGAGTTCAGAGCATGTTATACCTCCACAGCTTGGAAAACACTTGGGGAGGAGCTTATGCCAGCCTGTCTGTACAACACTAGTTGTATGTTGGCATAACTCAGTAAAGAAGTAGTAAACTCCCTGTGAGGTCAAAGCTTTCCCTCAAGTGTCTCAACTGCATGCACATGGAGCAAATGTGAGGGACCTCACTCAGAAGGCAAATGTAAGTTATCTGAACATACCTTCCCAGCATGACTCGGGTTTTTGCTCCTTCAGAAGTCAAGAATAATTGCCAAACAACAGGAATAAGGGTTAAAAGGTCTGTTGTTACTATAGGAAATGACATTTTAACATCAACATTATTGCTTTTTTCTAACAAAAGAGAGCATGCAATATGAGATGGTCAGAAGCTAACATGAGTATCTTCAACATTCATTTCAGAGAACATAATAATTTGAACATAAAGAATATGAAAATGCCAGTTGTTGTTCTAACCCTTATAGGAGAAGACATCAATTGCAGAAAGACTTGCTGTAATGTCTTTAGTCTTAAATCCTCCCTAACACAGAGCCTTACAAACAGTAAATACTAATTGTGTTATTATGACTTAATAGTGTTAAAATAGGTGAATAATCTGGAAAAGAGAAGGGTAAGTAGCCAAATAGACTTGAAATTCAACATGCAGCAAATTTTAAGTTACCTGGAACCAGAAGACTTTTGGAAAGCACTAGCCACATGAAAACAAAACAAAAAAAACAAACAAAACCTGTGTTAATTAAAACCCTAGGTATGTCAGTGCTTTAGTGCTTTATGATAATTTATTCAGGTTTGTTTTCCTAGGGGGAAATACATCCGGTGGGAACACTGATGAATCTCTTCTCTAACTATTAATTACAAATTCAAAATTGATCTCATTTGGCCTTGGAGGAACCTTTTTGTATTTGCTTTCCATTCTACATCTGTTTTTTATTTATCTTAATTTGGTTAAACTGTAGCCATTTAAAACTCAGCGTTTCTGTAAAGACTGTCACCATTAATCAGTCTGGGGGTATATTCACTGAAGAATTAATATTTGCCATGTATATTTTCTCTTTCTGTCAAATCCTGTTTGGCAGTGGCAGAAGGAATATCATATATTTGAAAGACTGGACTAATATCTTCCCTCTATAAACAGTTGTGAGGTGGTAGACACAAGGCTGGCCTAGGGGGAGATGGGGCTGTCCTGCACAGATTTCAGAAGAAAGAGAGAATATAACTCTCACAAACATGCTGAAACCCTTTTTTGTTGTATGTAATTGATAGGTTCAGTAAAAAAATCTGGATTAAACTAGTTTTCATCTTTTGATTAACATCTTATCTTTCTTATCTTTCAGGCTCCTTGTGCTGGTCACAAAGCTCTCCTGCAGACCTCTCAACACTCTACCTATAAGGTCCAGCACATGGGGGTAAGTATGGATGAGGCCATGGGGCAGGCTGGATCATGACCTTTTATCCTCTTATTTCTGATTTTCACAGAAACAGCCTTCTGAGTAAAACTAAGTCTCCAGAGTCTTTATAGAACTGTTGTACTTTGTAGAATGGTTTTCATGAAGCATTTAAGAAACAAACTTTGTTCTTGTATTTTTCACTAGGGGGAAGGGAAACGACCTACATTTTGACATGTGTTATGAGCTCAGCATGAGCAGACTTAACCACACAGGACAATGAGCAAATCACATTGTCTTTATGGCTTCCAGGAATCAGCTGGGTTATCTCCTGCCAGCATCCCAAGGGCTTCCTTAACCTGGAGAAACCCATGATGAACAGAGGCAAACAGTCCGGAGCAAATCACAGACCTAGTCAGTCTTTGGCCTCCTTTTTCATTCAGACAAATTTTAAATGTTAAATAAATACTGAAGGAATCACTTGTCACCACAAATTATTCCTTTGAATGTTTACTGCTCATGCCAGCTTCCCTGGGGTCCTTCCCATTTAGAAACGACTTTAACAAGAAATCCCATAAAACATTGACCATTATTCCCCAAGAAGTTGTGCCTAGTGACTTGTTACACAGAAATATGTTTCAAATTTTGCTTTAAAATACATTAGAAAGGAGTTCTCGGTATTTTTTACATTAGCATCCAGTGCCATGTGGAAATGGCAATTATAAAGTGCCACGAGCTGCACTTACAGCCTTTTATTTTTTTAACTGTTTAGATGGTGCTTCTCAGTACATTACCCCTGGCAGTCCTGGGAGAGCAATTTGTTTTGCTCCTTGCCTCAGCAGTCCTCGCTGGGGACAGGGACAGCAGATACTTGAATGCACAATCACAATGTTGTTCTGTTACTCCTTCTCCATAATAGAAGCAGACTGAGGGTGTAGGGGCAGGGGCATGTGCTGAAGTCTAGGTTTCAAAGGCAAGCTGAGGATGGATGGCTCATTAGGACATCTGCTCCTCTGCCATCAGAGGACTTCAGAAGGGGCATGAAGCCTGACATGGGGACCATCAGATGGTGCCACTGCAGGTGGCCCTTGCAATTTGTTTCTTTTGCTCTTCAAAGCCCACATTTTGAAAACAAAAACAAACAAACAAACAAAAAAAACACCAAACCAAAACCAAACAACTAATACAAAATTTAAAAATCAGCATTTCTGGTTCATGAAGACCAGTTCCAAATTTGAATTTGCAGATTAAACGTGTCATTTTAGATTTTCTCTGTTCTTCCACGCATGAGGCTACAATGCATTAATGTTATGACAGACCACAGTCTATCTCTGGTGGTTTCTCCCTGTGCCCTGGTTTCCCTTCAGACAATACCCAGCTGTAGGTGCCTGGTCTTTCTAGAAAAAGGAAGCCAGCAGGCTCTAAAGGCTGAGCTGATTTTGTCTTATTTTGTCCTGGGTCCCAGTGGGCTTCAGCCCACTTTAGAGTGAAGTTTGGTGAAAGATGCTGTGAGAGACAATGGTCAGCTGCAGTAAGGACACTGCTGCCAACAGCAAACTCAACTGAATATCTCAGAACTCCAAAAGGATCTAACCTAAGCATTGTATTTCTATCCTGTAGAATGAGAGGGCAACAACCAGTATAATACTACTTTGCACAGAGTAACAGGGTCAGCTACTGTCATTTTCCACAGTTAATAAGTATTCCATTTAAGAACCTATAATTAAAAAAAAATAAATATTGTGCCATATTGTCATAAAAATTTCAGTTAAGATGGATTAACTTCAGGAAACAAGGCTCTGAAGTAATAATTCATGAACATACTTTAGTAAAAAATTAATGATTGGCCAAGGTGGGATCAAAAAGTGTGGAAGATTATGACTGAGGGCATCTGACTGAACTGAGCTGAGTTTGAGAAAAATGCATCAAACTGCAACAGGGTCTACGAGAATGAGGCAAGCCATGAGATCTCAGGCAGGTAATGCCATTCCTCAGCACTGTGATAGACTGATTTCTGTGGAAGGTCTTATGTGCCAAATTTATCCCCACTAGTGAGATGCTGGAGTCTGTGGCTGTGCTCACATCAGTTAGTTGTGAGGAGCAGTGGAACTGCATGTTCAGGGCAAAACACATTATGCTCATGGTACAATATCTCAGCTCAACAGGTTTCTGGTGTTTTAAATTGTTTGTGGCCAAGATGCAGCAAAGCTGCCCCTGGAATGCATCAGTCCATTCAATTTCAATTGTTCAAATCCCAAAGTAATCCCATTCATGCACACCTTGATCTGTGTGCATCCTTCCTTGGAGCAAACCAAAGCACAGTATTGAGAGATGGTTGAGAATTTCTCTTCAAAGATTACTCCCCAGTGGAGATGGCACACTGATTTGTGATTGAAGAAGTCCCTTTCAGACCTAAACTGTTGTTTACCTTTCACTATAGAGGAGATGCTCCTTAGACAATTTACTAAATCCCTGCTCACTCAAATACTCTTCTGCTTCAGTGAAGGTACTCATATGAATTAAATACTCATCCATGAACACAGCAGTTACTGATTTCACTCTATCAAGTTATGCTCTCTGGCTGTTTATGAAGGAATTTGTTTAAAAGGAACACAAGATGGTTACAGAAGATTAGCTTAGACTACTTGCAGGATCAGAACTGTTCTTAGTTTTAGGAATTATAGGCCTGTCCATTCAAATTCTTACCACTGAGCTTGGGAGCTTTATTCTCTAAGATGTTGGCTGCTCTGGCCTTTCTCCAGCAAAGCACTCAGTCTGCTGGTTGACTTTTAAACCTGGGAATTACACTTCTGTGCTCAGCAAACTCCTCAGACTCACATTGAACACACACTCCAGGGCTGCAGTGGGTGACCCGTGTTTGCAGGTTCAGTCCCAAATTCTCTGAGGGCAAAGCTATTTGAGAATTTAATAAGCACCGAAAAGAGGTTTGCTGTGACATTTTTCAAGTATTGTAAAAATCGTGTTAACCACCCGCTAGTGTGCTATATTTGTGTTATCTCAGAGCGGATACATTTCTCACTTACTGGAACTTTAACAGCTAATAAAAATAGAACTTCTGAACTTTCAAGGACCTTTTGAATAGTGTAGCCGTACAACGTGTCTGCACCGCAGCAGAGGTGAAAGTGTTGGGAAAGGTCTGCGTGACATGCAGCATTGCTTGATGCAAGCAATACCCAAGGGAGGTTCTTGCATCCTCCAGACAAAACTAAATAGGCAATTACTGGAAATGAAGGCAGCAAAAATCTGCTCAGACTCACTTGACACATGCTGGCTTCAGATAAAGCCAATGCTAAACAATAGGGATACAGGCTTTCCCCTGGGAATTCAGTGGCAAAACTCCTCCTGACTTCATCAGAGTCAATATTTCATCCAAGGACTGAACCTCCCAGCTGCTTTCCATGAGGAGCCCCTACTGACTTCTACAGGGCCATTTACAGCAGTGATGCTTGTAGGAGACTCAGAAGTTGTTCTGAACCAAGATAATGAGCCATTGTTTAGGATGTTTTTCTTGACATAAGATATATAGTTTAAGAAAGGCACAGACGCTTGGAGAGTCCCTTCCCCTCATGCAAGAGACTTGCATCAAGCTTCAAAGAGTCCCACACTCCAGTGGGATATCATGCTGGGGTGGAGAATAACTTCAACAAATCAGTGAAGATAGGAAGCAGTATTTCACTGCTATGGAAGCAATAATAGGATATCTATTATTGCTGAGAAGAGGTTTGATAGAGTTTTGGAAGCAGTGCTTTCCTCTAACATGCAAATAGCCTGTATGATACCAATAGATCCCGGTTGCCCTGTCTTGCTGTCTCGGCAGTGCTTCTCAGAGCAGCAAAGCCAAGTCCTTCCTTACAGAGTTTATAAGTGGCTGACAAGGCCACCCTGTCAGAATGAATTATAGCTATCTCCTGATACAGCCTGGACTAGACTAACTGCATTTGTAATTAGCATTCCAGGAGTATTTAAAACAAAACAAAAACAAACAAACAAAAAACGCCACATAAAAAATCCCAACCAAACAACAAATAAGCAAAAAAACCCTGTAACTGTATAAAAGAAAACCTATTTTATTTAAGTTGCTGGCATGCACAGTCCAAACAATTTAAAAATATTTCAGCCCAAGTAGAATGATGATGTAGGCCCTGGTTGTACAAACTCTATTCCAGTGAGCAATCCATACTCACACAGGCAATTAATACTGTAGCAGCAGTGTATCCATGTTCACAAGAGTTTCCTCCTCAGACCAACTTAAACTGGAAGGAATGAGATTCTATTTTGCTTTCGATGCATTGGCCCTACTTTCAAGGATTAAAATACATAAATAAATTACAAATTCTTTTTATGCTTAGGAAACCCGAACCTGAGTGTGGAAAGTGAGTCCTTGCCTGCTAAGGGCATTTTCATTTTTCTGAGACGTTATTGAAGTTCAAAGTAGATAAGGGCTCTATCTGGATCTGCAAGCCACTGTAATGCAACACTTAGGCAATTTTGAAGGATGGTAGTAGCTTCAAAGTTCCCTCTAAAGGCACACTAAACTTCACAGACTTGCCCAGCCAGGAGTAAATTATTCTGTAATGAAGGTGAGACACAGAGAAATGCTAATAAAGCACTCCACTTCCTATCTTGGCTGCTATTAGGTCTTTCCTCCAAATCACAATAGAAGAAGCTGCAGGGTTATGGATCCTAAAGTGGTTTAATATTTAATATTTTGCCAATAGGTGAATTCCGTATCACAGAGGAGTTTTACATTTTTTTTAATTATGTTTATTTAATATCAGAAAGCTTTGTTCTTCCTGTATGTTTATTCTGCTTTTCTGTGTAACAAGCCTTTTCTTTGTAGTATACCTGACTGTAGAGATTAGAAAGAAGAATCTAACAAATTGATAAAAACACTTGTTTATGTCTCTCTGAAAAACTCTATCTAGATTCTAATGCATTTTGGAGATTATGTGTGTAGATGAAAACAGGGAAGAATTTTTGAGCATTCCATAAAAAAAATAATATTTATATGAAACCGTTCTTTTTACAAAAGCATGACAGCTCAAAAGCCAAATATTTCTGACATTGATTTCAAATAGTGCAATATAGCAGGTAGGTGTGTGAATGATGCAAGGGAGGGCATTCTTAAGAGATACAGCACAATGCTACATGGAGGTATACAGCTCAGTTAATTTAAATTTAGCTTTAATACCTAAAGAAAAAGAGCCTTGTGATTTGCCTGGGTGCTATTCCTGGATGATGGCACCTTGCCTCTTACTTCTGCTGACTGAAATACTGTCACATGTATTTGATATACCAAATAATACAAAATGGAGAAATGAGTCAGTGAATAACAATACATGAAATGTCATTTAAACTTCTTTTTCCTTATGGTGTAAATAATTAATGTGCATTCCACTCACCTGAAAAAATAACATGTTCTCCAGTCATGGAACTTTTTCTTTTTTAAATCATATCAGAAAAAAAATGGGAAATTCTCAGAAAACTGTGTAGCTAATAATGTCTGCAATTTTTACTCTTTTTTCCACTGAGCAAGGTAAACCAGCATCCCTGGTAGTTATTAACTGAGGAAGTGATCTCATTCCAACACAAGTAAAAGAGCATTTAAATTTAAATTTAAGTTTGAAAGATCCACTTTAGTCTCCCTACTTAGAAACGGGCAGTCAGCCAGCCTGGCTGCAGACCAAGAAATCAGTGTTTCTCTGCACAGAGAACTCCAGAGAGCAGCATTTCAGATTTCAGCAACAAGTTTTCAGAAATCAAGCAGTGAGATAAAAGACATCAAGAAGATAACATGCTTCTAATATGATGTATTTATCAGAATTGGTCAGTGAGAAAGTGCTCGTCAGTGTGGAAGACTACAGGCCCAGACAAAATCTGAACAGACTGAACAGTCCATGGGTGAGGAGAAGGTGCTGATAGCCAGGATGCCATTGCCCCTGCAATTCTGCACCATGTCTCGGTCTCGTATATAAGTAACCTTCAGAAATGCTGAGGTTTTGAGGGAGGATCTTAGTAGCTGACCAGAATTTGTGTTTTCTCAGAGTTGCACTGAAGACATGCTAGGTTTGCTGTAGCTTGGACCTTCCAGGGCAGAATTCATTACCTTTCCTGCTCTAAGTCCTTTGGAGTTTCCCCATCATCCTTTTGGGCTCCACGAGAAGACAGAGTCAGGACTCCCTCCCCAGTGCCTCTACTTTAAAAAATCATTGTGCACAATAAATTAAAGTGGTTGGTGCTGAGAGCACCTGCACATCTGCATGCTACTTGTTTGGGGGCTTCACTTCCATCAAAGCTAGGCCTGGCTGCCCATGTTGAACATCCCCATCGTGCATGTGCCCAAGAGCCACCTGAAGGACCAGTGGCTTAATGGATGCACTGGTATCAGGATAAAGTTTGTTCAAATTGCCTTTTTTTTTTTTTTTGACAAAGTACTATTTAATTTCTTGTAAAAGTGCCAGTGAGAAACAAATCCAGCTGGTGATATTTAGATTTGATGGATATGACTAGGAATATTGGCTTGTTATATCTTGGCTTTTACCTTCTTAAGCTGAGTTTGTATTAGGCTATCATTTCTGTGGTGTTCTCCTTAACAAGAGAGTAAGTATCTGTACATTCTAATTGCATTATTTTACAGTTAGCTGTATGTACACTATTTTGACATCATTGTGTGAACTACAACATCCAGCTGTCAGGACATAGGAATGATAGATATCCACCTCCCTAAAAAAATTAAAATAATAATATCCCCAGTTTTAAACTGTTGTTCATCTGTGAGACATACATAGGTGCAAGCTGAAAACACTCATTTTTTTTCCTAAATATCTTCACCTCCAAGCCCAACAAGTGGTTGGTCAAATATTGCCTTATCTGCACAGTGCCGTCAGCATGCACAGCTGAGAATCCTGCCCAGCTGCAGCACCAGGTTCAGATGAAGGTTTCAGGCTTTGAATTGCGGAAGTTGGTCTCACTCAAACAAAGTGAGCAGCTACTTCTAGAGGAAGAGGCTGATAAAAAGATAATAAGCCCATTCTTTTTTTTCTTCTTCTTCTTTTTTTTTTTCCCTTCTTTTTTTTTAAGCCTAGCAGCAAGGAGCCAAGAGACTTTTTGGCTCATATCACATATACAGCTGTAAAAGAGGCTGTAGCTATGTCACTTTCACAACAGGATTAGATTAATAATATCACACTTTGAAATATTCAAGGGCTATTCATGACTGTTGTTTTTTTTTCTACAAGTGACACTGAAGTCAAGGTTAACACTTAATTCATCCTCTGGTGATACGCAGAATATAAACAAAAAATAAACAAAAAACCAACAGGAGTCCAAGAGGCTTTAAACCAAGAAACTTCAGACAAGAATCTAAGAGACTTTTAAAAAATCCAGGAGACCAGACTGTGCTGCTTAGCAGCTCTTGTCTGCTTGTGGCTCTGTACTCCCCTGGGATCGTCACTAATCAGGTACCCAAAGGTCAGTCCTGGGCTCTGCTCCTGGTACTGCCACAAATAGGAGGTACTAAAGCATAAAACACAATCATGCTGCAGTCTGGTGATATTTTCAAGAAGTCACTGAAGACCTTCCTACTTCTCCTAGTGTCAGGTTTGAATTCTGAGCTTAGTCTAAACCAGTTATATAAGGACAGACAGTTATGTAGTTGATCTGATATTATTTTTTACTTACACTGTTTCTTCTTGAACTCATAGTTAGCTGTGGATGTTTCTTCATGTGTCTTTGCAGAATTGGAGAAGGATTTACATGCATATGTGTGTGGTGAAGGAGAAACAATGAATTTGTTATGAAAAATCTGCAGAGAAGAGAGAGCCATGCTGTAGTTGTGATAAGGAAGGCTGCTTTGAAAAAGCAGAGACCATATGAAGTCCATTAAGAACTGGTGAACTGCATAAAAAACAAAGGCAACGTCCTTTCCTGTGACTCCTTGGAATATAAGAGCTTGCACAGAGCTTCAAAGGCACTTCAACAATAACATAATTGGGAGCTCCCGGTCAGGCACTTAAACCCATGTAGGGCAGTGGGGAGAGCAAAATGTGTTCTCTCTTTGTAAAACCTCCCATGTGTCTTATCTTATTTTCTCCCTTTCAGTGTTTACTCAGCGTTCATCCTCAGTGAGGCTGGCTTGTGGTACATGAATGAATGAAGATGTCTTTGAAGTAGCTGTTCTGAGCAAAATAGTAGAAGCTTGTCTTTGATAAGATCACATGAATAGAGCCATTTTCTATTAACACATCTTTTTACTGATGTACCTATTGTGTCTTGAGAGAATTAAGAGTCCTTTTCAGATGCATATTTTCAACTCCCATTAAGGCTAACCCTTCTGCAAACTCTTATTTGGAGGAAGAAGTGCATAATGGTAATTGCAACACATTTGCATGCGCATTTTGCTTTTAATCCATGAAGCGCTCCACATGCTTTACAAACTTCACTAACACACTTACACATGTTGTAAATGTAGAATCACTTTGTCAACAGCTGCTGTACAACCACCTCGAGGTGAAATGCAACAGCTGTGTAACAACACAAAGCAACATTGCAGAACATGGCACTGACCAGAAAAACTTAAATTGCCTTATCTAGTTGAAGCCATTGGGAGAATTATAGGCAAAGTAGCATGGAAATGACTCAAATTAAAATTTGGCTTGAGCACTTGAGGTAACACTTCTACTGTTGGAGGGAAAGTGCTGTGGTATTTTTAATGATGGCAATTTGCCTGAACCTCTGTTCTATGTCTCTGTGGAAAGACAGCACCTTCAGCTGCAGTGTGATGGCTAACAGAGGCCAGCCCATGGTCTTCAGCCGAGTTGGATCAAAGATTGCCACCTACAGCACAAGGACCTCCATGTCCTGCAGAGTTTCAAGTCTCTCTCAGCTCGCTCTCAAGGTCTGAACCCACCATGGTAGATAGTGAGACCAGGTAGGAACATAAAGCAGCATGCAAGCACAATTTTTGTAAACAGAGATAAAATACTTTTTTAGAACTGGAGAGAAAAACGAGGGGTTGACATCAACATGGTGTAGAAGCTTGGAAGCATGATGATTTCACCTTGCCTAGGGGATGTGCCAGGTCATGTCAGTGTGAACTTAAGAAAGCAACAAGTGATAGAACCCTGTTTCTAAGATTTTCAGTGATTTGCTGTAGGAGAAGAGAAATGGCAGTCTTGACTGTGGCTAATGTGTCTCTCCTTGACTTGAAGTTGTTGTGTGAAGCAAATTTGAGGAGTCTTTTGCAGCTGGAGAAGCCACTGTGATTGAAGAACACTGAGAATACTTGCTTTCTGAATCATGGAAATGTAATAACTCTTTACTTTGGCTTTGAGAGTCTGGAAAATTTTGGTGTGTTTCCCATCAGTATGATCTCCTTGAAGAAGAGGGAGAGAAGAGTGGATTTTTGTGCCATCTGTTGTCTTTCCTGCATGCCATGTGCCTGATCCTGCATGACTGACTGTGCCTCATCCCCAGACCATGCCTATTAACTAGACCTCACATTATCTTCACACACTGTCTTGGGTTCATCCCCCTACCCACTGCAGGACAACAGTCCTTCCTTTGGTAGCAGGGGCCCGCAGTAAATGGCAGCTGGTGTTTTAGTCATACATCCCCATGTGGCATTTCTGGGCAGCTGTAAACACTGTTCCCAGATATCCTGGCTGGGAAGGCAGCCCTGGAGACAGGGAGAAGGACCCTGTGGAAGATGCTGTGAGCATTTCATTTTGCAGCCTGTTTTCCACTGCAGACCCCCTCCCCCACACACACGCTGCCGGAAATTACCTGCTGTGCAAAACGCAAAATAAAAGACCATTTTGCAAAGGAAGGGATCCTTCCCTGCTGGCAGATACCTCTCCTTTCAACTTTAGCAGGAAGCCTGAGGAGGAAGAAGCTGCCTGAAGCGAGGATGGGTGCCCATGTGGAGGAGCTCAACCCACCACAGGACTGGGGGTGGCCAGGGAAGCCCCGGGAGGGTTTTTGTGTCACCGCTTCAGGCCTGAGAGTCACGTCAGCCAAAACAAAGTGGAAAGGAGCTGGTGAGCATGTGTTGTCAAGCACTCTTCTTCCGACAGCTCCAGATGGGGACCACATGGAGTCCAAAGTAAAAGTGCAGCAAATGAACCTAATCCTCTAATTCTCTGCCTGCAGTGAAATGGGCTCTCACTGTTGCTCTCCTAATGAAAAAGCAAGTAAGCAGTCATCTGTCTAGGTCACTCTTACTGCTTCTTACTGGCATAACTGACTTTTACCATGACTGGCTAAAGTAGCAGAGAGAAACATATTATAGTCTATTTTCTGAGTCTGTTTTGCAGCAGAAATAAGAAACATATTTTTTGTTTGGGAGGACAACAACACAAAGCCTTTTTTTTTCTTTTTCTTTTTGGTATGGCTTTTGTTTTATAAGAAGCAATTTCCCCAACTTTTCTAATTACCCACCATAGTCCTTTGATCTCCCTCTAACCTTACTTCTCTAAATACAGCAGCAGCAGAAGCTTTTCATAAGACTTTTCTTCTTCTCAGGACCTAATACAACTGCCATCAAAGTGAGTAAAAGCTGTTCAATTCACTTTAGACAAAGGACCTTGCATTAGGCCCTTTGTGAAAAGGCGTAACCCACCATTAAGAGTAAGGCAGGTCACTCGTCCATCCTTTTCCTCCTGTTGATTTTAGTGGAAGTGAATCAGCACAAAAATAGAAACTCTAATACTGACAGAAAATAATAGTGTTCCCAGTAAGTATTATGCAATACACAAATAAAGGACTGCCTGTTCCTCATGCGAAACATCATGTACAATGTTGCTTTATTCACCAGAGTGGCTAACAAACTCTTTGTTTTTTTAATGGCTGTCCTGAAAAATAATGAAAGCCAGGATTTCCACATGCTATTGTTTATGGCTGTCTAGGCTATTCTGTTAAATGTATGCGGCAGCTCTTTGGAGGTGAGACCTTTTAGTTTGGTGGCTGTACAGCTGGAAATCATGATCTGCATGTCCCAGGCATGCATGGGTAAGTACAAAATTAATTACTATAATGTACTTTTAAGTGTCTGATGAAATTACAGCACACAGCATACCCTAGTCAAATTGTAACCGCTATTATAACTACATATTTGATGTAAGGAGGTTACCCGCTAGTCTTCCATCAATGTTCTTGCAAATTTTTCATGAGGATTTCAAGCTGTGTAGTTTGGCCTTCAATACAAATGGCACTGTCATGGCAGAATTTTTAATCCATAAGTTGTGGAGAGAATGATCTTTTACTTGTTTTTTGAACTCTTAAAATCCCACTCACTGGCACTGATGTGAAAGACCCATCTGTCTCACTGGTTCCTTCGTCACAGGCACCAGGGCTGCAGACACTACACTCTTCCCAGTCTGAACAAAATCTGCTACCATAGAAGCTGGCCCTGCCTGACTTTGGTATGACTCCTGTCAGCCCATCCCCCCAGCCTGGACTCTTTTGGTGGTAGCCCTGCCCTCAAAGGCATCGTGATTATCCTGGCTTGGTGTCATCTGCACACTCAGTGAGAGAAAACTCCATCTTCTCCTTCATATTATTGTCAATGACCCTTCTTCTGCAGCTTAAACATCATCATTCAGATCAATGTCTACAGTTCTGGAAAGGTATTATCAGCTGGAACAGACTTTCAGAGGAGATTTCACTTTCCACCATTTCACCTTCCACTTACCACCATGGGGGTATTAACACTCAGAAGTCAACAAGAGAGAGATATTAGAAATACAGAGGTATTATCACTTTAGGTTGTGGTTCTGTAAGGTTTTGTCTGTATTATTACTTTTTCAAAACTATTGCATTTGTGAACAGTTGCATGAATTGAGAACTGAGCTGAAAAATAAAATATATTCAGGGTTTGTTGGGTTTTTTTTGTAAAAGAAATGCAAGAAACCCCCAAACCCCACAAACTTATTTCTTATTTTAATGTAAAGGCAAGTGGAAAGAGTAACTCTATCCAGATTCTGAAAAAAATATGAATAAACAGAACTTTTATGGCAAATTTGAGCTGGTCTGATAAGAACAATATATTTGAAAATGACACTTCAAAAAGTAAATATTTGTCAAAGGACAAGTACACACCAAACTTGTGGAAGACAGTCTTATAACAACTGCCAAAAAATTCTACCAGTAGAAGAAAACAACAAAAATGTAGCTGTTTGTTGACTTTAAAACATATAAGCAATACAGAATATATTTTTCTTTCATCAGTTTTAGATCGAATCTGTGGTGATGGTTTGAAGTGAGATTTTTTGGGGCCTTTTTTGTTTTATTTGTGGGGATATATTGCTTTATGTATATGTGAGCTCTTAAATTTCTATCGTACGTGCTGCATGCTTAGTACACTATATTCATTTTGGCTCAAATTTACTTTCCGGAGCAGATCCAAGTAAACTCAACTTCTTTTTGTTATTTTGCTTTTTCTTCTTGCCTTCTGCAAAGCTAGTTTCTAAACCTCACCATTTTTGTGGTTATTCTGGACCATGATGTGTTCTCCTATACTTCCTGGTTTTGGCACAAAAGAACATTCTTTATTCACTAAAAAGAAGATGGCCAGGCTTATCAACACCAAGTATTTCCCTCAGGTTCTTCTGGTGTCTTCAGCAGCTCTCCTAATTCAGCAGAAAACACAATTATTCCAGAAACTTTCTTCTTCACAGCTTTTGTAGCACTGGTTCTGCTTGGTAAGAGATAATAAGGGTGTTAACCAGACCCTCTGCTGTAGGCATCAAAGTGCAACATGTAATTTGGATGCACCCCAAGTCTGCTTCGTCTGTCACAGGTTCCAACCAGCTGTGATGAATTCTTACAAAACTGGAACTTGTTTGTTTACTTGTTACAATTTAGATAAGTCCAAATAGTTCCGGCAACCCGTTATCTTTTTGCTTTGACAATGCAAAGTGGTTTAATCTTGTTTCCTAGTAATTATAGGCACCAGTGCTGCGGGATCTAAATTCAGTTTCTTTCACTTTATTATTGCCCTGAATGTTTACTGTTA
Source organism: Chaetura pelagica (assembly GCF_000747805.2). Lineage (NCBI taxonomy): Eukaryota > Metazoa > Chordata > Aves > Apodiformes > Apodidae > Chaetura > Chaetura pelagica. Next base: position 1,526,722 of record NW_009952440.1, read on the forward strand.
GCAGTTCTTCTCTAACAGTGTAAGTCAGATCTATTACACATATCTAAATTCTGCCCTTAGTCACAGAGAGGAAGTAAATGTATTAATTGATTTTCCTGATTCACAGTGATGTAAATGAGAACAGGACATTAAAACACTACAGAAATACCATGATGTGTTCTGACGCATAATGCAAATTTGTAAAATTGTTGGATTTGTCAGTTATGGACAAAGCAGATAAGGAAGGAAGGTTTATGAGTGACTTCATAAACTTCCCTTCTGGCAGGGGAATTGTGGAGATAATTTGACTTAGATATGAAGCAGAGGAGCTGTATGTCTGCTTTAACTTATGCCAAATTGAAAGCCACAGTAAAAGCCCTTCTCTTTATTCAGGATTGCGGAGAGCTGCAAAGACTGTATGGTTTTATTGGACAAAAGGACATAGCTGGAGAGAACAGAGGAGATTTTGGGCACCCAAGCCCTTCATTAGGTTTGAAAGATGTGGTTGGCATAGTTTGCTCTGGCTGGCTGGCCCATGATTAATTCCCAGCACCATTTCTTTACTACCAAAGGCAAGAATGTGGGTGTCCATTTGAGTATCTGTCTGTATCCATAATATATGCAATTGCTTTTTTGTTGCAAATTGTGCTGGATAATAAAAGTGTATTATTTTTAATAAATCCATTTATGGTTTGTGCTAAAGGGAGGGAAGTTATTTTACTAACAGAAAAAGGTAGGTCTCAACTGGATGTCACACTGTCCCTAACCAAAACGACTGTTTCAAAAGAGCAGACTGCCATTCACTGTTTATTGTGATAGCAGCTTTTTACTCTCCTGCAGCTTCCTGAAAGCAATTCCTCACTGTTTATGCAAGCTGAAGGGGGAAAAACAGAGTGACCCACCAAGCAGCAGTTTGTAGCGGTCTCCATTTAGCTGACCGGTGGTGCTGACTGAGAAAACCTCTCAGAAGAGCAGCTTTTGCAAACATGTGGTTTGGTGAGTGCACTGTGGCAAGCCCATAGCTCTAATCTGCAGAGCAACATTGTCCTGCCAGGGCTGAGTGAACACTCAGTGGCACAGAGAGCAGGGAGGAAAAAGCAAAAAGAAAACAAAAAACCAGAAAATACGAACAAAAGAGGCTGGAAAATAGCAGACAATTTAAAAAGTGTCTTCCCTCCCCCTCCTGTACATGGTGTGAGGCAGGAGGAAGAGTGGAAATTGTTAGTGTAACCATTCAAAGAGAAACATGTCAGTGTGATCATCCCTTCTTTGCTTCATGTTTGTCAGTGATGCATCTTGCTATAGACTCATCTTACCTACAAACCATCCTCACTCTGCATGCTCAATGCCTATTGCAGATCAGCCAAGTTACTGTAGTTTGTGCACCCAACTGAAATTGAATTGTAGGCTGTTGCCTTTCAGTGTGCATGAGGATGCCTACAAAACATCCCATCCAAATCCATTTATTATGTGGAAAGGCAGCAGTTCTCTTAGAACACAGAGTAGCACTGACAATATGCTCTTCACCATCTTCTCCACATATCCTTGATTCTACTAGAGAATAAGGACATGTTTTCAGATTTATTGATGGAAGTTTCCCCTAGACCATGGCATCTTTCCATGGAAGTTTCCCCTAATTCCAGACAGAGTCACCTTTCCATGATCTTCTGTTTTCTCCAGAAGAACCTCAAGGAACACACAGGGCTGAGTCTTTGAACTGGTCTTTGCTAGAAGTTGTGATATTTTCACACGTGAGACTGCCAGATGGCATGCATTGTTTTACAATTTTGTAGTTATTTTTAAATTGTATTCAAGGAATATTTTTGCTTTAGAGGAATGGGGTCAGTTGGTTTTCAGTACCATTTCTCCTGGGAGAGCACTTGCAGACATCATGGGGACCCACTGCCTCTGTCACTAGAGACAAATCTTGAGACAAATACTACCTTAGCAAAAGGAAACATGTTTACAAGGAAGCCAGGGGCATGCATGCATTCTGACCATTTCATCAGGTCCATGATTGTTCTGTATACCTCTAAGTAAAGGCAGCAATATGAAGTCATTGGGCTGCATGTGATCACTCTCCTTCAGTAGAGAAGGTAATTAATTTTAAAAGTATGAGAGCGCTGAGTTCATGTGCAAAATAATAACAGTGATAATTCATTGCTGAGCATTAATTTATAATCCTCAGTATTGCAGAAACTTCAGCTATCCACTTTGTGTCTATAATACCTTGTTTTCTGCTGAAATGACAGTAAAGAAGAAAATTGGAAAAGTCTTTTTAGAAACCATTCATTAACAGTTCTGATGATCTTGTTTGCAAACACTGCAAATAACAAAATGTTCATTTTCAGGAACAAAGAAAAAAAGCTGTTCCTAGAAAGAGAAGATATTTCTTAGAAAGTAGTGATTCAGAGAAGAATTTATGGAACCTCATAAGTAATTCCCTGGAAATGTGCTCTAATCGTTCATCTGTAGAAAAAGAGGTAGTGAAATCTTTGCATAACAAAAAGAATGGTAAGAAAAAACAGCAGAAAAAATAGTAATGCCACCTAGCTGTCATCCAGGGCTTTTCTTGGCAGCTCTGAGAGCACAAAGGGAGTAAGAATTAGAATGGAGCAAATGCTACATAATTTTTGGTTCTGTCAAAATGAAACCATGCAACATAAATCAGGGAAAAAATAAATTCAGAATAAATGAGACATATTATTATGCCAAAATGAAAAGTACAACAAAATGAAATATTTTATTCTGTTCCAGAGGTATTATAATGCTTTTATTTTGGGGTCAAGTTTGAATGAAAATGGCATTTTCAAACTCAGAGTTTCATTTTATAACTTTACAAGGCAATTTACAAAACTTTTCTATTTCCCTCCTGACACTTTCAAAAGAATTGGCCAGGAGTGCCTTTCTCATGGACTAGTAGGTCAGACCATGTTCAAAGCTGCTTTGACTTGTTCCCACAACAACTACATTTCCCTTCCCAATGCCCTCAGGAGCCAGGAAAAATTTCTTTTCTCTATGCACAGCTTTATTGCCACTTTCCTCCTCCCTGCTCCAGCAGCTGATGGGGTGGATGGTCCCTGGCAGAGGGCAGAACTCCCATGTGTTGCCAAACATCCTTTGTCATCTCCTGCTTTGCCTTCATGCACAGAGCCAAAAGAGGTGTTAGATTTGAGGGCTAAAAGGAAATTTTCTCAAAACCAGAGGCAGTTGAAGGCTTTTATATCCCATACCACTTTCCCCCATTCCCTATCCCAGCATGATAGACCACTGACCCCATCCATTCCTTCCTTTGGAGAGGATTTTGGGATTTTGGCTTGTCTCAGGTTGACTCCTGTTCTCCGCCCATGCCAGGCAATATACTAGTACCTTGTATTAGTAATCAAGCTGAAAAACTCCAGACAAAGATAATGCACGCCATTTAGGAGATGCTAGATGAAATTTAAAACTGTTTGATCTGACCTATTTCTAGTCACAAAACCCCACTGCATACCCAAGAATTAGCAGGAATACTGCTCACTTACAGATGTGTTAAGTATTATTATGTGATAGCAATGTGTCCTGGTTTGAGGCAGGATGAAGTCAATTTTTCTTTTTACTGATTTTTTTTTTTTCCTTCAGTAATCTTTCTTTTAACTAGCAACAGTGTGTTCTGCTAGGTTGATAAGACAGTGGAATGTTTTTCTAACTACTGAGGCTTCAAGGTCGCACCTTCACTCTGCTGGCTCAGACACTATGGGGAGATCCGTGACCCCCCCGTAGGAGGCTGAGTCAGACAGACAGCAAAATTGGCCAAAGATATTCCACTCCATATATCTACGTAAGCTCAAAGGAAGGTCAGAGATCACAGAAGACAACTTCCTTCCTTCTTCTTCTTCCCTTTTCTTCCGTCCATGGCCTGCATCCGGGGAGGACTCCGTCCATCCATCACCACCGACCCTTAGGCTTGAGCTCTCCTGACCCTCATCCCTCTGTGCTCTCTCCAGCAGCAGCTCCAGGATTCCTCGGGACTCTTCCCAGTTCAGGGAAGTGCTGTGGGAGTTGCTGGGGTGGGGGGAGGCAAGAGGCTTTTGCCCGTACCTGAATGTATCTGTATATAATTGTATATATTTTCTTGTATCATTCATTAGTGTTTTAATTAAAGCTGTGTAGTTTAGTTTTCAATCCAGCCAAGTCTCTCTCTTTTTCTCTCTCTCCTTCCCTACGTGGGTTGGGGGGAGGGGGGATCGAGAGCATTGTTGTTGGACCTGAGTCAAGCGGTGACACAATGGTTTTAAACAGAATATGCCTTCCTGAGGACCCCATCCAACCCTAACTGGAACCAACGAAAACCTGTGTTCTTGGATAAAAGACTCTCATACATTAGTAATAAATCTAATAAAGGAAATCGATTACTTCCTCAGCAGTGGCCAAACCTTAGGATAGATAATAGTGCTCTCGGTGCTGGCAAGGACATAAGCTGCACAATGGACTTTTGACTGTGCAGCAGCTGCAGTTTGTACAAAATCATTCCTGTGTGTGACAAAGCCCCTGCTTTTTGGGCTATATCTAGAGGGAATACTTAATGTGCCTTTGCATATTCAACATGATACAAGAATTAGGAGAAGCTCTCACATGTTTGGAAGACACCAAAGGCCACACATGACAACATTACAAAGTCAACATGCAATTGCAACCTTTATTTCTGGAAATAAGATATTCTGTACCAACAAGGGAAGAACTGTCCTATATTTTGCCACTACCTGCAATAACATGTCATACACAGCAGAGACCTTTCGGCTAATTCACTCTTTATAGTGCAAGCATACTAGGAGGTATTTTGACTGCTAATAAAAGTCATGCTTCTAGGCAAGATGAATTCACAATGTAGTTGCTTTCTTGCAAGGAATTTGTAAATAAACCTTCATCTAAAGTAAAATCTCTGAAATTAAGCATCTGGGGCTCTATTTTGCTGGTTTGCACACTGCATAGACACTCATTTAAAAGAGCAGTGCCAGCACCAAGCTTTGTACATCATTGTATTGACATTCTGTTATGGGTATGATGGGGAGGAAAAAGCATGTTGTTAACTAGCCTCCCATGCACTATGAGGAGACATCCATACTGTCTATTTTATATACAAGTTAGCCCACTCCAATCAATTAATTTCCAGGGCTATAAAACTGGGATAAAAACCATAGGGTGTTGTACAGCTGGTTAGCCCAGGGACCAATGTTTACGTTGGGTTGGATAACAGAGGCAATTTAATCAGTACTCATCACTCAACCTAGAACTTTACAATGTGTTGTGTTGTCAGAATGCTACAAAGATTTTAAGGTGATAAAGAAGAGTAAAAGAGGTTTTGAGATGGCTGTGGGATTCAGAATACAATTACAGCATAACAGGTAATGCAGGCCTTGGGGAAAAGCAAAACAAAACAAACAACAAAAAGACAAAAACCAAGCAAACAAGAAAAAAAGCAAACAAAAAAGTAAAATCAGCACTTGGAAGTTCTTTTGAACATGTTGGAGCTAAGAGAAAGATCTTCATCTGGGTCCATCTGCAGTAATTATCATTGCTGGATTTTCAAATTTACAAGAAGTGCCCTAGATAACTTGCAAGAATACTGTGAAGAATGTCTTTCAACTTCCATTCTAAAGCTGCTCATTCAAATCCTTTTGTTCCCTAAATTTTGGTTGCAATACGCCAGATCAGAAGGAAAAGTGCAGTTTTAAGACCTGCAGAGCTATCTAGAACTGGTAGCATGAATATAAGAATTATTTTATTTTATACTAGGTTTGTTTATTGTTATAGTGATATGATTCTGCAATAATAATGCCATTGAAATTACAAATTGAAAAGGCCAATTTTAAAATGGCCACATTTTACAATGGGTACTTCTTTTCCTTTTGAACTTCTCTTTCTTTATTTTCTGCATCCAATGCCAGATCTCTGCATTCGCATATCTGGAATTACCAACTCTAAAAATGTTAAATTCATACTGGTTCACTAGATGAGAAGGTTATCCCATTTTTACATGTATGAATCTAGAATGCTTCTTTAGATGGATGGATGGATTTGACATAAAATATAAAGGTTATCATTTAGATCTGATTCAGAAATTCAGTTCAATAAATTCCCCAGCATCAATGGGGTCAAAAAATATGAGAAGAATTGATGAAGAAACCTTGAACCACATCTGCATGCATTTCCCACCACTGTGTGTAGTTATTTTGTCTTAAATAATAATAAAAAAATAATAAATTAAAAAAATAAAAAGAACGAGAACTGGTAACTGCATTAATCTCTCACTCGTTGTTTCTGTCCAAAGTATCTCAATCAGTGCAAATTGCTTATGATTTCTAGTTGTAGATTGCATGGTTGACTTGAAATTCTGATATGTTCTCGCTGGATATAAATTAATAAATTCTGTGGCCCAATAAACTAACATTGTGGACTTATGAAAATAGTGTGCACATCTGGGTAAACTCTTGGGTGAAATTAGTTGCTCACAATGCACATTTTTCATCTGGAGCACCAATACTCACCAGAAACCTAAGTCTGGGACTCAAACAGCAGGAGTACTGTAAACCAGGACTGGTCCAAATTTCATGAAATACATTGTTTATATTACTGGTTTCGGTGGGATTTAAATCAGGGATTTATTTACTTGAGAAAGCTTACACAGCAAAGCATTATGAATTATTGCATTTAATATTCTCATGGCATTATCAATATATATAGTGATATGCAACACGCAAGCTGTCCTAAGTGATTCATAAATCTGTTAATTTATAAGTGATTAAGTTGAAGAAATGCACAGTGGAAAAATAAAAAGATTATTAGTGTCTCAGGAAAAACATTATTCTTTTGATCCTTGCCCTGAGCAGTATTTTATTTGGTGATGTGTCTTGTTATGTAAGATGGAGAGTGAAAGAGCACAATTGTCTTATAGTGTGATTGACCTGTCATGTGAGGAAGTTTTTTTTTCTAAAAGCCAAGAAATCACTTGTCAATGTCAAGTCACCCATCCCCAGTGTGACATTCACATTGAGTTGAAGCACAGCTTGAGTGAGGACAAAGCCATACTGCACACTGAATGTGAACAAATGTAATACTCAAGTTTAGCTTTCATGATGAAATAAAAGATATCTCACCCATGAAAGGGGATTATTATCTCTGGTATAGAAACGTGACCCCTCATTAAAATATTCATGGTCAAGTCCATCTTTTCCAGTGAGAGCTTCTTTTTATTTCACCACATTGTTTTAGTTGTCAAAGCCCACATTTTAGTCTGAATCAGGATGTGGGAATTACAAGTGAATCCAGCCAAATTCTCATGGAACTTTTACCAGCTCTAGTTTATCTTGTAATGCAGCATTTTACTGATCACTAATATTAGTTTTCAGGGGTCAGTATTTCTTAGGTTCTTGCTCATGGTGAAATCAGCCAAACTCTTGTTGTTTTACAAACAACTTTTTTTTCAATTCTGTTAACTAATGAAGAAACACTATTCCTAAAGTGGGTCAAAACAAAGGATAAAAACAGGATAAAAACCCTACTACTCTTTTTGGGTCTTAATATCTTATTTAAAAAATCAACATTTTGAACACAAATTTTTATTTAAAATCATAGATGTTGAATTATCAAATAACTCTATTAATTATTCAGATCTTGTGCCCCTTATATATTCTGTAGCTGAATATTTACACTTAACTGAGCAAAGTTATCTGTACATTTGGAATGTATTATATAGGACTAAAAAGTCAGCCATTAATGCATAGAGATACTAAGCCCTTTGCGTTCTGTAGCATTCGGAGTGAAAAGATGCATTATATCTTAGTTACTCCCAATTAGTTAATGTCAGATACATAGTAATGATTTTCAATATTGTGGATACTTCAGTCTAACAAAGGCGGCTGCTTCCTACAGTCAGGCATGCTGGACTCGTGCTCAAGCAACCGTTTGTCCTATTTTCAGAGGCTTCTCTTTTTCCAGTCTCACTGGAAATCAGGAAGTAATTCAAGTAAGTGTAGGTAAATCTTTTAACTTCCTACAAACATCAAAGTGCAACAGATCCTTCTCAAAAAAGAAAATGCACTGGGGCCAGAGAGAAGTCAGTACATATGCTTACACTTAACAGTCAGCTAGCTCAAGTTAAAAAAAAATAAAAAAAATAAATAAATAAAAAAATGGAGGTCCCATTGAAAGGGTCACAGTGACTGATTATTAAAAGAAGCACATGGGAAAGCACTGGCGCAGAAGTATTTTTTTTAGGAATAGAAATCTGAGAGGATGACAGGAGACATATATGAGAAGTTTGGGATGGATTTATTTCCCATGTTTGCTTTACAAATAAGCAGAAGCTCTGTTTTAATGGGTAAACACCTGTCAGATGTTTCCAAGAGCTGGGAAGAATGCAAAGGCAGAAAACAGCTCAAAAACACAGTGAGAAGTCTGGAGGAATAAACAACACAGATGTGTTGTGTTGTCCCTGGGCAGGATGCCAGCATGAGGTGTGCTGCTGGGCAAGACAAGTAAATATACTGCCTGATCTTGTGTCACCTATCTTCCACAATAGGTACTCTTCCACATGATGAGGGATTTTATGCTGATGAGTTGTTCAGTCTGCATAGGTAGATACTTTATGTATGTGTGAATAAGTTATAGTGCCTTTCAAAGGCACAGCAACGAAAAAAATACATTATTTTTAATGCTCCACAAAGCACCCTTTGGCAAAAGAGCACATTAATTCAAAAGCCTCTGAGGTATTATTTGTAAAAATACATCATTTCCCATATTGGATATCACCCCCAGTTAGCTTCCCCTTGGCCAGTGATGTAAAAACACTTCACTTTTCTCCACTTGTAATTTTCTTTTGTATACATTCTTCCTCTACTTCAGCTGAAGGGAATTTAACATTTATGTTCCAAGTTCTTCCATGAAGCCTTACGCCTTGATTCATACACATTCTGACAACATACTTCAAGTGCTTTATTTTAATAAGGACTGTTTTCATTACACTGTTTGGGATTTGGTGGGAGAAACACACTTGGAGAGTTGTCTACCTCTTAAAAATGTAGCTAAAGGCCTTTAAGGTCCTGTTTCTTGGACCATAAAACTTGTCTGTGATGATTGAAATGAGAATTCTGTTTGACCTTTTGTGACTTAATTTCACGCTTGATTTCCACTTCTGCCACTATTTCACCTCAAAGACTGTAGCTGTGTCCCTCCAAGGGAGGGGGTCTGCTCAGCAGTGCTGGATAAAGAGGTGAGTGTCTGTTCTGCATCCAGCCTCTACTTCTGCCTAAACCAATTACTCCATTTTGAAGCAGAACTGACTTTTTAATCTCAAAACAAAATGCACATTGCTTTTCAACCCCCTTCCATTGGAATTGTGTCTAATGTGGCCATATATAGCACAATAACAGTGTATTCTTGCTCTATTCTTAAAATGTCTTTCCCACCAGTTTTAATGATGGAAAAATTGTAGCCCATAAATGTATATTTAGTATCATCCAAATTCACTAATTTATCTACTGGATATTTCTGTAAATGTTCCTAATGCTCTGGTTTCACTCACGCAAAGAGAATGATGACTCACGTCCTGGTCTATCGAACACATACCTGTAATCAGTACCATCTGCCACCACATGCTCCAGTAAATAATTGCTTCTTGTCCTTTTAAACCATTGCTGCTTGTCTTTGCCATTTATATAACTCAGTAGCAGTCAAAAGACTAACAAACAGTTAAAACACAGATGCATTACAAGCTTTCAGAGTATTAGTTCAATGCCAATGGCTTTGCTAAATCTAGGGCAAGAAATTTAGTTTCTCCAGACCTGCAGGAGCAGAAAGTTTTTTAGTCTTGAGCTGAGAGCTGTGATATGCAGAGTGCCTGTGCTGCAACTTCACCATCAGCAGCGTGGAAAGCATTAGCAAGGGTCACCAGAGGTCCAACAGCATTTCAATCTTCTGGACCTTCAGTTTTTGACATATGCAGGGAGATGGCCATGACTGATTCTTTCTAATGGAGTAAACCATGTACTCAATTGCTCCATCACATATGCTATCAAATAGCCTTCCACCAATAATGAGTGCAAAGTGCTGTTAATCAGGACTCAACTGCAATTTTCAGTCACTCACTACAGGAAAACAGCCTTTTTTGGTGCATTTTCATGCTTTGCTTTTAGATGAGCTCGGCCAATTGTAATTAAACACTATTTTATCCACAAATGAAATAAGCAATAAGTTTAAAAATCTAAGAACATTAAAGATGTGCATGTTTCCATGTCACAGCTGGCACAAGTAGAAGAATAGACAAAGTCGACTGAAAGCCACTGGAGGGTGAAAAAGTGATAATACAAAGAAATATCACCTACATGTTTCAAAATAAAATGCTGCTTGAAAAGAAACACACATACCTCATTTTCAGAACTTGTGGTAGAGGTTTTAAGGGTGAACCTTTTCAGGTTCTCTACTGACATGTTCTTGGTCATGCTGTGCAACCAGACAGCAGAGCAGGTCCAATGCAAAGAAGCACAGCTGCCTTTTGCAACTATCTTCTTACTAGACACAATGTCATTGTAGAAATGGGTCTGCTCAAGCATGTGCGTGCTAATGGATGAATTTCCATCCAGGACATCATGTGGCAACCTAAGCTGCAGCCCGCAAAATCCCTGACCAGAGTAATTTTGAACTCTGCATTAGGTTAGCTTCTGTCTTGATGAGGGAAGTGTGAAGCAAGGGAAGGAGACCATGATTATAAATATGTCCCTTGCAAACTGGAAATCAGCAGAAGTGTTTCTACAGCTCAGCAGCTTCCTGTTAGCTCAGCTGGTGACAGCAGGCAAACTTGGGACCTCACATAGGTTCCACACCGTGGAAACCCGTCTGACATCTGCTTAGTCAAAATCTCTGAGATTATGTTTTAAATCAGCTAAGTACAACTGATTCCTTGTGTACCAAATAGTAAGATGATTACTTAAGTCAGCAGGGCAATTTCTGGTAATGCATTACTTCCAAAATGCCTGAAAGCTCATTGGTGTGTTTAAAAATGCTCACTTTGCAGATTAAAAAAAAATAAAATTAAATGAGAGAGAGAGAGGGAGAGAGAGAGAGAGAGAGATATAACATAGCTCAGCTCAGCAGAAGAACACCAGATGCACACAGATGCTGGGTGGCAGCTGTGTAGTGAGAAGCAGGATAAGCACCAGGAAGAAGGCAGCAGCAGTCATCCGTTCCACAGCTCACTCATTCATCTGGAGCTGTCAACTCAACCCAGAGCTCTTCAAGACAGACTTCACTCTTCTTCTCAGCAATGGTGATAAGGATACTTTATACAGATGAAAATTCAATTATAGTAATAAAAATCACAGGCCTAACAAACCATGTTTAATCTTATAGGCTAACATAGCCCCCTTTTTCTCATCTCTCATTTACATGTAGTCTAATTAGAATATGACGTCTTTCTGGGCAGGTTCTACATTAATGTCCTGTGTCAAAAGAGGCAACATTAACATGGGATTAATATTGACAAAAATGCAACTCGAATGCTTATTAATTAAGTCACCAGTGTGTTCCACCTTGGCATGACAAAGTAATTTAGACAGTATAATTTCATTTAAAAGTTAATATAAAAAATTAATACTATCTACAGTATCCTTTAAATCTCCATTAATGTGCTGGGAAAATGTACTGACTAAGAAGATTTTTAATTAGTCTGTACAGAAATCTTTATAATTCTACTCATCTTTGCAGAACTAACAAGCCCATGTATCTTCTCTCAATGTCCTACCAATTCTTTATTACTGTCCTCCTTAGTCTACTGCCTGATTATTAAAAAATTAAAAGCAATATACCTGTAATTACAGAATGTCCTTGTTTGAGCCAGGGTAGAACCAATTTTCATTCTAGCAATTTCACTTTTCAGTCAAGTCTCTTCTAAGTAGATGCACTTGCTGAAATTAACAGCATGTTTCTCAGTTAGTGTCTGCTTCTAGGACTGGTAATGCTCCAAGTGTATATAGTTATGGCCAGAGAATGGTATGCACAACCAGGGCCACTGCTTGGGTCTAAAAAACATCTTGTGCTCCAGAAACAGAAGGAAGTAAAGTGGTCACACCTGTGACCCTCCTTTGGAGAGCGCTGAACCAGACAGGTGACAAAAATTGACCAAAAAAAGTATGCCATCCCATATGTGTCATAGACAGTATAAATCTGAGGGATCACAAGGGTCAAGCTGTCTTCATCCATGGCTGGCATTATGGGAGGATTGTATCCATTCCTCTGCCTTTGACCCCTATCTGTGTGTTCCTGATTCCCTGCATTCCTGAATCTGTGTGTTCCAGCATCCAGCTCCCATCTGCTGCTGACTCCAGGATTTGAGTCTGGGACTTTTCCAGGACCTGCTCTGCAGCTTCATTGGTGACATGAGCACTACTGGGGAGAGAGGAGGAAATCACAATTTTTTATATATTTGTACGTATTTCATTATTTTCCTTTTCATCACTACTGTTCCATTAAAGTTGTTTAATTTAGTTTCTAACCCATAAGCCTCTCTGTCTTATTGTTTCTTCTTTCCTGATAAGGGAAGAGAGAGGGGTTAGTAGAGAGCATCTGTTATCCATTTAATTGCCAGCACAGAGTTAAACTGTGACACAGAATAAAGGAAAACATATTTTTTCTTTATATTGATCTTCCTGGCTTTGCATATTTTTTAAACATTTTTAGGGAACTTTTATAAACAGCCAGTATATCCTATTGGAAATTTCCCAGAGTAGCAGATAAGCAAAAAAATTACTGAGGTAAAAACAAAGAACATTTCCCCTATGTTACATTCAGATTCAAAATTGCCAATAAGAACATATTTCACTGAGCAAAATATGTCTTTATTATAAAAGAAGGTAGAAGGGCATGGTAGAGATTAGAGGAAGTATTTTCTCCTGCTGCCTTTTTCTCTCACTCATCTTTGGTGTTCATGGTTTTTTTTTCCTGTAAGACTTTAAGTGAGTTCCAGGGTCATGGATACATCAAAAAATAAGGAAGTGTTGTTGAGGTTTGCAGACAGTAGTAACAGCAAGCTCTGAAAATGTAGGCATCATTTGCAATATCTCCATAGTGCCAGGAGCTGACTTTTCACACTATTCAAGATATGAAATATGATCTTCAAAGTCTTAATTAATGCAGAATATGAGCACATTGGATCCAAGAGTCAAACCAAACCCCATCACAGAAGAATGTCTAGAACATCCTGAGCAAGGACAAATCACTGCCTTTCACTCCTCTCTACTGGAAGACAGAAAGTACATTAATCCCACATGTGTGGAACTCATCAGATTTCACAACAGCAAATATAAACACCAAGCAGAAACCTTCATAGGAGTGGGTATCCTCTTTTCCTGCTGTGTCAGACTTCTTGATTCCCGTCAGTGCTCAGGTGTGCTTCATGCAACTTTGCCTATGGGAAAGCACAGTCTGCCATTATTTGCATATCCCAGAGAATGTGCTGGAATCATTACGAATATTCCAGTAGAATATCAGGAATCATTAAAATATTCCAATATCCCCACTGTAATTTAAGGATTCCAGGCTAAGACAAAAGCCACATGAATATTTGCATTGTAAGTTACACAATATAAATATGTTTATAATTATTTGCAACTTATAAAATAAACAATGTGGTTACAAAATTTCATAGAAACACGGGCAAGAAACAGAAGAAAAACATGTTTCAGCTGCTTACACCAAAGTATATTTGAAAGGTTCTTGCTAAGGAGTGCAATAGGAAACAGAAAACACATGAAAAGAGGCTTCTCAGCAAAGGAGTTTTTTAAATGGAGGTCCCCAGCAAGGCAGAAGGATAGAAGGAACACAGTCCCTAGTGAATCAGAGGAACAAAACAGATCATTACTATTAAAGATGTGATGGTTTCCAAGATAAGTCCTTTCACACTCACGCACATCAGGTGATATGTGCAAGAAGCAATGGAAAGTCCACCCAGACCATGGGGGTAACATTGAAATGATTAAAATTGAAATGTAAAAAAACACAACCAAAACATTATGGCAAAGACCCACCAAAAAGCCAACCATTAATGAAGAGTTGTTTCAAATGCTTAAGGATACACCAGTCAGCCTTTTCCCCATTTATGGGAAACAGAGACACATACCAAGAGAGAAATTTAAGAAAAAATTCTCTTGAATTAAATCTAATTTTTTGGCTCTTGAGGACTGAAGCATTACCTCTTCGGTGATCTTAAACTCTGGAGAACAATGAGAGGTCACTGACTAATGTGATTATATGTTCAGTTTCTGCAGTCTGTGTTGTATCTGAAGAAATGAGAAAAATCGGAAACTGAATAACAAGGAGCAACCTCATGCTCTTCTCAGCACTGGTAACTTGAGAGTATTGCCTGGCTGGCAGATAATCTTTCCTTGGTTTATTACACAGTCTCTTCACTTCTCCCTACAGGGCAGGTTAGTGACAGGGTACGAGATCCTGCTTCCAGTGGGAACTAGATGTCAAGACAAACTTGAACTTTAATGTGTTCCAACACTTTCAAATATAAAGAAGATGACCACAAAACCCACAAGTGCTACAGCAAAGAAAAGAGATTGTTTACAAGGTCAAAGCAAAGAGCAGCTCAATGAGTGGAACAGCTTCTCAACTTGGATTACTCCCAGAAGGGACTGAAAGCCCTGCTGTGAGCATTCAGGATGGATATCAAGTGTCTTTCCAGCCCTCCATCTCAAGGTTACCTGACTGATCCTATTTGCTGGAGTTCTCATTAAATCGGTCACAGAGAACAGCCCTGAAGAAACTTCCTGCAGCCCGTCCACTAGAGCTTCCTGTGGTTCTGCAATGCCCTCTCAAAAACTCCTAACAGCCATCACAGGAAAAGCAGATACAGGCAGGCTTTTGTTGACAAAGCAGTGTCTTAGTTTAGTCTGGATCTGGACTAGAAAAAGATGTAAAATACATGAATCTAAATATTTGAACTTTATCCTTCCCATGCTGTCAGCCAGATCCCGTCCTGACACGGCCTGGCAAACACTGATCATCTTGAGCATCACAGTACTGCTAGCAAGTACTAATTAAATGTAATTCCCTGTTTGAAAAAAAAAACAAACATATAAAAAAATATTAATATTTGGCAAGTGGTTAGGTCTGACCGTTGAAGCTGAAAAGAAAGAAAATGAAGAACAGACAGTCACATTGAGGCGGACAACGCGAGTAAGCCTGAGAAAATTTTCACTGCATCACTGCAGTAATGTCTGATGATGCAGTTAAGACACTATCATTTCTGGAAAGTCTTCCCATTAATTAAATAACACTACACCACTGCTGTCTCCAACAAGTGACTGATTCTGACAACTCTAAACCTTTGGTGTCAGGCTGCTCATGGCCCTTGAATACCTCTTGATGCTTGTGCAAGACACAAACATTTGCAGCTTCAATACAATGACATGATCAAAAGAACATAAGTGACAAGATAAGTAGTCCAGATAATAGCCCCTGGCAACCCTAGGTGTGTATGTGTCAGTTGAAGTCCTTGAAATACAAGATTTCTGCATATCCTCTACTTAGTTTGTGCATTACCCCAGAAATTCATAGTTCCTCAATGATTTTTCAGAACTTTCAAGGTCATGCTGTCATTCTACATATTTTTAGCTTTTAAATAACCTCTCTTCTGCAACCAACAAGTCACACAAGCAAAATCTTTGTGCCTGAAGTCTAACTCTGGCAATTTAGACACATAGTACATGACATGTGGTAAGACTAAACAAATATATTTTGGAAAATATCCATGCTAACCTTAATATCCCAAATGACAGGGAATCTTCCAAAAGCCATGGCAAGCTACTTGCGTGGTGAAAATCAGTTATCACAAAAAACTCTCTCTGTAAAAAGACTAGATAAGTATCCTTTTGATTCTATTTCTTTCTATCTTCCCCTTTTAGCTAAGGGATATTGTTATGCACTTGAATGCTTACAAAAGGACTTAAAGACCCTAATTATAGGCTGCAGGCAGACTGCTTTTGAAATTTCTTTTTGATGAGATAAATGGGTGAATTCCTTGAACTTCTCAGTGTAAGATTTATTTTTTTTTTACAGACTTCGAGTAATCTTCATGATTATGCCCTTCTCTTTCTCTCCTTTTTTCTAGTAAATAACGTTTTTCTTAAAAAAACCTTTTTATTCTACTGGTGTTTTACACTGTTTTGCATATCTCACCTACTTTAGAGTATCAGTTCCTTGTTTCTGCAGTCAAACTTTGTAGCATTGACTGTGGCTAGGTTCACAGAGAAATCTGAGTCAAAAAGTGCCATCCAGGCTGGAGAAGTTAGACCAAGTTTATATTCTTTTACTTTTAGCTTTATTTTGGGTAACAGCAACATAACAATGCAACCTTAGTTCTTGGCCTCTTAGCACAGCTCTTAGTTATCATAGGTTGCAAAATGTTCCTGAGACAAGGAGCAAATGCTTTGACTATTAGTCTGTGCTTGCATAGCCACTTGCATAGCCCCGAGTAACACACAAATTAATTCAAGCTTGCTTGGTTGTACTTTTGAGTGAAAAGCAGGCAAAGCCTTAATGGCAAATGTGATCTTAATTTTTTTTTTCCCCCTCAGAAGCATCCACCATTCAGCATACTTGTTACCATGTTTTTTATTTGTAAGTTAATATATTACAAAACTTGTTCACAAAACTTTTTATGCACGAAAAATGCAGCCACTAGAAGGATGCATTAATATCAAGTGGCCATAAAAGGAGGCCTTAATGTTGAAATATCATTTGTTGCTGTGGATTACCCATCAGAAAAACCTGACCTTCCCTAGCATCTCTGGGAGCT
The DNA here is from genome assembly GCF_000747805.2 of Chaetura pelagica. Taxonomy (NCBI): domain Eukaryota; kingdom Metazoa; phylum Chordata; class Aves; order Apodiformes; family Apodidae; genus Chaetura; species Chaetura pelagica. The sequence goes on from NW_009952440.1 coordinate 1,543,535, forward strand.
ATTGCTGTGTCAGTTGCTGTTATCCTCTTCAGGTTAAATAGCATTCTCTTGAGTGAGGAAATGTTACAAAAAATTAGAGGATGGCTTTGTTTAAAAAACATTTCTATTTCCTGAGGGGAATTTTTGTACAATAAGACCCTGAAACATTATTTTAGGGGTTATGTCATGTTCTGTGAAGTCATTAGTGCCATCAAAGATATTGGAGGTGTACTGAAATAATACATGGAAACATATCTTGAAAAATTTCTGTAGCTGAATAAACTCCAGATGTTAGGTTTTCGTACCATCTCAGACCAGTATGTGTTGAAACATTTGGCAGATAGAAAGCAGAAGCTTGTTGCAGCTGGTGATATCCTTTGATGAGATCAAGCTTCAGAAACACAATGGTAGCATTCAGTGAAGGAATTATGTCATTTACTGTCGGTGAGATATGGTGCTCTCTTTAGAGTGATCTTTCTTTATTCCCTTTGCAGGAGTTTTCAGGGCTGTGCAAATTCATCCCCTGCTACAATGCAATCTCTCGATTTCCTAAGACCCATGTAAAAGAGATTTCAGTAAGGTCCTGTCCCATACTTCCAGCTTCCTTTGTCCCATCCTGCTGCTGACACTGGCGAGGGATCTACCGCTGTTAATTTCCATCACCAGTCTCTTCATCTGCAGGTAAAAACTCCTTCTTGTGGCAAAATGAGACCTGACATGTCTTGTATTTTCTATGTGTGTCATATTTTTTGTATACTTACTGTCAAGGTAGTCATCCCAAACATCTGGTTAGCAATGGGATCCTAAATCTTCAGGTAGAAGTTTCTTCTTCCATGTTCCGGCTTTAGTTAGCACTATGTTGAACAAATTAGTATTTAATGTAAGATGTGAATGTCTTTTAAGCTGTTTTTACAACCTTCTTTCAAGAATGAAGCCATGTGAAGGAACTAGTGTTTTCTCATACAAACACAGCAATATATGTTACATTATTTCTACTCCAATGTGAAGCAGATTCATTGTTATAATTAAATCACTCTCACTTGAATGTAGTTTAAATACCTAAATAGGTACAATTCATAGTTATTATATGTCAACACATATAACAACAATGCAAGACATTACCATAAGGTAGGAGGCCACACAGCTAATTTCATTATTTCAAGCAGGCTGGTATGATCACCTTTCATCTTGGGGGCTGAGAGAATTGAATAGGGAGCCTTCTGAATCCTTATTTCCAGAACATCCACGTCTGTGGATGAAGCACCTAAAGAGGTGAAAATGGCAAGTGTAACTCTTTAAAAGGGAAGAGGAGGACAGGAAAAGAGAGGGTGACCATCTTGACTGTAGTTCCTGGAAATATGTCAGAATAAATAGTTATATTATTTGTACCAGCTGGATATCAGAAAAAAAAAAAAAAAAAAAAAAAAAAAAAAAAAAAAAAACAAAAAAGCACACACACAAAAAAACCACCAACCAACAACCAACATATTAATAAACAGGCAACAGGTTTGACTAGAAGAAATCAAGACAAATCAAACAACTGTCTTAGTCAAGATCCCATGACCCTTGCTCCTCCTAGAAAAATACCTTACTATACTTAACTCTAGAAAAAAATACTATTAACTCCTTGCAAATTGTCAGAGACGTTGATTCTGAAAGGTATTTATTGGTTCTTTCAGTTCAACTGAAAGACTGTGGCTCCCTGTTTAACATATTGTTACAAAAAAAGATCCAACACTACCCTGGGACACCAAAAAAGACGTGCATCTTGAAAAACAGGTGACATAGCCCTGCTGTTCTACTAGTATGGCCTCAACTGGAATTTAATCTTGATCAATATATTTATTATGATGTAGATGAGGGGATTGAGTGCTTTCTAAGTTTGCAGATGGCACTAAGCTGAGAGGAAGTGTCAATTTTCTTGAGGGCTCTGCAGAGAGACCTGGACAGACTGGATCGATGGGCTGAGGCCAATTGTATGAGGTTTAATAGGGCCAAGTGCCACGTCCCGCACTTGTGTCACATCAACTCCATGCAGAGCTACAGACTTGGAGATGAGTGGTTGTAAAGCTGGATGGTGGAGAAGAACCTGGGGGTGCTGTATGACAGTCAACTTAACATGAGCCAGCAGTGTGCCCTGGTGGTCAAGAAGGCCATCCTAGCCTGCATCAGGAATAGTGTGGCCAGCAGGAGTAGAGAGGTGATTGTCCCCCTGCACTCAGCACTGGGGAGGCCTCACCTCAAGTCCTGTGTGCAGTTCTGGGCCTATAAGAAGGATGTTGAGTTGCTGGAACGTGTCCAGAGAAGAGCTACCAAGCTGGTGAAAGTTCTGGAGAATAAGTCCTATGATGAGAGGCTGAGGGAACTGGGATTGTTTAGTTTGAAGCAGAGAAGGCTGAGGGTAGACCTCATTACTCTCTACCTGAAAGGAGTTTGTAGGGAGGTGGGATTGGCCTCTTCTCTCAAATGAATAAAGGGAGGACAAGAGGAAATGGCCTGAAGCTGCACCAGGGGAGGCTTAGGCTGGATATTAAAAAGAATTTCTTTAGTGAAAGAGTTGTTGGACTATGGAGCAGGCTGTCCAGGGAGGTGGTAGAGTCACCATCCCTAGTATTTAAAAGAAATATAGATACAGTGCCTAGCGACATGATTTAAGCACTGAACAGGTAAATTATGTTATGATAGGGGGATTTAGGTTATGGTTGCACTTTATGATTTTCAAGGTCCCTTCCAATGATGATTCTATGATTCCATGATTTGTGCCCAATTATTAGTGTGGAACTTCAAGAATTGGCTTAACTGAAGAGAAATGAAGAAAGAAAAAAGAACATAACTCTAGAACGCATAACTTGCAAAGAAAGACAGAAATTCTGAATAATTTCTTTGAAATACTTCTTTGACATAGTATCTTGGGAAAGGCCAAGGCTCAGGAAGGTTTAGAGATTAATTTGCTTTTGAGCTCATCACTGAAGAAGTGAAAGGTCAAGTTCACAGTCACTACATAGTGCTATGTGCAAAGGAAAAAAAATATACAGATTTTATGGTGTGTATGCACTGGATCCTTGTCCTTTAGGTGATAACCAGTATCTTTTCAGAGTTTTTCACTCCATCACAAGCCTAAAACTCTGACTATAGAGATCATTATTTCAGATCTTTATATACATCTTCATAAAATACTGTCATGGTTTAACTCAGGATTGGCAACTAAACAGGTGACAATAATGCTCTCCATCCCCTCCCCTTCCCACCCAGGCAGGGAAAGGAGAGAGAGAATAAGACTTTGCAGATTGAAAACTAACTAGACAGCTTTAATTAAATGTTAATGATAAAAGAAAATATGTACAAATATACAAGTATTTGTGGGAATGTGCAATACCTCTATCATTTCTCCTCACCCCCAGCAACTCCCCACCATCTCCTGAGCTGTGAAGAGTTCTGAAATATCCTGGACCTCTTCAAAGATAGTGGCAGAGCTGACAGGAGCTGAGGGTGGAGTTATGAGAGTCAGGAATGCAGAGGCCTGGGGATCAAAGCAGACAGATTGATGGAGTCCTCCTACTTGGCATGAATGGAAGAGAAGGGAAGAAGGTCTTGACTTCTGTGATCCTTGAATTTATACCCAAGTATGATGCATATATATATGGATGGAATATTTTGGTTAACCAATTTTGCCATCTTGTCTAGTCTACTCCCCACTACAAGAGGGTTGTAGATACAACTGTTCTGCTCCTTTAGTGTCCAAAGCAGCAAATCTGACAAGCAGAGCAAAATGTCCTTGGTCTCTCAGCAGTAACTATAAACATGCCAGTCTTATCACTCCAGTAGCTGGAAAACTTGCTTCTACTTTGAGCAAGTGTGTTGCTTAAAAGATACTTCACTGAGGAAAAAAAAATCAGTAAGAAAAACCCTGGCTTTATCCTGACTCAAACCCTTACAAATTGTTCCAGGGGAGGTTTAAACTGGATGCTAGAAATAATTTCTTTACCTAAAGAGTGGTTGGACACTGGAATGGGCTGCCCAGAGAGGTAGTGGAGTCACCATCCCTGGAAGTGTTTAAAAGATATGTAGATGTGGTGCTTAGGGACATGATTTAAATACTGAACAGGCAGACTAGGTTATGTTTTGTGGATTTTGGTTATGGTTGGACTTGATGATCTTCAAGGTCTTTTCCAACCAGGATGATTCTGTGATTCTGTGAAATATTTAAGTATTTTATATTTATTTTTCTATGTACATCTATTTATATACAACTAAAAATATATGCTTACTGTATTTAAAAAAAAAAAAAGGGACATTAATATTTATTAATCAATGGAAGTGAATATATTCCGTATCATGGAATGGTTTACAAAAAACATATATTGAATATATATGTGTATATTCATACACATATATAACTGTACTTACTTTTTTCTTTTTTTTTTTTTTTTCCCAGTTCCTTTTCTTAGCCTTCTGCTGTGGAACATGCTCTCTTCATTCCTTGACATATTGTCCCCTTTGGTCCATCATGCTCACAGCAACTGGTTAGCCCAAACCCAAGCAGAGTTAGTCAGCCAGCACTTCCATTAACCATTTAGAAGGCCTGTCCCAATAAAGACTACAAGATTTTAACACTCATCCTTGCATGTTTTTGCAATTTTTTATTTCATGGAGGACCACCTCAGTTACATTTTCATGTTTCTAACCTCTGTGATTCAGTGGGTAGATTCAGGTGCTTACATGCAGGTATCTAACTCCTAAAGGTATTCAAAAGTCTATGCACATCCACAGAGGCCTCTGACTCCCAGAGGTGTTTAAAACAGTATTGAAGAGTTAGAATTAGGCACCTGAATTACTACTAGCATCTCATACACTATGTACTTACCACACTTTTAGTAGAAGAATGATTTTATTAAAGTCTTGTTATTTTATTCATGCATCATAACAACAAATCCATGAACATATAATTAAATCTCAATTATACACATTTTTATTTGTAATAAAGTTATAATAATAGCACAAAGCAACACCACACTTAGCACCTTTCATGGAAATCACTATCAGGCAAGACAGACATTCCACCAGCTGTTATTTTTTTCCAGACTGTAGCCTTTGGTGGCACAGAACAAGGCGATTTAGATAAATGACCTGGCACTAGAGAATTAGTGCAGATGCAGAAAGCTGTGTACTGCTCTACCCAAGTTTATGCCCTGCTTCTCTCTAACTACAGTGTTTGTTGCTCCTGATGTTGAGCTGGCCCACACAGAGCTGGTGCAAACACCTCTACAGCACCGACCACCAAGCCACAGAAGCATACAGGAAGTCTCTGAACTGCAGCCTCCCACTGCCTGCTAATATCTGTCTTGCTCACAGGCAACCTCGGCAACTGTCAGCAAGTGGTTTTGATTCAAAGCAAGTATTAGTCAACAGATTACAAGCTCCTCCTCTTTTAGTGTTACAATTTTGGAGCATCCTTTGCATATAATTGCACTCCTATTGGTACACTCTTCTATTGGGGCTCAATAATTTGTGTGTGTGCTCCTACTTTTTAAGTGGTTGCATCCGCTATAACAAGCTGTAAACAGATAGCAAACAGCATTATGAGAAGAAGTCATCACAGGGCACACTTCTCCATAAATGGGCAAATTGGAGTGGCCATTTATCACAGATGAGAGTTCACTCTTCTTCCATTTGCTGTTCTCCAGCAGTGGAGAAATGTCAGGAGCATGAAAATCACAACCTGGGCTACACCTGGCACAGGCCACATCCCTCTCAGAGGAGCAGTGAAATGCAGATACCTCAGAGCTTGCAATGGGAATAGTGCAATGTAGACCTCACTGGGGAGAAAAATAAATGCCATCAGCCACAACAGAAAGAAGGAACTACTCTTGGTTATCTTCTCTTTGGATCTGTTCAATGCAAAGACAATGCTCTGTGGCACAGAGGACATGGCTGAAGCCACCAAGAATGTTCTGTGCTTTAAGGAATTTTAAAAGGACATGCACATACCTAAGTCATACCTAAATGGGGACATTTAAGAAACTGATAATTCAAGGTCATATCATCCAAGATTTACAATGAGGATGGCTGGGAAGAAACTCATATCTTCTTTCAATCACATGTTTGGGCTCTCCCTCCTCTGCTCCTCATGGGCTCTATGATGCTGGAGCAGTTGTATGTAACTCCTCCTGGATTAAGGGCCTCAATTAATTCATTTTTTCTTTCTTTTGTAGAATTTCAGGTTACATAGACATCCAAACACTTATCTGACATCTAGAATTTATCTTAATGTTGTATGGTTGGTAAACCCTCACACATGTATACACAAAGCTAAGACCCGGAGGCTCCAAGGCATTCTCAAGAACATAGAAACATCCTCTGATCCTTTGTAGAATGTGTTGTAAATATCTGGTCTTCTGTTCTTAGTTGTTCTTAGTTCACAGTTGACAACCACTGAATTAATTCCCATGGTTCATTACCTTGACTTAATAACAGCTGTTGATTTTAAGAGTGCAGAAGTTCTTTCTCAATATCCCCTAAAATTGCTGGTCAGGTTACTCTGCTATTCAGACTCTACACATTTGATCCCTGAGAGAGATTAACAAAGAGATCTTTCACCCTCATACTACAAATCATTTTTCCAGGTCCTTCAGCAAATAACATGATGTGATTTATAACAACAAAGTATATCGGGAGGAGAATCAGAGTTAAGAATTGTCAACAGTAGATATTGCCACAACCAGAAGCCTCTAATTGCATAGTGGTAAATCTGCTTTCAGAAGTTCGTTGCCGCTCTCAGTAACTCCACAGGTTGCTGAGTAGCAGTGGTAGTTGTACATAGCAACTACTTTTCCTGTTTAAATAAACCACAAGTGCCCAGAGACTGTATCAATAAATCACAGACAAGAATTGGAACTTCACTCGTGGTGCCATTCCACATTCACAGCCAGTTTTCACTTGGTCTTTAGTTTTATTTTTTTGCTAATATTTGTTTCTCCTTACTTTCAATTTGAGCAGTTTCTTTATTTGATTTCTCACACAGGTGTCTCTCAAACATCTGCCAAAAATCCTAGCAAAAATATTATTTTTCCATTTATGTTAAAAAAGCACTTAGCAAGGCCCAGAGTTGTGTGTGGTTTTGCTAGCTACCTTACTACTAAGGCAGTTTATGGGTTTGATTTTTACTTTATTTTTCAGTGTCATATTTTCCACTATTACGTTCACTATATTGTCAATATTTTTTAGTACATTATTATATTTTTACCCGTTTAATGAGCATACCAATGAATAGAACTTGGATTCACTCATGTTTGGCTGAGCCATTCTCTTAGGAAAAAAACACTCCATGCCTTGCCATTTATTTGTGTAATTTTTTTACAAGTTCCTCTGTTATTAAATGTGTCCACCCTCACTAGCCATACAGACTATCTGTGATAATAAGTACAGGCTCTGTATATCTTTATTCACCACTGAAAATTTTTTGTGTCAGAACACATAGTCCCTAGTTATAATTAAAAAACTGAATTATTGTACTGATATTTCCATGTTTTCCTATGAGATTCTGTAATTAAAATATGCTTATAGGTATATTGGTGGTTAAAAAAGATAAAGACAGGGAAAGAAGGAATGAGACAAAGGAAATCTTTGTCCTAATACCACAAATAATTCTGTCCATTTTATTGGATTCATAATAACAAAATAAATAAGAGGATAATCAGAGACAATACTTTCAATCACCTGTAAATAGTGAACAATAATGTACATGTACCAACATAAAATGAGTTTTTTACTGTGTATGTTAAAATAATCTGAATAGTTGACATTCTTTGATACTCTTCTGATAACTTTACACCTGGTCTTTCTCCCTAGTTCTCCAAAGCAGAGAAAATATGTTCCATCTTCTGCTTTTCTGTGGGGTCCTCTGAGCCCCAGCAAAGTGCATTGCTGGCAGAGAGCCGCCAATAACAGTTGCTGCTGTCAGATGAAAAGGTGGACAGAAAGCCTGTGGACCTTATGGCTAGAAGAACATACACGAACTATGAACTCAAGTAGTTTGCTTATTTGTTTGGTCAAAGAGTTGGTGGGGTGATAGCTTGGCAAGGAATGAGAAGTATGTTTGAGCTGGGGCCTCAGAATGCAAATAGCTTCCACCTGTGAAGTCCTTCAGAAATTACTTGTTCTGCAATAACATCCTTACAAATAATCAACCTTGGTCTTCTTCATGTCCTCCCTCTGGATGGACCTGGCTCCAGCTCCAGGAAGATTAACTCCTCCCGAACAATCTTCCTGGACCAGTGAGTCCTCAGCATGACTGAAGTCCAGAAGATAAATGTCCTGCT
>NW_009952440.1:1552978-1553974 GCF_000747805.2 Chaetura pelagica
AAACCACTCCATGCCTTGCCATTTATTTGTGTAATTTTTTTACAAGTTCCTCTGTTATTAAATGTGTCCTCCCTCACTAGCCATACAGACTATCTGTGATAATAAGTACAGGCTCTGTATATCTTTATTCACCACTGAAAATTTTTTGTGTCAGAACACATAGTCCCTAGTTATAATTAAAATACTGAATTATTGTACTGATATTTCCATGTTTTCCTATGAGATTCTGTAATTAAAATATGCTTATAGGTATATTGGTGGTTAAAAAAGATAAAGACAGGGAAAGAAGGAATGAGACAAAGGAAATCTTTGTCCTAATACCACAAATAATTCTGTCCATTTTATTGGATTCATAATAACAAAATAAATAAGAGGATAATCAGAGACAATACTTTCAATCACCTGTAAATAGTGAACAATAATGTACATGTACCAACATAAAATGAGTTTTTTACTGTGTATGTTAAAATAATCTGAATAGTTGACATTCTTTGATACTCTTCTGATAACTTTACACCTGGTCTTTCTCCCTAGTTCTCCAAAGCAGAGAAAATATGTTCCATCTTCTGCTTTTCTGTGGGGTCCTCTGAGCCCCAGCAAAGTGCATTGCTGGCAGAGAGCCGCCAATAACAGTTGCTGCTGTCAGATGAAAAGGTGGACAGAAAGCCTGTGGACCTTATGGCTAGAAGAACATACACGAACTATGAACTCAAGTAGTTTGCTTATTTGTTTGGTCAAAGAGTTGGTGGGGTGATAGCTTGGCAAGGAATGAGAAGTATGTTTGAGCTGGGGCCTCAGAATGCAAATAGCTTCCACCTGTGAAGTCCTTCAGAAATTACTTGTTCTGCAATAACATCCTTACAAATAATCAACCTTGGTCTTCTTCATGTCCTCCCTCTGGATGGACCTGGCTCCAGCTCCAGGAAGATTAACTCCTCCCGAACAATCTTCCTGGACCAGTGAGTCCTCAGCATGACTGAAGTCCAGAAGATAAAT
>NW_009952440.1:1554097-1601603 GCF_000747805.2 Chaetura pelagica
GATGCTTGATCTCTCCTCGAAGCTGGGAAATGTTGCATGGTCCCTGAAGGGGTGAAGACGGCACTGCAAATATGAGTGAAGGACCAACAGGAAAGTAGTGTCACAGGAGATAAACAACGCAATGGCCTGTTCACCACAGCAGTGCAGGCAAAGCAAGGGAAAGCTGCCACTGACCCCAGGGGAATGGGAACTCGGACCCTTGCTGCTGGCAGGGATCGATGAGATGAAAGGGAAACGGAGCAGCAGCTGAAACAACAGGAGCAATAGAAGCAGGAGAGAAGGGAGGGGAAACAAAAACGAGGAACAGCAGCTGCTAAGGCAGACAGAAACAATTTGGCCTTTATTTCCTGAACTTTGGGATTTGAATTTTCCTCTCAGTAAACAGCGTTTTGGGGAACAGGAATGCGTGATGTTCTAAGAAACTGTTTTAGTGTGATGTGTGTCATAAACTAGAAGTTATGAAGTACCATCAGGCATACAGCTCTTTCTTAGTCATAGGCCCTGTGTAGCTGCAGACTTGTTTTCACAACTTCACTATCCAATACATCAGGACACAGAGCACACAGTCTGCTTACTCCATATCTTTACCTTTTTGGACTCATGGTTTTGACAATATTTTGTTGCTGAAGTTATTGGTGCTGTAGTTGACCTTTTAAAAGTAAAATGTCATCTTTCTAGTACCAGGTTGGTCTAACCCATCATTGGGTTAAAGAAAAAAAGCACTTGTGAAAGCTCCCCAGTTGAAAATTGCTCATGATATTTTATTGCTTTGTTGTTTTTTTTATAAAACTGAAGGGACAGCTCTCTGTGAATTGCAAGTAGATCCAATGCATAGAACTATTCCTCTCAGCAGACAATTTCTGGTAATATTTTGGACAGAAATTATAGGAAACTCTCATGGAAGAATAAATATTAACTTGCCTTGTTTTTTATTTCTCCATCTCTGTAAAATCTGCTTTTTTCAGCACAAAATCTTTATTTCTTGTTGTCATCATTGTAAATTCCTCTAGCTGTGATACTTTGTTACTGGCGCTAAAATGTAGGTAATCCTGATCTAGCAGGGGGGCTGAACTAGATGATCTTCAGAGGTCCCTTCCAACCCTGACTGCTTTGTCATCCTGTGTGATTCTTTTCCCACCTGTAATAATGTGAAGATATGGTTCCCCTTGCCAGTTCCTAGAAGTATGTAATTCCCTTGTGTTACTTTTCAGACTCTGGAATCAAACTTTTGATAGTCTCTTGACATTTCTCTATATCCTTGCAAACTGTTTAGGTGAAATTTTTCACGTGATACTCATTTTCCATCTGAAAGCTGAAGCTTTAACTTACAAAAACGTTACACTGAATGATAGATAGCTTGATATATATAGAGAGATAGTTAAAAATGGAATCTTCCTAGAAAATACTTTAAATGGAAGCTGAGCTATTTCTCTTAGGGTCATCAGCTCTGAGGTGAGGAAGATGCAAAGAAAAATATAGTCACCCCTGTCCACTTAAGATGAATATACAGTAATTAGACTACCAACATGACATATTGGACTTAAAGTAAATTTTGTTTTAACTTTTTCCACCTTCTTGGCTTTTAGATGTGCTATTTTATATGTCTTTTGGTCACATTTCTCACCTTTGCTCTATGCAGAATAAGAAATAAAGATTAATGCACTGGAGTAAAGAAAAAAAAACATTGTAGTTCTTATTCTTGGCATTTAGGCATTTGTTTTCATTTTCAGGTCTGTTTTGGTTTTTTTTTCCTATTTTTATTACTATTATTGTTGTTGTTATTATCATCAGAGTTAAGACAAATTTTCATGGGGTGTTTGTGTCACCTGAACTCCTATAATCCATTTTTGCAAAGTTGCACTCACGTAGTTTGCAAGGTTCTCAGGTGAGATTAATTTTTTGAAATCTATATTCCCTGGATGCAGCTACTCCTTTGAAGAGGGATGGACTTAAACACCAGACTTCAGGAGTTCCTGAAATAGGACATGGTATAATGCAACACCTAAACTTAACTGAACTCACAAGACTACACTGAATTATACATCTTAAATGTTTGTCCCTTTACCAATTCCGTGAAATTTCAAATCACATACTTCCTTTGCAGACAGCAGGGTAAACTGTGATAATAAGCAATGACTAGATGAGCAGTCTTGGCACAGAGAGTTAGAAGCCAAGTGCCCCTATGTCCCTGTGGCATATCAGTCAATGCATTAGACAAAAACTGGATCTTTCTTGATCTTATCTGTTTTGCCTTCACATAGACTGTTTCTGTTTTGGAACATCATGTCCAGATTTGGAATATCTTCACTGTGAGAACCATAAGGATAATGTCCCTTCTCCCATGTGAGTTTCATTAGGAGACCCAACCAACACAGAAAAGAATATGGCATCCTTCAAATAAGAAATTATAGAAACTTTCATCAGTTCCAGCCCCTTAGACTGCTGAGCTGACTGCTTTCAATTTCTACTTCAAAGACAGTTTTTCATTTTAAAGGTTTCTTCCACAAAAAACTGGTGGGATTTCAACATAAACAAATTGTATGTTGGAAATCCATTTGCAGAGGAAATAATATGCTATAAATCTTGAAAGAACTGATAAGAATCCAAAGCAGTCCCCAGTCTGGCTGTAAATTCACCATCTCACAAAGGCAAAATATCTCATTACAAAACTTACTCACAAACTACTCATTCTTGGAAAAATCTAAAGTAATGGCAGCTGGTAAAATAATTAGGATCATACAGACACAATTACACTGTGCATCTGCAACTGTTCTACCACCATCAGGCCACATAGCTAAGTACCCGGAAAACAGCTGGATTAAGCCTGCTCTCAGCTCATTTTAGGATGTGAAACTGACAGAAAAATGCCTCCAGCTTGATAAATTTTCCTGGGCATTTCAATGTGGTCACAGAGGTAGCAGGAAGAACAGGAAATATTTAATATCTTCAGCTTGGTGTGGCACTACTTATTCCTTAAACAACAAAAAAGAAAGAAAATTAAACCTTTTGTTAGATTAAGGTTTCAAAGAAAACTGATTAAATATCAGCTTTTTTTAAGGAGGAGGAGGAGGGGTTGCAAACTCAGCCTGGGGAATACTCAACTATCATGTCTGACATGATTTAGAGCTAGAGCGTGAAATGTAATTTCCTTCATTCTGGCCCAAGTTTCTGCCTTTATCTTCAGGGGAATCCAGACTAAAGCAGCTTCCCAAACAGACAAGGTGCTGCCCAAGCACTGACAAGGTCCCTTCCTTGCAGAGCTTCTATTCAGGAAGGCAGAGGACAAATTGTGTAAGAAGGCAACTGTCTGGACAAAGTACCCAGAGTCCTGAAGGTCAGAGAAGTGATTAATACACTGTTTTGTATCATTCATGAGTATTTCTAATGTTTCCAGTGGCCAAAGGCTTTCCTTTCCTCATCTCCCTGTGTACACCACTATCCAGGAGTGATCCATGCCCATGCAGTTTGTCACCGTCATCCAAGGCTGTTTGCACACAATCATGCTTACCTCAAAATGGCAGTTCATGGAATGTGGTCTTTCCTGAGATCAGAAAGGGAGAGTCATAATCCATCCAACTTCAGAATATATTGCTCATTTAATGATTGCTTAAAACACTGACTCTTGGGAATTGTAATTGTAGCAGGCTTATATCAGCTCGAACTGATCAGAAACAAAATGTTTTCTATTACTAAAACCTATGTAAGCAACAGGGGATTTCCCATTTCTCTGTCCATCAAGAAGAGCAACTGGCTCAGGGACCCACAGACACTGTCAGAAATGTATTTTCAGACACAGTCACAAATGTAGCAAGACAACAAATACCAGAAGTGGAAAGCTATCTTCTCAGAGGATACAAGGAAAGAAGGTAATAGCATCACTATGTAACGAAATCCATATAGACCAAAATATACCTGTAATCCGAAGGTGAGTTATTCAACAGCCTAAAGTCCTGAAAATGTATTGTTCAAGACCTTAATATTTCCTGAAAAAAGAAAAAACAATTATTCAGGTTTTTGTTAAGGTGTCAGCTACCTACAGCTTGTCTTCTCTCCTCTCCTTCAGAAAAGCCCCAAATACCTGGAAGAACACAAAGGGACACTTTACATAGTTGAAACTTAGGAAGGAAGTCTACACTGCCTGTCTTGCACAGAAAGCATCACATCTATTATAATTATATTGACTTACATATGCAAAATCTCATTATTTATATTCAAATTATTGGATTAAAGTGTCAAATTGATAAGATTGAGAGTATTTGCCCTTTCTGTTTAATTCAGGCACAAAATATCTTTCTATAAATGGCTTTTTTTCTTTTACTTCTTTTCTTGAGGGGCTGAATTATTTTCTATATGATCAAGTTGTCTCTGGCACTACAATTTCACACTTACAAAGGGTAGCTGGAAGGCTGTGACTCCTCCACACTTGTGCAAATTATTTAGAACGAAAGAGGAAACTAGCATTTTGTCACTGCAGTCTCAGTAAACCTCAAGAGAAGTATTCAGAAGGCTAACCAGATATCTGAAGGTACTACTACCTGCTACTGTGGTTATTTTTCTGATCATATCCACCAAGAATAGTCGGCTGCCAGACATTATCATCATGTATGCAAAAAGCAGGTTCTCTGTATCCAACAAGTACTAACTATAAAGCTTCATGATTAGAAAATACATTATATCATGGCTCGAGACAAGTACCCTCTGTGGAGTGTTTTCATTAAAGCTTTCTTAGCGTAAAACACATGTGGGAGATTGATAACTCCTTTATCATGTATCTATCTCTGCTTTTCTCCAACTCAGTTTCTTTTGTCAAGACTTTTCCCCAAGCAATTAATAATCAGTTTAGTCTCCTTAACAATCTGTTTCTCTGGTAGACAAGATAAGCTGGCTCTGTCTTACGGACATGAGGTACCTTGGGATTATGGAAAATTATGAAATATAGAAAGTTGTCACACTGTAAGGAATAGCTACTGGAAAACCCCATAGCTGTGACCTTGGATAAAGTCAAGATCCTAAAGTTGTTATTAAGAAATTAGACCAATAAATTAGGCATCCAAGTTGATGAAAAGTCGCATAATACTTTTTCTTACACAGTATTATATACAGCAGAAGTGTTATGAGGACAGCATGGGAGGTGGACATACACATGCTATAATTAAATGCAGAGTTGAGGTTGTTGTGTGGAAAGAACAAAGAACGTGAACAAGTTAAAAAAATTAATGACACAGCATGGGATAAATAAGGAAGGTAACCAATGGATTAACAAAACCACAGTCTGTAGATGCTTACAGTGAAGGTAGTAATGAGTGATCCGTCTGAGATCCTGGTGCTAAATTTGCCAGCTGAAACCCAGCTCCACTGGATGAGAATTAACCTTGGCCTGTTGTCCCAAAGAATTTAAGATTTGGATTAGATGACCTTCGTGCAGGCAAGGGCCTGTAACCACAAGATGCAACCAGCTCATTCCTCCACAGTTATGAACCATAACTGCGTACATTCTGCAACTCAGAGTGCAAGGAAGCTAAACACTCAGCTATGCCTTTACATTTCATTGGCATTGTTGCCAGATAAATAGTATCCTGAAACAAAATTTTGTGGAAGCATAGAACCATGGAGTAGTTTGTGTTGGAAAAGACCTTAAAGATCATCTAGTTTCAAACCCCTGCTATAGGCAAGGACACCTCCCACTAAACTAGGTTGCTCCAAGCCCTATCCAATCTGGCCTTGAACACTTCCAGGGATTTCACTTATTCTTTTATCGTTTGAGGCCATGTTACAAACAAACACAGCAAAAAACATAAGAAGGCTGTGGTCTTCAAAAAGACCACTTGAAGGGCAATGGATACTGCCAATACAGATGATAGCTGATAGGAACATGATATCTAAACATCCAGGTGCAGACAACCATGCACCCACTCCAACTCTATTTCTAGTTGTCCAACCACAGAACAAGTCTAGTCTGGAATTATTGCAGCTCACAGCCAGTTGGTATGAAGTCTTGCAGATCAAACACCTCACCTAGCCACAGAGACTCTCCAGAATATTTTGAAACATATGTGTCTTGTGCCTCTGTACACAAATCAGGAGGTAATATATGGGTGTTTGCATCACTGCCGAGGCATGGCACAGAAAAGAAGGTTACATTGCTGAGAGTGAGCTAATGATTCTTCATTAATTAAGGCATTGTTTCAATACATTTCAGATGATAAAGGCCAATTCTTGGGTATGTGTTTGCCAGACACAGAGATACAATGACCTAGACATAAAATAAAATCTTATTTTTGCCATCTTTCTAAAAGCATTGCTTGACCTATTATCTTTCCTGTTTTGTTAACAATAGGAAACTTTACAATAAAATAAACAATATTAATTTTACACACTCTTCATTGCAAGTTTTAAATGTTGCTTGAAATGCCCTAATTCCAGCTTTTCTAGCACCTGATGGAAGAATGATAATCTGAAGGCAAGCTGTCTACCATTTTTCCCCTATGTTCTCCCAAATTTCTAATTTCAGACTTAATTTCTGTGTCCCTGATCACATAATCCCAGCAACTCAGCCACCGGGGAAGTGATTTAGGCTTGGACTTCTTTGGCTTAATTTTTGCTATTTATGAGCTCAGCCTCAAGTTAAACTGCTTATCTGAGGTCACTAGCCAGTAGCCAACAGAAAGACAGAAAGACAGATACTCCATTTTAAGATACGTAAATTGAAACCCTCTCTGAAATAATATTATGTTCTCCAACAACAACAGCGAGAGTCCAAGACATACTTTTGGCAACTGAAGCTTATGGAAATAAATCACACCAAAACTGTCAAATGATGACCCTAGAATGTATATATGATAAAACTCTCTTGTGAAGAAAACTTACATGGGAAAATCCTCCAACTCTCCTCTGAGCCCATACATTTCCCTGCAAGTGTTGGCAATACAGTCCTTGGAATTTTTATCATGACTGGTAACATTACTGGAGCTTTAGTGGGTTTTGTGCCCACAAAGCCCACAAAGTCTGCCCCAAGAGAGGTGCCAAAAGGGAAGATGTAAGGAAACAATGAAAAAATTGACATAACAAGACAGTACATCAAAACATAATTATTGTTTTGATTTTGCCATGTCACAGTGAAAGAAGGTGGTGGTCTTCTGGCAAGGGAAACACCATATAAACATGGGATTTTGGTGCCAGGAAGTAGAAAGATGTTTTGAGAACTTTAAAAATGAGTGATACAGATTGCTGTGATTCAGACAGTGCAATCAAACATGAGTGAGAAACAGCAGCACAAATCACCTACCAGAGCTAGTGATTCTGACTTCCATGGAGCTCCTCCTGACTTAGCCAGGCCTTTATTCTCTCTTCTTTGGTCTGAAAACACATGTTATATATAGATGTATCTTATTTCAGCCACACATTCAGCCACTGACTGCTGCTTATTTTTACAACAAGAAACATCAGTCCATTTACCAAGGTGAACGTGAATATTTTGTTTTGTTTACTGCCAAGAAAAAAAAAAAAAAAAGAGCAAGAAAGAAAAAAAGAGAGAAATTTCTTCCCCCCTGCCATCCAAGAAGAGAAAGAAGAATAAATAAACCTCCCTAAACCTCCCTATCCACTTTCAGGTTCACGCTGATTCCAGTACGTAACAAGCTTCTTCAGGAACTGTGAATGCAATTCAGCATCTGCTGTGTTGTGCTTGTGTGTGGCAGTGAGTTCATCTGAGCAGTGTGACAAATGCAAAAGTCTGAACTTTCTCCAAAGACAGCAAGAGGACTGTTTGGTGTCTCCTGTTTAAATTAATAAATGATACAACAGAAACACAAGTGGAAAACTCACTCATTTGACTTCTTTCACAAAATTCAGTGAAGAAGCAAAGGGAAAGCAGAAGTGTGGGAAGCTCCATTGTACATCAGACCTAGCTCTTCTGATACTAAAATAGGCTTAGTGAAGTGCTACAATCTCAGCTGGAAAGCGACCCATAGATCAAATAGTTACTGTTCCTTTAATGCTGATATGAGGAAAATGCTCATAAAAACAATTAGATGAAATTAGACAAATAAATTTCACAACACTTTGCTGATCATTTCACATCAGAGTTAGAATTCTCAGATGTTGAAATTGTAAATGAAACTACTTGCCTCTCTTTGGGCTGTAAGGCTATGAAGTACCCTAAGAAACTAAGAAATTGTTATTTTCCAGGATTGAACCTGTCCCAGGCCCAAGAAAATGGTAACAATTACCAATACAATATGCAAAACATGGCAGGGGTGAGAAGGAATAACTCTGAGCTTTAAGGAAGGAACACAATGGGAGGGAGAAATACCAGCACAAGCAGTGCCTGTAGCAGTTAGAACACCCACCTGGAATGGAGTACACAACAGTTAGTCTCAGTTCTACCTAATTCACAGTTTACTTATAATAAAAATTACATGGTTCTTATTCTTCCACTTGCTGCTTATCCCTCACTTTTCTCCTTAAGCAGAGAAGGAGCATGGGGATTTCAGTGGTCCTCTCATTTAATCAAGTTTTAACGGCAAATGTATATATAGAAAGATAAACATTGCAGGAAAATACTCTGAAGAACACAAGAAACTTGAAGGGAACAGTGTTTTCCAGTTCTGAAAAAAAACAAAACACACAGTTGTTTCATGCTAGTACATGTTTTGGTAAATACAGGAAGTTTACAAGATTTCTGATAAGGGCTTTTGTATTATACATAGCCTGTAAAGTTGGTTCATTGGATGTACCTTTGTAGAGCATTGTGTTGCTCTACAAACAAACCTTATAGACGGAGAATGCATCTCACAAGAACCTTCTACTATTATTAGATGTAACCATACAGTACAAGTAGGAGACATCCAGAAGTTCAATTCTTTATTTAACACTGGTTACATAGTCCCTAAACATAATTAGGTTTTTTAGAGATTATAGCACATTCTCAAAATTTATGAGTTTAAAACCCTTCACCCTTGCTCCAAAATATATTAACTGTCCTGAAGCAAAACATTCTATTGAGTCAGTCCCAGCAGCTTTTTGGGTAGTCTCTCTGGAAAAAAAGAAAAACACAAATAAAAAGGAAGCAAACCCTAGATTATCACCTTGTCAAAAAAAAAAAAAAAAAAAAAAAAAAAAAAAAAAAAAAAAGGGTCATCATCTTTCCAGCTTGGGCGTGGAACCTAAAATAAGGGCCTGTATTCAGGATGGCAACTGCTGCAACCCTGAGGAGGCTGGAGATGGAGAAGGGAAGAAAGGGTGGAAAGGGTGGAAGCACCAAGAAGCTGATTATAGCAAGCTCCCCAAATGGTGCTTAGACCTCTATCCAGGTGCCTGAGCCAGGAGTGTGGCTTCCTTATCAAATCAATGAAGAGCTGGCACAGCTAACTTAATGTCTGTCTTTTCCTCTGTCCTAAAGCTTAATTTTCTTTAGTGCTATCCCACGTAGATGTGAAGACCCAACCTTAGCAGCACTGTCTGCTACTGGTACCATCGGTTCAGAGCACAGTCCAGGAGAAGAGATGGAAGGTGATGGTCTGGCCTCCCTTATGCCAAGATGGTTGACTGACATGGATAGAGTAACAGTAATTAGGATCTGTTCAAAGAGACATTCAGAGAAGTTACCCCCCACATTGCTGTGCTCTGCATCCTTCATGCATTTGTTTTTCTGATTCTCAGGGACCATATGGAGCTACAAACCCCTTAACTCACTTTCAAGGATGACTTTTAACCCAAGTCTCTGGAGATGGCAGAAACCCCATGGGTTTTGTATGACTGGGAGGTTTGGTCTGTGAAATATTGCAGAGACATATGTACAGTATGGCTTTTTCAGCCACAGACCTTAGAACAACCACAACAACAAATTAAACATCACTGTCATTTGGCTGTCACACATTTGGAATAAATTTGAGACTGAATCATGAACTTAAGACAGCCTCAGCTGGGAGCCCCCTGAAGAAGATCAACACCATCACAACTGCAAAACCAAACTGTCGTCATAAGAGGAAAAGGAGGCGATCTCTGGTTGTCGATGCCTCACAAAAGCTAGAGAGCACTTTGATGGAGATGCTGATCAGGATTTAGTGTCCAAAAATATAACTCTAGGCATCACCCAGTTGCTGTGGTAAATAGTTCTGAGTTTTCAGAGGCAAAGCAGAAGGAAGACTCTGACCAAAATGCTTGGAGCAATCTTTAAAGACATTGGTGTCAGATTCACTGGATGACAGTTTTAACCACGATTTCATGGGATTTCAAAACCTCAGCTCAACACAGAGCTAGTAATGGGAAATAAAAGTCCAGTACCCTCATTAATGGACTGCTAGGTCTTTGACACAGGCATAGGGTGTGAACACAAAACAGCCTTTATTGTTTTTTTGTGAGGGCACCAGCATTACACTTTATTTTCAGCCAGTCCACAATAACAAATTATACTATTCATGGTGGAAATACTGTTGCCATTTGCCTGTGGCTATATAGGTGTTGAGTTTGTATTTTCTACCACGTGGTTAAACAAAACAAGGCAATACATTTACATGCAAGTGAATTCCTCACTCCCAGAGCTTGACACAGATAAGAATGAAAGACCTGAGTACAGACACTGCCCACACCTTCTGGCTTGTTGGTGCAGGCTCAAAGGGAAACAAAAGATACTTGTCAAGACTGCTGACAATAAGCAGGAGCACACAGCACCAACACACCGCTATCTTGTCTGTCTGCAGGCAGATTACAGTCCAGGCAGATAATGTTCAAAAAATGGTCTGAGTATTAAAGTTGCAGCAAACATCATCCCAGGCTCTTACTGAGATTTCCATGCTGATTCTCATGCTGAGGCAGGTGGTGCAGTTTACATTAAAATGGAAGAAAAGTAAACATGTAAGACCTAATGAGAGGCAGTCACGCTAAAAACAACACAGTAAAGCTGGGCAAAACCATGTTTCCTTCTGCAGATAACTAGCTGAAACCTTCAGATGTTCCTGGACAAATGGCTAAGTTTTCTTTCACAGCCTCGTACTAAGTAACAGTTTAGCGCTAATTGGACTAAATTTAAATTAATTCTTACAAGTGTGGTCAGCATTAGTTACTGGTGGATCATCAATCATCCCATGTAATAAAAGGCTCATCCGTGCATCTTTAAATCACTTGATGCAGTTTAAACCTCCCATCTGCTTTCATTCTTCTGCCCTCTAATAAGTCTCAGTCCCTTGCAGAGATCCAACAGTTGAAAACAATTGTAGTCTCCTTTCTATGCAACTCTTCAGCCCAGTGGGTATAGCTGATACCTTCTGCAGCCTCAGGCTTGGAACCATGTGGTAAGGTCAATTTTTTACATTAACAGTAAGTTTTCATTAGTTGTGGAAGTTGTGAGTCATCAAAAAAATGACCTAAACTTGGGGTGTTTGTACCCTGTAATGAAGCTTTTGCAACATGAAGTAACTAAGTGCAAGAGATAGAGAAATTCAATGTCCCTGAATGTGGGGGGACTGGTGATAAAAACAAAATGCTTCCAGATGCATGCTTTTTACTCCTTTCATACTCTTTTGTTTTAAAGACAATTAAAAACCAATGAACATTCAGAAATACACTTTTGCCTCGAGGAAACTAAGGTAATATAGCAATATTTTT
The DNA here is from genome assembly GCF_000747805.2 of Chaetura pelagica. Lineage (NCBI taxonomy): Eukaryota > Metazoa > Chordata > Aves > Apodiformes > Apodidae > Chaetura > Chaetura pelagica. The sequence goes on from NW_009952440.1 coordinate 1,565,702, forward strand.
GTAAGATTTCTTGACAGAGTCCTCTACAAAGGCTGGACTTTAGCACAAAGAAACCTTCTTTAGTAGATTATCCCCCAGTGTTAGTGTCTTGATGATTAGTGCTTCCAAAAGTAAACAGAAATCTTTGTTTAGTCTCAGTGTGCATCAAAAGATTTATTTTGAAGGGAAAAAGGACAGGTCTTGTTAATTGTAGTCCCTGGGAGGGCAGTGATACCTTCCTGTGTTCTTGCACAGAGTAAATGGTGCAGGCTTTTTAATTTCGTTTTACACTGGAACAGAAGAGTGGATTTAAAAAGAAAAACTTGTTTCTTTGCCCTTTATTCTGTGAAAATGATATCAAAACACGTTATTGCTAACTATTTCTATTGGAAAAATCAACTGACCTCTGAAATCCCCACTGGACTTACTCTGCATATAACATACACTCGACTACATGATACCAGAGAAAATGGTACATCTCCAACTCTGTTGAGACTGACATAAAAACATAATATTTTAAGAGAAGTGCCCTTCAGTTTCTGCTAGTCTTCTTCTAATGTTATAAAGAGTAGAATGGTATGTCTTCAGAGCAGAGGTTCTTTAGCCTGCTACCCAGACAGAGGCCAATAGGAAATACTTCAGGAAGGGCAGTAAGATCAGAGTGAGCTCTTCTCTCCTATAACTTGCCACCCTACTTTGTTGGCATGGTTGTTCCTTGACTAGAAATGTTATTCTCCCTGGATGAAACATTTCACAAATTCACCACCTGCCTTCGCAACCTGATAAACTTTCAGAAACCCATAACATCCCATAGTACCATTTAACTGTGCACTACATGAAAAACAAAACAAAACAAAACAAAACCAAAAACAACAGCTAATTCTTTTGCTTAAATCCAATGCCTGAGAATGAACGGGATTAGCTTCTTAATCTGGGCAGCCATATGGCTGCAAGAACATTAATCTTGGAACAAGAGAAGGAGCAGGATGGCATGGCTAGGGTCAGTGAGGCTCCAAGACCAGGACTGCCTCTTTTGGAAGCAGTGAGGATTTAGACCCACTCAAGCCTATAGCAAAACCACAACTGGACGGAGTTGTTTTGACTACTCCACTGTAAGAAACTCCTTAAGCTTTTCTTCTCTGAGCAATGATACAAACTATCATTTGAACTCCATGTCAGTTTTTATCTTCCCCAAGCACTTCCATTATCCTTTCATCTTCCATTGGCCTTGAAGACAATTTGGAAGATATATGAGTTTGCAAAAAGGGGTTATTATTAATATCTTTTGCCTTTAAAAGTTCTTCCTTAAGTCCTTTTCATTCTTTTTTTTCAGCTAATCTGCTTTGCTTAAAATTCTTTCTGCTTTCCCTGTTTGGGCACAGCCTCCACTCCTTTAAGGAGGTTTCTTTGTACTTCTGATAGTCTCTGTTACCAAAGTCTCTCACTTACACAACTGTTGAATTGCCTTTTTCCTTTAATTTTCCTTTCAAAGTTTTTCTATTTGTTGATAGGCAGTAATGTGTTACACCAGGCCTCTTTAAAAAATCTGTGCCACCTGCAAGTATTTAATTTTCTCTTTTGGCTTTTCATTTTCATTTCTTTTTAAGGAGTTTCCTTATTTTAATTCAACTTATTTTGTTTTAACACTACTGGTTTCTTCCTTGAAAAAAAAACAAACCACAAAGCAACAAAAAAAAAAAAAGCATGTTTTCAAGTACATTGTGATTACTTTTAAAACACGGCTGTTCAACAGCAACATTTTTAGCCAGATCCTGTGCACTGTACTGCTCAGAAATACGGAAAAATCCAACTTTCCAACTGTCTGGCTGGTTTCAGAAAGCCATTACATTTTGCAACTAGCCTCATCCGTCTTGTTTTGCTGTGACATTTATCTTACAGGAGACTTCCTGTTCCTCATTTTAGAATCTACAATTCACACTTTCAGAGTTTCTCCACTGTTTGGTACTTTTTGCAAATTCCAAACCTGAGTAGTAATTATGATTATTCAAGGACTCATGGAACTGTTGGAAGAAAATAAAATATCATTAATAATAAAAGAATATCTACAAATGCTTGTAGTATCACAAGCTTTATTTAAACTTCTGAGCTTAGCTACACAAAATCCCAGGGTTTACAGGGAACAAGAAATTAAAATATCTGAGGATAGACAGCAATAGTAAAACAGAAGTACAGTGACAACATAAGTGTTGTTATCTCTTGAAGCAGTACGCATGTTAGCATGGGACTCATGGTTTTGCTTTGCACTGAACCAAAGCAGGGCATCCTTGAGGCCAGCAAAACAGTTCAAGGAGGCAGTTCAGGTGAGTGATCTCAGCCAACATGAACATTTTCCCCCAGAAGGGAAGTTTATCTGAATGAAATTTGAGGGCAACAGAGGGAGATAGAAGTGTAACTGTGTCAACAACACAAACTTTACATGGTGTTTGCAGGGACCATTGTGCTCTCTACATGAAGAAACAGAGATCTTCTCTCATGGTTAAAACACAACAGCAAGACAAGTATCTCCCCATTCTCCTGTCCTCACAACCTCACACTATTTAGATCATCCAGTACTTGTGCTCCTAGAAGCCTTTATCATTCCCTAGCATTTTCTATCCAGAATGTCCCCTCTTCCTTACACTTTTTTTTGTTTTAGGCTTTAATATTCTCTTGCCTGTCTCCCACTCATTCTGCTTCTATTCCAGGATATATCTTGACATCCCTGTGTTTTGACAAGCAGTCACAGGGAAGAAGCATGGAGTTTTTGCACCAATAATTATCATTTCTGCAGGCAGGCAGAATGCAAAATAAGCAATGAAGGGAATACCTTATAAGCATCCAGCAGAGCTCAATGGGCCTTTATGAAAAAAAAAAAACTGGTTAGGCATCAAACCTCTGAAAATTCAAGGCACTCACACAATTTGGACATGATGAGTGCCAGCTTTCCCTTGGACAAAGATTCAGCTTGCCTCCCACCTTTTCTTCCTTCCTCTCTCCTCCCTCACTGTGAGCGCCCAAACAGCTACTTGCTCTTGCCAAATCTGAAAATGTTGGCCTGGGTTTTAAAGCCAGTTACCCTTGAAAAGAGAAAAAGGTTAAGTGATGAGACATGAGTAGTAGGATAGGAAGGAATAGATCGTTGCAGCTAGTAGGTCCACTACCAAACCGTTATAAGCATTGGAATCAGATCTTTTCACACCATGACACATCTCTAGGTAGATCACCTACTGTTCTTTTAATAGCAAATTCAATAGAGAATGACATTTCTTTTGAAGAAGGTGCTCTGTATTCAGAGGTAGCTTATGTATCATGTGATGCATGAGCTGCTGTTGTAAAGGACTCCTTTTTTATTTAACAGTAATGCATTGTAAACTCCAGCATAAAACTCCAGCTGTCCCTTTACACACTTGGCTTTTTGGCAATCATTCCTTTTTCTTTTTTCTTTTTTCTTTTTTTTTTCCCTTGAATACTCATAATTCATATACAGAGCCAGACACACACATACACACACTCCTTTTTTTTCATTGGCTTTATCCTGTTTTTGGCTGCACACTCCTTTGGGTAAAATGAGTGAAGCTGGCTTTATGAGCTATAAAACGGCAGGATGTAAGGATTCACTTGTTTTTGATGTATTAGTAGCATTTTATGGATAAAGTGTGAAGAAACCCATATAATTGGGTTACTGGGAATAGTGCATGTGCCCGAAAAGGAGGAAATAGACCTTTAGTCTAGCATTCTCTCATGTTTTGGGTATGGGATTGCAGTGATACAACCATTCTGGCTGGTGTGTTAATGTACAAATAAATGAGCAGTGAGGTCTCTGCTCATCCCCTCACGAGTATTAATGGTTAATCAGCATCAGCAATAACCAAGTCATAAACAATACATTTAAATTAATTATCATATAAGACCATCAGAGTTGGACATTCTGACCTTTTCTGATGGAGTAACTGTTCTTCAGCTCCACTGTTAAGATTATTTTGTTAAGATCGAGTTTAAAGTTGTCACTAAAAAATGTTGTCTTCTTAGAATCATAGAATCACAGAATCATCCTGGTTGGAAGGGACCTTGAAGATCATCAAGTCCAATCATAACCTAAATCCCCCTACCATAACCTAATTTACCCATTCAGTGCTTAAATCATTAAAGTCTCAGTTCATTTTAAAGTATTTTATACTTCATAGTTTGCCATAGGCAATGCAGTCAGGACAGATTTTTGGCAGAAGCAGTATATGATTTTAACTTGCAACCTTCAAGGAGGAATTCTTTTGTCCATTAAAATAAAAAGAAAGTTGATCCAATGAACTGTGAGTTAATAAATGGGCATCCTTACTTCCATCCTTCCCAAATAATTCTACTATAGCCTAAATACTGGATAAGGCAGTTAAAACCACATAATAACTCCCAGAAAATGTTCTTAGTGTTACAGAACAGAAGAAAGGCTTAGGAAGGTTTTAGACTACTTAATTTTATTATTTGGTTGTTCTGATAGGTTACTGTAATAAGTCCCTGTACTCATTTTCCACGTGGAAATTCACAAGAATCTGTCTGACGTGAACAAGGCACTGCCATGAGTTCCTGCCTTACCAGGGACTATCCCAGCTCCAGGTCCAGTGCACATACTTGGGTCCAGGAGGAGAAGCCATAGAATCAGTCATAGAATCATAGAATGTCAGGTTGGAAGGGACCCAAAGGATCATCTGGTGTAGCCTTTTTAGATAATACTATAGCTTATATGAGATGGCTCAGCACCATGTCAAGCTGAGGCTTAAAACTGTCCAGCATGGGGGAATCTACCACTTGTTCTCATGGTAAAAAATTTACTTCTTGTGTCAAACCAGAATCTCTCCCAGAGCAACTTGTGTCCATTACCCCTTGTCTTTTCCATGTGACTCTTCTTGGTAACCACCTTTTATGTACTGGAACAAGGTAATATGGTCTCCGTGAAGACTTTGTTTCTCAAGGCTGAACAAACCCATTTCTCTCAGACTCTCCCCATATGTCAGGTCCTCCAGATCCTCTGATCATCCTTGTGGCCCTTCTTTGGATCCTCTCCAGCCTGTCCCCACCCTTTTTGTATAGCAGGGACCAAAACTGAATGCAATATTCCAGGTGTGGCCTGACAAGTGCAAGTCAAACAACACTGCAATCTGCTTGTGTGGCATGAACACATGGCTGCTTACAGATGACAGCCAACACAAACAGCCCTCAGCTCTGGGCAGAAGCCCTTTCTTCTCCACTTACCCATCAAGAGAAGTTAGGCAATGCTGACAACATAGTCCCTTGGGAATCTACACCTCAAAGGCCCAGTTTTGCTCAGTGCTCCTGCATGGATCAAGAGAAGGTTACTCCTTCCCTTGCGTACTGATCCACACTACTCAGCACCAGGGATCCACATGTCTCTGAGATGAGGTGTAAGGACATAGCTGGAGCCCCAGAAGAGGACAATGACTTTTGCACAGTGCTGTCCCTGAACCAACTTGCCTAGTTGGTTTGCTGCCCAGGAGCAGCATACTACACATCTCATGGTGCTGCTACAGAGCTCTGTGTCACCCTTTCAAACCCCTCAGCTCAGATTCCCTCCAAGTGCTACAATCATGCCCAGAGAAACCTGGCCCAAGTCTTCAATGTCAAATAAAAGGCAGCACTAGTTTCCCAGTACTTCAACAGCTGCTCTCACTTATTCTTACAACCAGAGCATCTCTGCATATAATTTACATTCTCTATATCCTTCTGTTTTTTGGCACCAGTGAATTGCTTCCAAATTTCTTTTCTATTTAGTCTAATAGATGTAAAACATTATTTAGATTTTCACTCATAAAAATGACCAAAAGCAGCTGTATCTTCACAAGCTATTGGATGAAAACCAAAGTTAAAGATCAGTCTTGCATACATTAATGGGAATTAATTTCAGAACACAGTTCCTATGAAAAAAAAAAAAAAAAAGTCAAACCAACATGCATTTTGTCTTACCTGAAAGATTATATATATATACTATGTATACACTATACTATACATTATAAGGCTATATACTGAAGCCTTTAAAAAAAACAAAAAACTTTTATTATGGTTTGCTAAGAAATTAGAGGCCATTATTTTAAACTGCTGAGAGACAAAACTCTAACCCCATGAAAAAGTCCATTTGGGAAATTTCCTGGCTTTTTCCTTTCCTCCTGGGAGAGGTTGAAAACACATGAGGCTTTGTGTTAGAGCACTACAAAGAGAGGAGGAAGCAACACTTTCCAGCCTATCCCCAATGTCTATTTCATAAGAACAACCCTGTAATCCCACCATCATCTTAGTCCAACAGCAGGAACTGCATCCAAACCCTACACATACACACTACTGATTGCAATTCAACCCATCATCCAAAGCTTTGGTTTCATTGGTGCACAGGAGCAGAGATGTCCTATTTCTGATGTTCTCCTTCATATTTCTTTCATAGAAAACTTTATTGACTAAGTCTTGAGTAAAATCCAAGGGGCAAATTTTTGTCCCTTTCAAATTGGGGAAGATTTGTACTGTTTCCTTGAGATTTTTCTTCCTGACTCCATCAACAAGTGGGAGATCTACCACAGGACTTAATTATGCGACCAGGTTCTACACCAAAAAAGGAGGACCTCCCAGGGGAAAGTGGCTGTACACCAAGCTGGATTTCTGTTAACTTGACCTCAACAGGGCAATGCGAAATGAGGGATAACCCCACAGCCGGTTAACTGTGTCTTTTTTCCAGTCTCAGGCTCCCAATCCACCTAAAACTGCTCTCGGAGGAGTCCCGTGTGAGGAAGGATTGGGAAACACTGCCATGACCGTGCTTTTGCTGTTTCTTTGCGGGAGGGAAAAGCCTCTGTAAACAGTCGCTTAATTTGCAATTCTCAGAGGCACAGTTGGAACTAAGTGAGGATGTTAAGACTAAACCATCTGCAGTTTGTTTAACTATTTCCTTTTTAGAGGTGAACAATAGTTTCTCAACAAAACAGCCATTAATAAGAACCAATGCTGTGCCAGAATTTTTTTTCCCTTTTCCTTCCTTTTTTTTTTTTTTTTTTTTTTTTTTTTTTTTTGCTAGAAAACTTAAAAAAAAAAAAAAAAAGAATGGGAGAAAAACACCCAGATTTTGTGAATACAACACTTTTTCTAAAAAAACCCAATGTATTAATTCTCAGTAATAGTCATGTTATAACACATCTTATTATATTTGGCAGGTAAAAATGTTTGATTACCTATAACTGAGGAAATATTATTTCCGTACTAAGTAATTCAGCATTTTTGTGGTTAAATGTATCATTAATTTTTAGGTTGGAAGGGATTCCACTTCGTTCACATTTATACACTGCTGCTAATCCAACCCAGTTTCAAACATACTGCAAACAGAAGCTACTGAAAGTATCTCAGAGGGTATAGCGTTTACGGAGTAAATCCAGAATTTTCCTGATCACCAACAACAGTTGAAAAAGAAACCTTCTAAAGTCAGTAGGGATTGAATTTGCACTAGCTTCTGTTTTCCCAGATTGCAGCTACATAATTCAGCTGGAAAGGGAGACAAAGCAACATAATTATGTATTATCTCAGGCGGCTTTTAAAGTAATTTTAGAATTTGCCCATTTAGTGATGATTCTCATTCAACGGGGTTTGAAACTTGACACCCTTCCACTTTGGGTCACATTTCCTGAGGTGAACCAAACTGGAAATTATCAGATTTCACAATGTGCTCCCTGCTAGACCTCTTCCAGCCGTGGCTGTAACTGCCTGGCACAGACATGGTGCCTCAGGAACTTGTGACAGAATAACCCAGATAATGCCCACAAAAGCAGAAAATGGCCTTTCTCCATCTAGAGGAGACATCTTGTCAAGCTAGTGAGCTGATTTTGTGTCAGAAACACAAGCATACAAGAAATGTGTAGAAGAGCAATATATAAAACAACCTTACCAGTCACCAAGTATTATCTTTCCCGACATGTCACCCGTTGTCTCCAGCAATCAGCATTGTAGGAACTGAAATACCAGTTGTTGAGGTGCAGTCATCTTAAATACCATTTCAACCATGTACATCCCATGAATGTGTCTCAGGCCTTAGAGAATTCATTTCCACATCTGGCTTCTGTAATTTCCTGCAGCAATGAGTTCAGTTTTTAGAGAACCTTTCAACATAACTTCCAAAACTTTATTTTTTTTAATCCTCTGGGTGACAATAACTACATCAAGAGTCTATCTTTTGCATATGTGCAGTGAAGGATTGTTAGGTTGAATTTCAACAGGTTACCTACTAGTCAATCTTGTAAATCTTTTGAAAAATCTTTGCAAACAGGTTTAGATTCAGCTAAGCTGAACCATTTGCCCATCAGCAAACTTACTATCTTGTTTCTTGTTTCTTTGTCATAACATTTGTGAATATAGTGAAGAGCTTGGATCCCAGCACAGACTTTGCGAGACATGGTCAAAAGTTATTATCTATTTCTCCTCTTTTCACCTGTCCTCTTACACTACAAGAGAATTTACACTCTTGGACAATTACAGATTAATTTCATCAGAATACCTCAGACAGTGAGCAAAAGTTAAAATGTAAAAAACACTTTTTAAAAAAAAATTCCCTCAAGTTAAATGTATTTTAAAACACTGAATGTTTTTAACTGACAGGGAAAAATACTTTTGCCAAAGTGAGATATCTTTGGAAATTTCAAATGTATATATCATTGTTCTATTTAGTGTCTGTATTAGTCACTTTTGCTAGACTAAAAATTTTGCAGAATGGAATCTGAAGAGAGATCTTCCTAACAGTCAAACTGAAAATTTTGAGATACTGGAGAAAAATAGCATCATACAGTAGATGAAACAAAACAAAGTAATGAAGCAAGTATGCAATTCAGTAACTAGATTAAGACATTTTCAAACTGCTTTCTTCTGATTACAGCTAGTCCTTAGGAGATTGTTAAATGACTGCAGATTCATATTTAAAAGTACTTCACTCATCTCATCACTAGAGTGTTTTCAATTATATGTTTGATAATAAGGCCACATAATCTTCAGAAGAAACAATGAAACTTGTCCATTGCCTTAAAAAGATTGGTTCAAAACTACTCTCTCTCACACATATTAAATCTGGAGTAATCCTGGTAACGTAGAACAGATTTCAGCTTCATTTTTAAAACATACACTCTCTGAGGAGGAAATAACTGAAGACATTAAATAAACTCTCCAAAAAGCATACGTCTTGCTATGTATTTGCCAAATCACCATATTAATATGATGCATAGTTTCTTATATGGTAGAAGCTTTTTCATAACTTTTCTCAGACTGCTGTTTATTTCTTAACCTAGCTCTCCATGTAATAAAAGGGAATGACTTTCATTTTTAGTCCAAACCCATATTTAATCCATGAAGGCATATTATTACTTTAACTTTTAAATAATATGGACATAACTACAGTGTGGTCCTTTTCTCATGGTAAGAGTTAAATAAATCATGCCCAAAAAATTATGGTACTCTTATTGTAATTCAAGGATCTACTAAAACCTTGTGTTACGTACAGAGAAGTAACATGAATACTGAGCAGTGGATCCCTTCCTGCCTTAAAAGAAAGTTATTTTGCATGAACAAGCAGCTGTTCTCACTGAATTTTTGCACTCCCATGGCTCTACAAGGGTAGTGAATGCCCTCAGCTGTATTTTCAACAGACCACGTATTATCAGAATTTGTCTACAGTGTCGATCACTTTAAAAATACCTATCTGCAAGTGCTTTTGGGTGAAAGGTCAGAGCAACTCTGATAAAGAGAATCCTCTTTTAATGGTGTAAGTCACTGGGACAAGAGATATATTCAAGACCAACGTGGAAATGTGAAGTTCAGATTATAAGGAAGTTCTCTTAATAATAATGACCAGCCTCTAAACAGTAACCAGGCAAAATATTATAATCTCTCAGGTAATAATTGCATGTTAAATATGGACTATGAAGAGTGCTGTATTTCAGACCAGGTCCTCTGAGCATGCCCAGGACTAACTTTGAGGTATGAGCACAGTGGATTGCCATGAGAATGCAAAATGCTTCTGTACTCAACATGTTTAAGGCCAATGTCACAGGCTGGCTGCTGCCACCAAGGGAAGCACCAAGCAGGTGGGGCAAAGGGCTGTGCTGGAGGAAAGGGAAGCCCACCTACTTCAGTCAAACCAGCCTCTGCAGCTGTGAAAGCAGCAGCCTTTCCTCTGTGGAGCAAAGCCCTCTGTTCCTGCTCCAGTACGGTCCTTTCCTCCCAGCCTCTGCTACCCTCTGCTTCACAGCCTTAGGTCAGGAAAGTTCATTTTTTGCCTGTGGTGCTGAGAAGCCTTCAACTATCTCTGCATGTCTTTACATGCAGGTTATCCCTGCAGCTGTGCTCCAGAAACCTCTGATGGCTTCCATTTTCTTCAGCACACATTCAGTGAGGTGAGTCCCATGACATCCTAGTTCACCCATGAAACAAGAGCTTGGAGAAAAATGAGGAGCTACTGGGTTTACAGTCTGAGCTAGGAGCTTGGGAAGGAGTGAAATGCAGTAAGTAATCATCTCTTCTAGCGTACAATATTTCCTCTACTGAAGAGTGACTGATCTGCAGTCTGTACAGTTCCTCCTCATATTAAGAAGTTGGAAAATTTCCTCCTTCACTAAAATCCCCGCAGCCCAAAAAGTTAAGGGAAACAATCTCCATTGTCTTCATAGTAGTACAAAACAAGCAGAGGAAAAGAAAAAAAAGCTGCTCCACATCAAGACAAGGAAAGAGAAATCAATTAAAGAAAAGGAAAAACATATGTGGATGCTTTGGAGAAGGATCAGTTTAGTAATTAAATTATATTAATAAATTAAATAAATATAAATATCTTATGCAAACCGAGTAGTAAATCATGATATGACACATGCATCTTTCATTTCAGCTACAGAAAATTCTGTGTGGGGTTTGGCAATATTTAGAATTATCATGTGTGTTAACCAGTGGAAGAAGATATCTCAGTTACATCTGCAGATTATATCAGACTGTAACTGGACCAGTTTATAGGAAAGGACTCAAATTTAGGAGACCTCTACAACCACAATGATTTTTTGGGGAAAAAAAAAAAAAAAAAAAAAAAAAAAAAAGAAAGAAAAGTAGAAGACAACACAAATAAACAGTAAAAGTATTAGACATAGATAAAAAACAATCAACTGTGTAAACAGAAGATAGGGAGTGACTGGCTGGAGATCAGCTGTGTAGACAGGAGCTGGGGGTTGTTCTGGACCACAGCTGAGTGTGAGTCGACAGTGCCTCACTGTTGGGAGACAGTTACTCTCAAAAGGACTGCCAAAGATGGGACACATGAAGTAATCCCCAAACCTACATTGTCCTGATAAGTGTTCAGATGAAGCATTGTGTCCGTTTATAAGCATAATGTTTGGAGGAAGACGTCAGCCAAATGGCGACAACCCATAGAACAACCACATGATATCTGTAAAGCACTTACTGCTGAAAAGGCTTGGGAGAAATAACACTGCACAGAGACCTGGCAGAAAGCAAAGTAAAACGGCTAAAAGAGTGTAACTTTCTATCATAGAAAAGCCCCTTACATGCAGGAAAAATAGTTACATGCAGTCAAGGAAAGCATAGGCTAGACAATGGGGAAAACAGTAAAAGGTAGCTTGACCAAGGCCTACTATAAATTCAGTAAGGATACTATTTCAGCTTCATCTCATAAGGATGTTAAAATTCGTTGAGATTAACTTTAATAGAAAGAGTTCAAATATTGTTTAGATAGAAGATGGACTAGCTGATGTTTCCCTCCCAGACTTTATGAAGAAAGTTGACTTTTATTCTTTCTCTGCCTTACTTTGCAGGAAAAAGTTAGAGAAGTTGCATCTATGTGAAGAATACTTCCAATATATCCTGAAGGTATACAGGTCCATGGGACCTGATGAGAGACATCCCAGAGTCCTGAAGGAACTGGTGGATGTAGTTGCCAAGCCACTGTCCATGATATTTGAAAAGTCATGGCAGTCAGGGGAAGTCCCTGGTGACTGGAAGAAAGGAGATGTAAAGCCCACATCTAAAAAGGGTAGAAAGGAGAACCCTGGGAATTACCAACCTATCAGCCTCTGTGCCTGGGAAGATCATGGAACAGATCCTCCTAGAAGACATGCTAAGGCACGTGGAGGACAAGGAGGTGATCCAGGACTTTACCAGGGGCAAATCCTGACCCTGACTAACCTAGTGGCTTTTTGCAATAGAGTGACTGCATCAGTGGACAAGGGAATGGATGTCATCTCTCTGGACTTCTGCAAGGCCTGTGACATGGTCCCCCAGAACACATTTCTCTCTAAGTTGAAGAGATAGGGGTTTGATGGCTGGACTGTTCGGTGGTTAAGGAATTGGCTGGATGGTTGCATCCAGAGAGTAGGGTCAATGGCTCTAAGTCCAGATGGAAAACAGTGCCAAGTGGTGTCCCTCAGGGGTCAGTGCTGGGACCAGGGTTGTTTAATGTCTTCATTTATGATATTAACAGTGGCACTGAGAGGACCTTCAGCAAGTTTGCTGATGACACCAAGCTAGGTGGTGAGGTCAATATGCCAGAGGGATGGGATGCCATCCAGAGGGACCTGGGGAAGCTGGAGAAGTGGGCCCAGGTGAACCTCATGAGGTTCAACAAGGCCAAGTGCAGGGTCCTGCACCTGGGCAGAGGTAACCCAAGATATGAATACAGGTTTGGGGAGGTGACACTTGAGAGCAGCCCTGTGGAAAGGACCTGGGGGTACTAGTGGATCAAAAGCTGGACATGGGCCACCAATGTGCAGTTGCAGCCCAGAAGACAAACTCCATCCTGGGCTGTATCAAAAGAAATGTGGCCAGCAGATGGAGAGAGGTGATTCTGCCCCTCTACTCTGCCCTGGTGAGACCTCACCTAGAATAAGTTCTGGGGGGAACTCATAGTGGCCTTCCAGTACCTGAAGGGGCCTACAGGAAAGCTGGGGAAAGACTTTTTGCAGGGGCTTGCAATGAGAGGACAAGGGGTAATGGTTTTAAACTGAAAGGAGAGACATTCAGGTTAGAGACCAGGTGGAAATTCTTCAGTGTAAGAGTGGTGAGACACTGGAACTGCCCAGAGACGTTGTGGGGGTTCCATCACTGGATGTGTTCAAGGGCAGGTTGGATGGGGCTCTGAGCAGCCTGTTCTAGTGGAAGGTGTCCCTGCCCATGGAGGGGAGTTGGAACTTGATAATCTTTAATGTCCTTTCCAAATCCAAACATCCTGTGATTTTGTGATACTATCCACATAAATAAAACAGTTTTTCAAGTGATTTCTGGATGAGTGGTGGAAAATAAGCTGGTCAGACCATGGCTGAATAATGACAGTGGGTGAGGATTTAGAAAAAATATTCCTCATTATTTTGCAGTGTTCAAGTGGTTCTCTTTCTTTTTACTACTTCTTGAACTTTTACCAGGTACCACCATGGGATGATGCAGTCTATGAAACCCACTGTTTAGGAAACAAAACAATATAGAGTTACACCACATGTGAGCTGCAGCAGGAGATACATCACTCAAGACACATTCCTGGGCTATTTGTATTCTTTAGTGTTTAAAAGGAACCAGCCTCTATGATTCTCAACACCCCAAGCACAAACAAAGCTATAATAACTCACAACTTAATGAAAGCAAACTCTGTATAATACACACATATCCTGAAACTTGCAGGGTCTTTCAAGAGAAAATCTTAGCTCAGCCATAACATGCAGACAAAAGAAGAGGTTTAAATCCCTTCCAGACGCGGAGGCCTGAGACACAAGGATATGTTCTATTTATTTAACAAGCCAGAGCTGGAGTAAGAGCCCTCACAATACAATAACAGTGGTAACAATAAAAATACAGCAAACCAAGTATTACAGCCCATGAAAGATGAAGCCAGTAGTAGGATTATGGGACCTGCACACCCAGACATTTTAATACCTATGCCAGACATAGTGCTGCATGATAATACGAACACAATGAAACACTAGAATTCTAAATCCAAGGAGCAGATGGGAAGCTGAAGCTTCTCTGCTGAAACTACATTTCATTGAAGGCTTAACTTCCAGCTTCATGTAGAGCAGCTCTCCATTAGAAGTCACCCTCAGTTCATACTCCACAGCAGTTTTGAAATACTGCTTGTTCCTATTCCATGAGGAAACACAATATTTGATCATTCTGCTGTAGAGAATATGGTGTATTCCTTTTATGATGGTGAAATTCACTCTGTAGAGACAATGTCCACTGGCAACATGGTAAACATGTTAGGAAGGGTTTACAGAAGCATGTGTACAAGATGACTGTGCAAATACATTGCTCAAAAATATCTCCAAAACAGTTATTTTGGAGGGCTTCAAGGCCTTCACACAACAGTAACTCTGTTGCTGTGACACAGGATTTTACCCATAAATTTTCCTCTGCCAAATTCAGAACTGGAAATGCAAATTAACAGCAAAGGCAGGCCTGAACAATGCTTCCCCAAAGGGTAGCTGAGAGAAATTAGAGTAATTGTTCTGCTTGGTTCTGCTAGGCCCTACGTGACACACAGGGAGTTTTCCTCAGAAATGACAATCATAGAATCATAGATGAAAAAAGGTGTAGAGAATTGTTTAATCAGAATTGCATTGTCTTTGGTAACTAGGCAATATCTGAGAAGTAACAATCTGATGGAAAACCAGCTCTTTAGACGTTGGATTTTTCTTTACAGAGGAACAAAAGGAGAACATTTTCACTGAGGCAGAGAGATTAACTCCAGAACAGTAACTGGCTGTTAGCACATTCCCAAAGGATTGCTTCAAGATCTCTTTTAAAGGATAGATGCCTTAATCCCTGTTCCCATTTTGGCCCATTCTTGTATTATCCTTGTATCTCACAAAAACTTATAGACATACAGGGTAAAATCACATACAAGAGGCTACACTGTATCATGGGAAGCTGAGTGGTATTGGCTTCCACTTGAAAAGCAAGTATTTGAAAGATATGTTTTTAAACAGCATACAAGCAAATTGAAATACTATGTGTTTGTGATTGAGACCTTGGTTCCAGTCATGGTTTCCTTGGCAATAGCATCAGTTTAAAAGCATTTATAACACTGTGTATGTGGTGACTTTCTTAAGTGGACTACATCTTGAATCGGTCAGCTCAGAATTAGAAGCAGCTAGAAATACATTTTTCTTGGTTTAAAGAGTCAGTAGTAGCCACCACTGTTTCTGGTCTTCTCAATGACATTCATGCTGGGCTGAAGGCTCAAGTCAACAGGATCTTAGATACACTACTCTGACTTGTCTGCTGACAGCTGGGTTAAGAAAACATTATAGGAAGTGACTTGAAGGTTTGATAAATCTTGGGTTTAGTGATCATTGATCCCATACCTGATTCTGCAAACAAGTTATGCAATGGAGGGGTTCATGGTGTTTAAAACACCTTGAATGCAAGGAATCTCATCAGGGTGAGTGCCAGCTCAGGAAAAATTGGCATGTGGCACAGTGAGTCAACATTCATCATAGAAAAAACCCTCTGCTGTGTCTACACATCTAAAGACCAGATAAAATTGTACATGGAGAAGATTTATCCTCCCACCCTTCAATTATTATTTTTTTACTCTGCTTCAATTGCTTTATATGTTTTATGTTCACTTACTACTGGACACTGTTCCTGTAGAAGCAACAAGACACCCCATTAAAAGAAGCTCACATTTGTGTTTGGGCCATCAAGCCCTCCAGTAACACCAGTTAAATCAAAGGGGAGAATTTCCTCTTTTCTACTGGTCAGCACCAGACCCGAGGAAGATCTAAACTCCATGCACCCTAGAGATCAAAAGAGCTCTTTCAAGAAGAAGAACAGCGGATAACTGTAAAGGAAGTTACAGCTGTTTGCCATTTAACGAAGTTAAATACATGTGTAAATGTTTATAGACTCCAGGCTGAACTTAATTTTTTTTTTTTTTAAACCAAACATTTGCAACATAATCATATACTCCCCTTTTTTTTTCTTTTTTTTTTTTTTTTTCCTGGTGGATTGTTAGCTATTCATAGTTCCTTGTGATAATCTACAAATGCTTCATGCATCTGAACAAACTGAAACACCACATTACCTACCTAGATTCACATGAGTACTGTAGTGTTTTAATCCTGAAAGTAACCTGTATGCAAACCACCTACACAATACACAATTAGATACTGTTTGAAAACAACAACAGTAACAACAAGGAACCCACTCACATTTCTGGGTAGGGGCCAAGCACTCCTTATGGATTGAATGAATGGCTTCCTCTAAGCAAGGCAAACTTTCAGTCTCTCATCTGGAAAACATTATGTGAGCAGAAGCTCAGGATCAGTTATTACCTGCCGAGCCTGAAGCAGTTATCATCTGAATTTTACTCTTTTGTATTGGGGAAGAAAAAATATACACATCTCAAACAAGAGGTTAAAAGAGTCTTTGTCATTGGATGAGTGTAAAAGTCAGATGTCATTTACAAAACACCCCAGAAAACTAGTTTAATTAAGTCCAATTTAGGAAAAAGAGAAACTTTTTTTCCTTTCACAAATATGGAATTGTTCACTTCCTCCAGTCTCTAAACACTCTGTTCAGCCTAGTGAACTGACTTAATGTATACTAAACATAAACTGGTTTAAAAGACTTCCAAGAAATACCCACAGTTTCCCTGCATCATTGCTTGCTGTTTTCCTGCAGACATGCAGCTAGGAGAATGTACATAATAACTGTGAGATTTAGAGGCATTTTGTGCTTGTGGAATCAGAGTGGATAGTGAGCAGTGCCTGGATAAATGTCCATAATTAAGTAATAATGATGTATGGGATCTGAGCAAAGATCACAGTAAATTTCTTTCCATAAATGCCTGATTAATCCCAGTTAGAGCTACTATAGAAAAATCAAATGGGTCCCTGTTTTTTCCATTATATCTCACTTTGGCTTCTCTCTTAAAGCTTTTCTCCATTCCACTTTCTTGTGATTCCCTTGCCACTCTGTGTCAGAGCCCAGGAACTCTGTTTCTGAGCAAGGAAAACAGTCCATCATTCATCTCCACTGGCTGTAGCAGTGAAGAATTGCTCACTCCTACAGTGGCACTGGATATTAATGGCATCCTTGTAATGGAGAAAGGGAAGTAATTGACTCCCAACACAAGCTGCATTGAAAAGACTGATGCAGCATTTACTTCTCAAAGGATGAAACATCTCTGAATGTCAATGGACCCCATGTAGTCTCCATCTCTGTCTCATCGACCTCTGGAGAAGAGACCTACCAGTAGGAGCAGGGAAAGCTCCTACCCCAGCTCACAGACCTGGCAGAACTCATGATCCAGGTTCAGTCAGACAAGCTGTCTGACCAATAAAATGTTTTGACCTTGAACTCCTCACCAGAAGGCAAGAGAGTGGCACTGCCATCACCAGCTGCCCTCTGCTCTAAATTCAAGGCACAAATCTCTAAATGGT
The DNA here is from genome assembly GCF_000747805.2 of Chaetura pelagica. Lineage (NCBI taxonomy): Eukaryota > Metazoa > Chordata > Aves > Apodiformes > Apodidae > Chaetura > Chaetura pelagica. The sequence goes on from NW_009952440.1 coordinate 1,583,140, forward strand.
TTAGCAGTACTTGCACAGCAATGTGCCAATCCCAAAACAATCAACTGAGCCCTGCAGTGAAATGCTTCCCCTGGTCCCCCCACCCCGCCTCCCTGCTTGCCCCATGAAACAAAACACCCCTGTTTCTCTTTCCATCAGACTGGGAGACTACAAGGGCCATATTTAAACTCAGATAAAATAAAGGCATGTCCCTTATGGCCAAAGTGTAAGATGTCATTTAAATAAACTTTCACAAAAATCACAAAGTGCTCTGCTATAAATGAGTGATTCTTAACGCAGCCAGTGATCAACAAACTCACTTCCTAATTAAGTGTAGGAGCATAATGAGGAACAGGACGTCCTTTGTTTCACCAGCCCGTGTGAACTCCAGCCACAAGTCCCCAGACTCCCCTAACTCCTGAGTTCGGAGCTTGTAATTAGTACATAAGGAACCAGGTACTAGGGCAGCAGCCCCTTTGACAGTGGGTCCATTCATGGCCAGCCAGATGTGAAGAGTGTTCAAAGTGGGCTGACTGACTCACATATTGCGTGGTGTTGTATGACACTATAATCTCTGGTTTTCAGCCCTACAATCAACAGGCACTGTCATTTTTAATGCATTCTAATTAGCTGGTAAGTTTTACAGAAAAGCTCAGCAATGCAAGTAGAGCTACTGAGATGGCTGGTGGAGGGCAGGTTGGTCCATGTGTATAATATTTCTTAAACTACACTCAGCTTCATTAACAGCAAAGATATTAATGCCAGTATGACAAAAATTGGATCATGGGGTGTGTGATTACTTTAAGGAGCTTTCAGATGTGCCTGTTTTAAATATTAACCGGTGAAATAGAAAGGAAACTGGAAAGCTGCACACAGAGAGTGTTCTGATGAACAAAAGTGAACTTCCACCCCAGGCACCAGGAAATCTCCAAGACCCCACTTAGTTGTCCTCATCAGCTATGCTTCTCTGAACAGTGAGCCACTTTTCTCACAGGTCTCCATCCCAGAAAATCCAGCCTCTGAGGCAGCAGATCACAGTCAGAAGTCAGAAGCCACTCTTATCTCCCTTGCAGAGCCTCTTAGCTCAGGGTCTTGGATGAGCTCAATAGTATCAGCTGGACTGACACCCAAGAACAAAAGGGTATATCCCCTCCACCAGCCCTTCAGGTAGTGGCAGAAGTTAAAAAACGATAATAAAATGTATTAAATAAGTATTACTAACACAACTGGATGTGACATGCTCTTCTGAAAGAAGGAAAATTGAGTCCTCCTGTATCAAACAGTTTTCCTGTCCTACAGGCAAATGTGTTCAAATCTCCTTTCTAGCTTACCAGTAGCTTTCTGAAATCAATAAACATTTTGGTACAACAAAACTGTGATGCAGCACTAAATGTGTGGAGCAGCTCCATTCCATGATTTGCAGAAGCACCTGTATGACTGTACATTTAGTATGGGCTTGCAAAGAGCTGCTACAGAAAGGTTTGTGCAGCCAGCTTGCTTCTGTCAGCTGCGATATGAGGAGTGTATGGGCACAGAGTATAAAAGAGTAGTGGGTGAGCTAGTGGTAATTAGTGAGCACCATCAACAAGTTATGAACTGCACACGAATCAATCTAAAAAATAAGCTAAGGTGACACAGGCTATTACATGGTCACATTAATCACTCATGTAATTATTTTGAGTATATTAATAATAATAAACATGTTCACATAGAAACAACAAGTTTGCTTGTAAAATAAGATAGAGAGCCAAACCTAATGTGGTGAACACAAATTGACCTCTGGATTTAATTCTAATTAATGATGAAACAAAGATGCAGGGGAGAACATTTTTCAAAACAGTATGCACCCACCAGATACCATCAAATGAAAAATCCCTTTTGAGGAAATAGATTCTTATCACATGTCAGAGAAGCAGCCCTGTAGTTGTACTTGCGGACAAGTAAGTCATTCATCTAGAAACAATCTTAAAACTGTGAGACGTCATCACGTTGTTCGTTCACTTTGTTTCTTTTGTAGATGAATGAGTTCAGGCTATCTCTAAAGCAGCACAAAGATGAAATCCTTCCCTGCTGGTTCATGCCTCTTAGCCCCTCAGAGATAACTTACACTGCACTGCGCTGAGTTATCTCACATTAGTCTGAATTGTTCCATGCAGCCACAGCACAGAGGATCAGAATCAAGAGTCTTTTGCAAAGACAAGAATCAAAACCACCGTCCCATGGCAAGACCATTATATCTTCTTAAACAGTTGTACCTGATTCTCTAATAGCTTTCCTGCAGCAATCATCTAATTATTAACGAGTATAAAGGAAGGAAATGCAGTAATGGGGAAGACAGCTTTTCAAGTAGCACATCTCTTCCAGAGTTGCCTGTGATTACACATCCTCCATGACATGAATAATGTTTCTTGTTATGTGCTAAGCAACATCACACACCTTCTAAGATGCATTACTCATCTATTCCTCCAACTCAAAAACGATGTGAGAAAAAATTATGTGATAGAGGCATTATAGGCTTTTTAATAATGCTGTTGCTGAGGATTTATTAATAACCCAGCCTCTGCTGCTTTTCACCTCTGAGCAGGCTGGTGCTTGCTTTCAAGATGCCTGACTGTGGCTGGGTTTGAATGTCTGAAGAGATAGACTGCAGGAGCTCATACACATAATTTCAGGATGTGAGTGGTTGTATTTTGGTTTTGTTTCTGGTTTTGTTTGGTTTGTTTTCTTCTGGAAGAATTTCCTTCAGTTGTAGCAGCTGGATGTTAGACATCCACAGCCAGCTCACCTAGGGCCAATTCATAGCAGTTGAGTACACTGGAAATCCATGTACCTATCCTAGCTGTCACCCAGGATTCTCACTCCAAGTAGCCTGACACATAAACAGGAATTTCTTTATTTTATCAAAAGACAGGTATCTCAAGATCTAGCACAGTCACGTACTAAATACATGGTAGAATTAAAGGGATGGTACATGAAATTCCCATAAAATGAGGCTGACACAGGTTTGTTTAAATCTATGCATGTCCACAAAAGATTTCATCTTCTCTATTTCCACAACACTTGTACTTGTGGTTCACATGGAATGGCTTTATTTTATCCTTTCTCAAATTCTTTTTTGCTCCCTCCTAAGGTGGGTTCTGAACTCAGAAAGGTTGGCATAGAGGACTTGCATGTGATTTCACTTGATTTATGCATTAGAAAATAATGTGTATAAGAATTAAATAATAAATACAGCTTACTTCATGCTAACAGTGCCACAGAAATCATAGGCTTCTGTCGAGTAATGACTGATTGTTGTTACCATCAATATTACTCTTTCAAGACTAAAACTCATTTGTTATGATTTTTGCAGGGCTGTATTTCTTGCTGAAAAAGAAAAGCTCTGACTAAACTGCTCTGTCCTGCTGATACCACCCTCAATACCTGTCTGCCCACTCCTCTCCAGTCACATGTAGCAAACAGCAGACATCAGTCTGGGCTCAGTTTCCACACAGCAGGATCTCCACTGTGGCTGGGTAAAATCCTGGCTGACTAAAAAACAGGGAGAAAGAGAGATCACTGAACCCAATCATCTTGCACCACTTTGGTGTGTGTGCTGACAGGCAGTAGCTGAGAGGGAAGCTGCGGTTATTGTTGTGTTAACAGGTCTCTCCGTAAATCCATCATAGGAAGGGAGTCCTTATGTGACGTGTGGGAATTAAGATAGGTGAAAAACAGTAAATACACACTAACAGTAAAACTGGGTTTTAATCAAAACCACACCTGGTGAAAGAACAGAATTATTTCATCTTGCAGAATTTCATGCAATCCCACACTAGGTTTATCCCAATACACTAAACTTCAAATATCAGGTCAAGAAATTATCCCACCATGCAAAGATAAAATCCATGTTATAGGGTAAACCATAGCAAATCTGAATCAAATCTGTAGTTTTCTGAATGATGACTGCAACCTAAATCTCGTCTCCACAAGATGAAGCCAACTATGCTAGTAATAATTTAATTCATTCAGTATTGCCTTATGAAAAAAAATATTTTGTACAAGGCACTTAAAAAGCTCCATAGCCAAGAATGGGTTTTGGGAATTGAATATTAGCTCTGAAATATAATGACAAGTTTTTGTTGAGCTGATTTCTCAGCTGTCATTAGTGGGAAAATTCCACAAAAACTTGGTTTATGCAAGTCCTTGTAATAGAGCCATATTCAAAAATGCTTTAACTTAAATGGGCATTTTGGTGAATCCCAGTCAGTGACCAGCCACAACTTCAGGAACAAACATATCTCTGCTAATGTAATAGCTTGTCCTCCACAAACCAAAGGCTATGTCTATATCTCTTGAGACATTTCCAGATATTCTCATGGGACATAGCCCAACACACTACTGACTGGGGATGCTACCTACATTTACCAACAAATAAACAGAGTAACTCCTTCTATTACATCCCCTCAGTGCAATTGTCTTCCCTCTTCTGACTGTTTTCATGTTTCGTGAGGAGACCACCCATTTTTCCAATTAAACCATTTTTTTAAAGCTCAAGCATACAGAGAAAATACCTCCACAAAGCAGCCTTATTCACTGACAGACATCCTTTTATAGTTAAAAAAAAAAAAAGGCAAAAACAGGAAGGAAGAGATATAGACAAGGAACAGAGGTGATGCTTTAAGGAAAAATGGGCTTTATGCCAGGCTGGAGAAAAAATATTGGGAAGTTAATCCATACAGGGTTTCTCTGATCATAAGTCTCCTAAAGTAGCTGCTATGGAAAGAGAAGAGTACTGTTCCGAATAATTGAGATAGTAATTAATTAAACCAAAATACTCTTATGTTTCAGTGATCATGAATCACACTGAAGACACAAGACTTTACATCACTTAGTCAGAAAAAAGATGCCTTTTATTGGGGCAGGTTCTCATGATCTGTCAATCAGTCAGCATCTTGAGCTAGCTGATATTCTTCAAGGCATTTGCAAGCACATTTGCAAGTTGATATAATTATTCATCTGTCATACCAGGTATTCACACTAAGAGATTAGACTTTTCTTCAGAAAACACCACATCAGAATGTTGTCTATCAAAAAATGAAAAAAAAATACACACACATTGCCGTATTTCTTGTACTGACTCAGTTGTTCAGAGATCTCTATAAGCCCATAGCCTTATCTGACTATCTATATTTGAGACCATAATTGTAAAGTACTGGAGAATTAAAGACAGCAATTTTAAAGGTACATAATTGCTCTTGCCCTGAATCTTCCTACTGTCTGCTAAAAATCCTGAAGAAAACCCTTATTTTTCTAGGCTGTTCTAATTGTTGGAGTAGAGAAAACAGAAACACAGAAACACAGCTGGCAAGTCATGTCCTATTTTAAATGACAAGTCAGACCTGCACTTGACTTTAAATTGCTAACTGCATTATGTATCCATGAAGCATCTACTTCAAAACCTGTTACTTCTTGTTCCAATGTCCATCATAACAGTTAATGGACCCCAAAAGAACTGAATTAATGATTCGCTGAAGAGTTATGAGATGGTATATTTTCCCTTATGTCAAGACAATCAGATTCTTCCACTGTTTTGTACATTTCACACTTTCATCTCCCAAAACACCAAGGGTTCAATAGCTTCTTTCTAATTAAAGAATGGTCATTTTTGTCAAAATGCAAAGATATCTTTGCAGTCTTTTGAAATACCCCTATCCATAAAGACTGACAAGTTCTGGTGTTCATTCATGGTGTCAATGACCTGTGTGCTTAAACTTAACCAACCCCTTACATCTTGTACTGATTTGTATGTTCATTACTTCCTACTTCTATGATCTAGTGGCTCTTCAGAATCATAGAGTCTCTCAAATTGGAAAAGAACTGTAAGGATCACCACGTCCTCACAGCATTATCTAAAACTAAACCATAAGATTAAGAGCATCATCCAGATGGTCCTTGAACTCTTGACAGTTTTGGTGTCATGACCACTTCCCCAGGGGGGACACTTCCAGTGGCCTGTTATGTAGGAATGAAAGGGATATTTTGAGGTCACTCAACATTTAGTCTCTCCATCATGAAGAGGGAATTCCATCAAATGCCCTGCAATCATCTCTGTTCCAGAAATGAAATTTTATTAGCATTTAGGAAAATAATTTATAAAAATTTTCCATTTAGGAAAATAGGATTATAACAACTATAGTGATAACAAGAACAAGAACGAGAACGAGAACAAGAACAAGAACAAGAACAAGAACAAGAACAAGAACAAAGAACAAGAACAAGGAGAGGTGACAACAATTATAGTTATTCCAATACTCAATACCAGAGGGCAGTGAGAAGGAAAGCCTGCTTTAGTCTAACAGTTTCATCTTCTATATATTATCAGCATATCATCCTATTGCAATTTGCCTTTTCTCCTGGGTTCTCAGACAACATTCCTTCAAATATAAAAGAAATTATATTTATTATACAACTTTTTAAGCTGTGCTGGAGGCATAAGGAAAACATTTCTATGAAACACTGGTGGGTCCTCTCTGCAGCACTTTTAGAGTAAAATTAGTCCTTGAACTTCTAGCATCACTTTGAATGCCCTTGCCTGCAAATAAATCTCTTAACATACACAGAAGCTTTGTTTCATATTGAAACTAGTTCACAGTGTAAAGCATAAATCCTAACACTGATTACAGTTCATTATCTTCATCATTAATTTATTTTTACTAATTCCCTATGCAGACATTATATAACTGAAGATAATGCTGATAACAAACATAATTGTAAGAACTGCAGATAGTCTATCCAAGCAGTTATCCAGTCAGTATAAATACTAAAATCAGATCTGTGCAGTTCTTTAAAACTTACTAGTCCTTCTGACTTGCAACTTACTGTTCGCATCACTCTCAGAGACCTTTTGGTTGCTGGACTAATAACCTGTAATGAATCTGAAGACAGAAGAGATGAACACTTCTAAGGAAAAGTATGACCCTATTTGCTAGAATTATTTTTTAAGCCCTTATGTTTCTATATTTGGTATTTTCTCATGCTGTGGCTTTGAAGTACTCACAGTGGGACTGGAGACGAGCCTTTTCCAGAGGAAGCCAGGAAAATGTTGGTGCTGTAAGGAGAGGTAATAGCAGTATGGGTTTTTTTACACTGAATTTACTTTTAAAACTAAAATACAGTGGTAGGAAGGGACATCCATTATTGAAAGTTTCATCTTCCATATGGTACAAAAATCTGAGGCATTAAACACATATGGTTATCAAATAACTAATGTAACTTTGCAATATTAAACTATCCTGTAGCTATTATGCCTGGGGAAAAGAAATTAAAATCTTCTATGTTTAACTTCTTAACTTCTTCTATTAAAGAATATTTCAGTGATTCGTGTCCCAGGGCCCCCTCCCACACCCTGGGGTTACAGCAGCACAGCAAGATGCCTATTGAGCTGAGCATAGTGTCTATGTACCTGTTCTTAGTCCCTCACAGGTGTGGCATACCTGTCTTTTCATCTTTTTTCACTGGGATGTCAGGTTTTGCTTTATGCTTGAAGAAACCCAGGAGTGCAAAAATAGCCTGTCAGCCACAGCGCAGCTGTGGCACTGGACCTCATTTGACTGTGGCAAGTCAAGAAGGTTCCTCTGTGAGCCCTGATACAAACCTCTCCCTTGTGGTATATCAGGTAGGGTGGCACTTCTGACAGGATGCAATGACCTCTGGTCATTGAACAAGAACAAGAACAAGGAGAGGTGACAACAATTATAGTTATTCCAATACTCAATACCAGAGGGCAGTGAGAAGGAAAGCCTGCCAGAAGGGCTGCCAGGTCATGCTGGGCAGACGCCAAGTTCTCATCTCACCTAACAGAAATACCTTGCAATTTTCTGTTTGTAGGGGGGCTGGTTTTGGTATCTTTTGCAAGCAGAGCTAGAGGGCAATCAAGAAGGAAAAAAAAAAAATAATTTTTGAACATATATGGCAAATCCAAAGGAGCAGCATGAAATATTAAACACATGAAAAAATGTTAATGTAACAAAAAGACTGAGAGGGTAAGGGCAGCCTTGTTTACAAACCTTTTTCCTTTTGCCTTGTCTTCGCTATCTCTTCAGTGCTTACACTGTTCAAAAAGACATATTTTCCATTTTCCCCTCCTCTTTTTAAATTCAAATAAACCCTACCTTATTTTACTTCCATGCTTTTTTTAGGGCACTTAGTAGTACAAAGGAATACTCAAAGCAGATCTGTCTCAAGCCACAGATGCAATTGTCACACAACCTGATGCAAGGAATGCACAGTCCCATAGCCAATTCAAAGTGGATTCCAATTAGCAAAAGCAGTCATCCCCATTTTTATTTCACCTGATTAAAACTGCAGTTCAAATGCATAAAAAGCAGAAATCTCTTCACAAAACATTAAAAACAGGAGCTGTATATATCTTTGAGCTCACAAAATGAATATGAGAGCTAGCAAAAACAACAACACAAATTCAGCCACCTCCTTTCACAGTCACTTGCTGATAGATCCTTTCTTGTACCTTTTCACTCTTTTGTCACCACTTTGCCATCATTGCCTCCAACTGTCTCTGGTTTCTGAAAACCATTTCAAACTGAGAACTCTTTGAATATTTTTCTATTTGAAGAGTTCATCTCTGTCAGTAATGAATTAATAACATACTATGTCTGACTGCTTTAAAATGCGGTTTGCATCCTCCGGCACCTCCTCAATCTTGCTCCTCAGTCATCCTGGCCTGCATTTTTTCAGTGGAGAAGAGTGTGCTTTTATCACACTCAAGAGTGAACAAAACCATTATTTCCACGTGGAGATGAATATTAAAACATAACATTTGCTAGGACATCTGGAATGATGAGTTCACCTGGGCTGTGTGGACCATTTGCTCAGTGGATTCTAGGCAGCACACACATGGATTTCTCCCAATACAAGAACTGGTCCTTGGAGTGGGCTTTGCACACTTATCAGATCAGACCAAGGCAGTATAGTCATTTCTTGGAATTATGTCCTGCAGAGATGCTATGGATTTATATGCAAGTTTTGAAATGTTTTAAAGGGAATAGTATTTCAGAAATAGAAAAAGGCAGAGATTATGTCAAAAGGAGACAAAAATCCATACTGGAGCTCTTCATGACTTTTGAAAATGCACAGCTGTTCCAAGAGAATTTGCTCCAGATCAGTCAGTGCCTCCACAGAAACAGATTAGCAGTAGTCACTGCTACTCTACCTGAGTTTTGGTACAAGAAGGAACTCCTGAGCAATATTGGTAAAGCAATACAGATTCCAGGCTTCTGCTTGCTATGTTCTCCATGCACCTGTTGTGCTGGCAGGATCTGGATAGGTGCAAAAATGCTCCCACTGGATTTTTACAGGCATTCCTACAATTGGCAGGATATCACGCACAATTGGCCAGCACAGCAGAACACACATTACTGTTCTTTTCTTCTCTTGCTTACCTTCTCTGTGTCTTTTTCTTCCAACAAATTTAAACTAGCAAGCTGGGCTGTCAATGAGAGTCACCAGATGGCTCCAGCCCCACTCTGCTCTTTACCTTTCTAAAACCCTTGGCTTCAAGCTTCTTTGCCTCTGTTCTAAAATTGAAAATACAGCATGATCTGCCAAGGAGTCATCTTCATTCTCATTAACAGAGAATATGCCAGGAAATCATTGATGCAGAGTTAATATTCTGATATCTACACTGTTTTACTTTCAAGAAGTAACTCCTGAAAGAAGTTTCCTCATCCATCCAGCCATCCTCATCCTCTATTTGGATAAAGGAACAAAGCCTGGATGTTGCATTGTCTTGACTGTCTTTGTACAGAACATGATAATTTCACAGCATTTCATGTTTCAAATAAGTTGGCTCCTACAGGCATGGGTTTTCAGAAACTCAAGTCATTCTACCCCAACATACTAATTAAGAGAACAAAAATAGCGACAACATAACATAAACCACATAAACGAAACCTTAATTTCTAGGCAGATAGATATGAAACGGGACATGTTCCCAAACAGGGTAGTGGTTAGACAGCAAGCGAGTCAACAGATTTGCTAAGAGTTCAGTAAGAGTGGGGACAAAAACTGAAGAATATATAGTATGGCTTGTAATAGAGTAAAAGTAGCTCCATGCTTTACCTGTTTTTGTAGACATTTTGTAGGCTTAGAAGTCAAAAGCAGACTTCCATAAACATTCATAAAGTATTTCTCATCCCTTTCAAATGTCATACTTCACATTTTCTTATCAACAGAGGTTGAACGTCAGGAAGAACAGCATATGGATGCTGCAACTGGCTCTCAAGATGACTAATTTTGAAAAGAGCCTTTGTGTTGTGACTGTGCAGGGAGGAGCCTGCTAGATAAGGACACATTAAAAAAAAAAGAAAAAAAAGGAAAAGAGCTGTGAATGTTGTGGAGAAAATGTCACAGAACTATATTTAACATGGGACACTTCTGCTAGACCATCTACTACTTATGTACTTGAAGGATGCCATGAGGAGCTGGAGCAGCAGCAGTTAGTGCCTCCCAAGCAGCTGTGCCTTACACAGGAGCCATGCACATGAACCAACACACAAATCTAACTCCACTAGGAACCTGCCCGTTTGAAGGAAAGCACAATGAGGAGCAATAAAACAAATGGGAGACATGACATTATTGTTAAAGCCACAGAATACTTTAGAATGTGTAACAGCCTTGTAGTCATTGACAAATTGCTCAAGCGGAATATTTATGGCTGACCTATACCCTCTAACTATGCCAATAACGGGCTCACAGTTTCAGTGCCTGCAAATTAGGAAATACTATCTGGCTAGGGAAAAACCAAAATATTTTCAGTATCACATGACAAAGGTAAATTTTGCATAAGAAAGGCAGGTATATCAGTGTATTTTAGCAGCAACTGTCAGAAGAAGCTGAATGAGGATGTATTTTGGAACCAAAATCATAGTAGGATGAGAGCTGTACCATCAGAGGAGACCACACAGACTTGTCATTGTCAGCCATGTCCTATGGCTGACATGTGACAACAACATAACTGAACTTGCACAGACCAAAACTACATTCTAATCTTTCTGCAGAAAACAAGGGAGTAAGTAAAAATTCAGTATAAACAGATCAGAGTTGCTTAATGTTGACAACGTAAAGGCATCACTATATTGGCACTCTGAGGACACTCGGCTTCAGGCATTGCTTACAGCTTTAGCAAACCAGGGTAATACTGAACACAAGAAAAATTAAACTCACAAATGTTAGCAGTTGCCTGAGAAGTGTACTCTCTTGACTCAGCAAAGAAGGATCCTCTTCTCCAGCTCTTAGCCCTCTTTTCCTTAAGTTCTACTTGCTACTTCTGGGCAGGAATTCACGTTACTGTCTTTCATAGAGTTACTTCACCTTATTGCCCCAGGTAGTCTTCACTGATGCCTTATGGGAAGTTCCCTGTCTTCTTGTATACAGCAGAGAATGAGCACCTAAAGGAAACGGAGGTGGTGAATATAAAAACTAGCATGTAGAACAGCTTATTTTTAAGCAAAATTTTCCATTTTTCACAATGGAAATTCTTCAAGTCACTTAGAGTGGGGCTTCCATTCTCTGTAAACAAAGTGGAGAGGTTAGCGAGGAAAAGTCCAAGGATCATTCAAAAGGTTAGTCTTGAATCCTAAAACAGGACTCACAAAAACAAACAAACAAACAAACAAACAAAAAAAAAACAAACAAAAAAAAAGAGCAACAAGATAAATATAAATGAATAGGAGTTTGGTTCATGTTTTGTTTTTTGTTTGGGTTTTTTTTAGTAGAAAAAAACCAATAGCATCTCTTAATGAAATACTGATGTTTTTTCTTGCTTTTTATTTACTGTGGTTTCTTCAGATTCTGGAGTATTTTGACTGCAGACAAATCTCCATTTTGGAGAGTAAACTATATGTCAAAGCTGTAATCAAAACACACCTAAGTCACACTGTAGCCTGTTTTTCTTATGAAGTCCAGGCATATAGGAAGCAGCAGAAGCATGTTCCCAAAGAGGAGCCATCAGTTCTGCTGCAGATCAGACCAGAGACTTTGAGCTCCTTTTTGCAGTGGGAACTGCTGAGATGCAGCCTATTCCCTCGATTTGGACAAATCCTTTTTTGCTATCTTGCAGTGTGTAGGTTTTCCCAAGCAGACTTCAGAGCACAGCGGATCCGTTTTGAGGACCAGCTCAATGGTGAGTGGTGTTTGCTGCTCTCCCTTCTCCACCTGATGTTCTCGACCTTGCACTTGGCATTGTTAAAAGTGCACTGCAGGTGGGAGTGGGCTTGGACGTCTGCCACCCACCCCAGACCACAGAATACACAGTGATGAGAATGGCACATGCAATGCAGCCAGAGTGTTCCCACTTCAGCAGCAGCAGTAAATCATCTTGCTGAAAAACCCTGGTTCAAAGCCAGTGCTGATCCCTGCCACTCTTGCACACTTAATGGCTTTGGTGGAACAACGGGCTTTTCCCTCTGAGACATGCAGTCAAAACAAAGAAGCAAAAACCTGGGAAATGTAGCATTAACTGTGTCACAGACATTGAAAAAAAGCAGGGAAACGATGACCATGTGTAGGGTGGTTTCAGAGCCCTTTGCCTCCATCCCTGGCTTCAACCATGCTGCCAGGTCGCTACTCCAAATATGCTGGATGCAGACCCTGCCCAGTCCAGGGGAGAATGCTTACAAAACAAGTAATTTTAGGTTCTTTTACTGAGCAGAGGACATCCTAGAACAAGGTATTTTATTGCTCAGGCAAGACAACCAAGTAAAGTTGGTGCTCTGAAGTAGCCAGAGCTGGTGGCATAGCAGCTGGTAAAGAATTTTCTTCTTCCTACCTGTTACCTGTGTTCCAGGGCACCTCAGCTGGTGTGAACTGCCCTCAAAACTGGATGCCAAATGTCACTTTGTCTGCCCTCTTGCTGACAGCTGTGACCTAGGTCAAGACTAGCACACCAGCCTGTTCACACAAGCAGAATCTCATCAGTCTACCAGTGTGATACCCATTGTTCAAGTAAGTTGAAAACATGATAGACTTCAAGGTACCTTTCATAAAAAAAAAAAAAAAAAAAAAAAAAAAAAAAATCTGTCTCAACTGTTATTTCAAGCTGGCAAGTGTTTACATTATTAATTATGAAGCAGTCTCCCAGCTAGGTGTTGCAGAGGGTGGAGAAGGTGCATGGAATCTCACAGCTAAGCTGTTGGTGGTGAACTGTCCTGGGGCACAGCTCTGCTGACTGACACCTGCTCATTGATTCAGGACAGGAATAACACACAGAGGGTAGAGTCCCCCTGCCCTGACTCAGCACTGGAACCAGAGGCACCATGAGACCATCCAGTCTTTAGGCACTCCACTCTGACTGCCAAGGCTGGCAACAAGTTTTTTTATATGGATCACTATTCATTAAAACCTGGACCAGGACCAAACAGATACAGCTGTAAATGCCTTTTTTTCCCTCATGGACTTGTTCCAAACCCAAGCTCTAGGTCCCAATATATATCCTCTTACCAGCAGGTTCCCGAAGAAGAGGAATGACTTACAACAGTTTTATAAAACCCAGCTGCTTAGAAAACTCAGATAATTCACCCTACTGCCAAATCTAGGGATAAAAAGCCCAAATAACATGTTGGGTTTTTTCGCTAGAATCAATGCACAATAGACAGAAATACCCAGGAATATACTGTGTAGCTTACAAGTGAACTTCTAAACCCAATTCTCTGCTTTGTTATACAAGCTAAACACAGCTATCTCACTGCAACTTTATCTGATATAAAGTTATCCCAATGGAAATTGGCATAGAACAGCAGATAAACAGATCTCGTTCATATGAAGCAAGCATAAATGTTAACTCCTTGTTTGAAACTCAACTCCCAGCTGTAACAAACAGGGAAAGTGCCAGAAGAAAATGGAAGCCAGGAGCAAAGTCTGAATTTTATTTTTCATTTTTGTTTTGGAGACCTTATCCCCCTCTTTTTTAGTCTCATACATTAGTTTAGGATTCCACATCCCTGAAGAATAATAAATATATTCACACTAATAAATATCAAAAAAGGGGAGCAGACACATGTTTTATAATGAAACTGCATGCTTAATTGAGGCTTTTCTGTGTGAGTAAATTCAGGATTGAAACTTTTATACAACCCACCAAGTAATGATCAGATTGAAGAAAGATGGCAAGAAAATTATTGATTTGCTGGTCACTGCAACAGTCAGACATGAAGTTGAAAGGCTCATTAAACACATTTCTCCAGAGAAAGATGCAAATGCCTTACAAGCACCAGGATTTCAAGATAATTAATGGGCCTTTTTTTGAGGAAAATCTCAGTAACATATTTAAATATACAATGAACATACACTACAGCATGCTTCCCAGGCTCCTCATGCAGGAACTGGAGAGCACCAGCCACTACCCAGCTGTGTCTGTTCACTTGTGTACTGTGAAAAGGTTTAATGAGCCACAAAGTCTATTTTGCTCTCTTCATGGAGCACAGAAGCAAAAGTCCTGGGGGTAAAAATGGCTTGTGTTGTTTCTGCTGCTGCGAATTGGACCCTCAGGGGTACATTTGCAGTGCAATACACGTGGATTTGGCTGCTTGAGTCCCATTGATGTTGATGGGACTCATGTAGCTAAAACCCCATGAAGTGTTTGAAAATGTGTCCCTTGGTGTCTGTAATGCACCGTTGTCTTTTCAAATAAAATCGACCTAACCAGTCTGGCAGTGGTGCTCCATCTCAGCCAGGTCTGCAGCACTTAAGCAGATTTGCAAGCAAGAGTCCACAAGAATGCATGGTAATTCATACTGCATCTGCCTCACCACACACTCTTTTCAAGAACAGAATTGCATGGGTTTCTGGGTCAATGTGGTAATAAATGGTATAAGAAATGCTAAGACATAATACCCCGTCAAGTTCCTGCATGTACACCAAAAGCCTGTAGCTGATCAGTACAAATGTCACCACACTGGGTACAGCATTGCTCCAGAGGACCACAGAAAATAAGAGCAGAAACATGATAACATTCTCACCATCTCCTCCATATCATGGGGGTGAGTGGAGGTAAAATCTGTTGGTTTGCAACCAGATCAGAACAATTGAAATAACTATGAGTAACCTGAAGCCAAGTAAACCATTCAAATGTACAGATTATTTTTTCTATTATTTACCTTGACATTTAACCAGGAACTGAAGTCCAAGTATTTGACTCTTTTTCATGGTACAAGGCGGATCAGTAAGATTTTCAGTGTTGGTTGTGTGTTATTCCAAAGGCCTGAGATTGGAGGGACATGTGTGAGCTGCTTAATATTGTCCCAGCTATTTAATGAACTGTGATTCAGATCAATTTAAAGTTCTTACACAGTACTGTTTCCAAGTGGCTGGAAATAAATTTCAAAAACTCACATTTGAGGGAATAGTGAGGAGGATAGAGAAGGACAAAGAGACCATGATTAGTATTAGGGCTGAGGGTTTTGTAATCTGCCCATTTGCAAAAGCAATATGCATAGAAATACCCACGTAGGGTACACATAGGATGGAAACACCTGCTTAGTCCTCAGACATTTATTAGACGAAGAGGGTCCTAATTCCCAAGATTGAAGCAGAAAGGCCACAGGACAACATGGTGGAGGAGAGAGTCTGAGGGACTAAAAAACTCAACAGGATCTCTGTTCATCTGCACAAGCTACACATGGGATGTGTAAGGGGCTTCTATACCCCTCTTCCTCCCATCCTGCTGTCTTTCTGGTTTAGTTTAGTTGGACTTCCCACATAACACAAGCCACGGAGGAGCAGTCAGGAGTTGAACCCATAATCTCCCATTAAGCCAAATCAGAGCATATATATTACACATCCAGGATGAGCTTAAATATGTAAAGCAAAGGAAAATTCTCTTTTTTCCTAGGCAGAAAGACATGATTCCATTTCAGAAGGCATTTGTCTAACTTCAGCTCTCAGCAAATGAATCTTGGTGCATTTACTCTGCTGCATCAGTCCATGAGGATACAGAAAATAACAGCATAGTAACAAGTTACTTCAGACACATACAGGACTGATTCTCCAAAATCCCACACCATTTTAGCCATGCAAAAAAAGTCTTTAAGGGGGTGCATGAGTATATCTTCTCAGTTTTAATAACCTTTGTAATGGAAAGGCTAGTGCCATGTAATTGAGAGTTGAACCTTAACATGCATAGTAATCTTGAAAAATCCTTTAAAAGTAATATACTGTGGGTTATTTTATAACTCAAGAAACATTTTATGCTGTAAATTACATTTACTTTTACAATTCTCAAACACAAAGTGCTTAGTCCTGCAAGGTTGCCAGTCAAGCTTGTCAATACACATCTCAGATTTATAAATAAGATGTCAAGTTCATAATGTGTCAAACAGATACCACAGTAGAATTTCCCATTTTGGGTGTCTATAAATGGTGATATCCATGAGGCAGCTACCATAATTTAATTCAGGTGAGGATCTGCCCCATAACATCATTTCAGTTAAAAGATTATGTCTGCTCACCCCAGTATATACTCCAGTTCTATACACAGCAAAGCTGGAAATGTGCTAAGTTCTGAAAGAAAGAGAGAGAGAAAGCAAGTAAGTAAGCAAGGAAGAGAGACAGAGGCAGTCATGAAGGCAGGCAGGAAGGCAGGAAATAGGAAGGCAGGAAGAAGGCAGGCAGGCAGGCAAGCAGGCAGGGAGGGAGGAAGGGAGGGAGAGAGAAGAGAAAGAGAAAGAAGAAGGGCCTGTTCTCAGTGGTAATTCACAGGATGGTTCTTTAAGTGAAAACATCCTAACTATGGATATCTGATTCACACAAACATTTTTACATTTTGAAAATGAGATTTTAAAGAAATCATTGTTCACTTGGAGTGGTTAATTGCATTTTAATTTGGTAATTGAAAGCAGATAGTGTCTTAACTTCACTATAAGCATAGAAAATATAATGAAACAGGAGATGTACTTCTGAGCTCCAGATGTAGCTTACAGGGAATTTTCCAATTATTTTTCTGATAGATGCTTAATTCGTATGATGTAAATTAATATGTGACCTTCAAAGACAGGATTCTTTTATCTGGCAGTGGGTGTAGTAATTCTTTAGGCAGTTACCGAATGAAATCTGTCACTGTTTGGCTTTTGTTACAAACCTGAAGCTCATGGTAGAGGAGCCAAAGGCTGGCTGCAGGTCAGAAACCTTTTGAGTGCACTTGAGACAAATGGTTAAAGTACCTGGGGTCAGCTGTAGAGTTCTAGAAAACTCATAAAATGTTTACATTTTGCTGTAGTGTCAGCACAAAAATATACCATACCAAGGAGCTTAAAAAAAAAGTTTTGCTTACATCCAAGCTGAAAGCTGTACTTGGGACTAAACCCAAGCAGATTAACTTATATGAAACCTTGATAAGTGAAACTCTCCAGTGTGGCTTTTCTGACATAAGTTTGGAATATATCCCTGTGTGCAATTTACCCTCCGGAAAAACATACCAACACAATATATCTAAGGTTTTTGTTTGTTTAAATCAGTAAGCAAGAAGGCAGAATTTGATGTTTGCTTTTGAAAAATAACAAACAAACCCAATTATTTTTCAAAGAGCCAGGCAGTTAGATGCAGCCAGGCAGGGAGCGTTGGTTCTGCTGCAGGCAATCTCATGGCATCTGGCTGGATGGAGACCCCTTCTGTGCCAGTAAGAAAAGTTGCTGTAGCAGCAACACACAACCTAAATTCAAAGATATTTCACCTGTGAAAATAACAACATAAGTTTTCCTTTCCTCTGACGAGGAACCTGGACAGGTCTCATGCTTTAGAGGGGGACAACATGTCCTCATGTCCTTCCTAGAACAATATGACCTGATCTTCTCAAAACCCTCCCTTTGTATGACCCAACCTGGCTACAAATAAAAAGTGCAGCAACAAGCAGTGTGGTGTGACACGTGCTTTGTAAATAGTCCATTTATTTGTGGTTGTACTCAACTACTGACATAGACAAAACAGAGCTTCATGTTGGCACTTCCTGTTTTTTCCTCTGTTTCTTCCAAAACTTTACAAGCTCTTAGAGAGTGACTAACGTACTTGGAAACTTCATGAGACTCTTCTGAAAGAGGTATAAGAACACTGTTATTCTTGGGCTGGCATAATAGTCCTGCAGTTTGTTCTTACTCCTCCAAAGTGAAAGAATTAATTTTGCATCCCAAAACTTATCTTATTTCCTGTTCCAGTCCAATCTGAGAACACTGTAGACAGGATTTCTTCAGTTATTCCAGATGCTGCAGAAACCTCCTACAAGGTATTTCCAGCTAAAAAAGAAACTGGAGATCAGTCCTCAAAATTTAGAGAATGTATCAACTGTTTTGTGATCTTTAATGACGTTAAAGGGGGGAAAAGACAACTTTTAGAAACCTAATGTCCATATTTAAGACAGGCATTTTTGCTTTCCTTTTAACGAGTTGTGACATACGTGTAGTCTGCCTCTGCTCTGACTCCTGGTTTTGGAAGCATTCCTG
>NW_009952440.1:1601619-1603675 GCF_000747805.2 Chaetura pelagica
TGCTTCCTCTCCATTCTTCAGGATGCTCAGGGATGGTAGATTCAATGTAGTGCAGAGTGCGACTTGAGGGTCAGGAAATGTGTTTAAAACAGCTTATTGAGTCAAAAGCCATGAGCTGTTTGAACATCTTCTCTTTTACATAAAAAGAGATGGCAAACCATGCACGTCCAACTGAAAGATGGTTGTCTTATTGGAGAGAGAAACATTGTTAGTAGTATTTTTCACTACAACTTTCATAAATATTATCCCTTTGTTTCTTGATTAACATTTAAAAAATACTTAATTCTATTAAATAAATTATTAACTTTTTCATTGTCAATTGTTCACGCAGCTCAGGATGGTCGCAAAAGTTCTTTCTGACCTTTAAAATCACTCTCTGCTCAGTCTAGATTTTTCAGTAAGACTGTAAATTTAAAAAACCTTGACTAATTCTCCGTATCTCTAATGAAATACATAAATAGGCATGTTCTACCCTAGGATGGGTTTGGCTAAACCTTCCATGTCTCCTGTCAAAAATTATTATCCAGGGTTGGATGTCCAGGTTCTTCCAAGGTCCTGATCTTACATTATCCCAGTATCACTACTAGACAGGAGCCTCACTGAGCCAGAACAGTCCGTAATTAGAGCATTGATCTCTCAACAGCTTTTAAAAAATACCAGAAAGGTGTCGAAAAGGGAAGATATCTAAAAGGCCATGGTCACCAATGCAGAGAAGATCTCCTGATAGAATGACTTAGACAAAGTGTACACTAAAAAAAAAATAAAAAAAAAAAAATTTAAAAAAAATATATCTGAGGTGACTGCTTCCAGTGTATGGTTGTCATTAAACTATTTATTGTAATTTTGTCATGCAACACACTTGGTACCAATTCAGGAAAACTAGAGCTCTGGAAATACATTAACATAAAGATCTGTTATTTCTAGTGTGATTTTTGGAACAATCATATTTTGGGCAGTTCCAGATGTGATGATGCCTTTAATTAATAACTTCTGGTGAAGAGGTGATGATGGCACATGTAGAGGACCAAAGGGGAGTTAGTTCTGATGGCACAGCTGTTTCACAGAATCACAGAATCAAAGAATGGTTTGGATTGGAAAGGACCTAGAAGATCATCTAGTTCGGGCTGTGTGTTCTTGTTAGTTTTGTGGGGTGTGTGGTTGTGGTTTAATGGTTTTCTGTTTTGTTGTTTGTTTTTTTTTTCCTGGGTGGACACTTGGACTGGGTGATCTTAACAGTCTTTTCAACAGTGACAATTCTGTGAATTCTAAATGATGATAAGGAATTAGTTTTTCTTTAAGAATGTACAGAGGTAGAAATAGTGACAAAGTTATAGTCTGAGAAGATTTCTCCATCTGTATCACTGTTAATGTTGGTTTTGGGGTTGTGTTTTTATTGTTTTCTCATTTAAGAGAACCCCTATGCCTATCCTCACCTTTTCAATAACTAAGGCATAAAGCACCTAACAGAACAGGCCTTCACATCTGCCTACTACTAATCCCTTGTACTTCCACGTGTGTTTTATTCTAAGCCCTGAGCATGTTTTGTTCACATGAAGAGAAAAATTGGGCATGGTGCAGCTACGGAAGCCTCCTGTGCTCAGGCTTCACTGTGTCTCTACTTCTTTGTTCTAACAAACTCATTGTAATTCAGCTCTAAAGAGTCAGGCACACAGCTTTCCAGCACATTGTCTTCACATTGTTGTATCTACATAACTCCCATTTGTTGCAGAGATGAGGGGGGAAAAAAAAAAAAAAAAAAAAGAAGTAAAATCTTAGCAGGCTTTGTGGGGAAGTGCAACGTGACCTACTAAGAAGCCTAATCAAGGGTACTAGAGAAGAGATGAGGACAGGACTTTTTTATGATACAGGTTTTTTCATTTGCTTTTGTAAATTATTTCAAATCCATGAGGAAAAGAAGCTGTAGTATGGCTGAATCCCCTTGAATTAACTGCCTAACATCCATAGAGTCTCCTCGACTGAGGCAGATCAAATGCCTGCATTGATACACGTGTCAGTCAGGAAACACAGACACTTGCGTGTTAATATATATTAAGAC
>NW_009952440.1:1603712-1605347 GCF_000747805.2 Chaetura pelagica
TCAGCAGGTGTTACACGGGTCATTTCACACAGTCAATCAAACTTTAAGATAAACTTCATCTGAAATCCAAAACTCTGTGGTTTTGTTCAGTGTGGACAACTCTTGAAACCCCATGCACTGAGACAAGTCTTTTTCATTTCCCGTGTCCCTTCTGGGGAGAAACAATAACACTCCCCAGTGCAGCTTAGCTGGTGGATCTAAGATTACTGAGCCAAAAAAAACCCCTCTCACACTTGGCTGTCATTTAGCCCTGGCAGCAACTAACCTCACTGTGTGCTTCCAGCCTTACCCTGAGGCATTGCTGGCACCAAGAGTCCTATTTCTGTGCAGACACTCCACATTTCCTCCACTCGTCCCCTCTGCAGGCTGATCAGGCCACAGTTCTCATTATTTTCTCTGTATGGTCTCTTACAAAACCACGGGCACCTCAAGCAGCCAGGAACAGATCCCTTTTATTTCTAATGAACACATATGATGCCTGAGTCACTTCTTGGACAGCCTAAGGCTAACTCATAGAATAGTCATCCATCTGGATCTGGAGGGCCTCGACTCAGCAGAAGACTGCCTTGGTGGTCCTGCCAGGAGTCTGCTCCAATAATTAAGCTGCCCAGGGGTGAGAGCATCCCCCACTCTGACCTCTGAAACTGGGCTGCAGCACTAGTGAGGAGGGCAGCACTCCTGGGGCAGAAAAGGACACAAAAAGGTATCTCCTGTCAGTCACCACGTTGGTGGAGGTGACTGCTGTGTGAGCCTCCAAACCCAGAGAAAGTCTATGCAGGAGGGTGATATTAAAATGTGCAGCGCCAGGGACAGGAGTCAGGACATGAAACTCACAATTTCACACCTTCATTATATGACAGTCTTTAGGCCTGCATGCAAATCCTTTTTTCAAAGGCAGAACTTGGCCTCCCTGGGAGCATGAGTGCTGGTTTTGGTGTCCTCATTAAAAATGTTTGCCTCTCACTTCCCATTTTGCACTCCTCAGTGATGTATGTAAGGAGACAGAAAAGCTCAGTTGGATTCACTCAGTCATTTCTTGGCTTTTTTGTCCCATCAAGTTAAATTGTCTTGAGCAATGCCTCCTGTGAATGATTATTTTCAGCCTATCCTACCCGTTGGGAAGCTTTTTTCTTGTTACACATCCCAAAACCTCCATTTATTAATTCCATCCCATTATGTCTACTTACATAAGCAACTTTTTGTTCCCTAACTGCATCTCAAATCCATGTGTCCAGTTACCAGTTCCGTGCAGAATAGTATACATTCTATTTAATTTTTTTTTTTTTTTTTTTTTTAATTTCTAGGAAAAGCTTTTTAATGAAAGATTTCTTCTGGTAGTTTTATTGAGACAAGGGTATACAAAAATAACCTAAAGCTACTACACCTCTGACAAAGCAGAAGTTCTGCAGTAGTAACTGAAAACAGAATCCAGCTGAAAATAAAATTTCAAGAGTTTGTAATCACATTTAAAAGCCCCACTAACATACTTGGAAGTTATTTGCAACCCTGATCTGTTAAGTTACTGATTTATTTAAGTAAGCAGCATTTTTTGAGGGTGGCAGCATTATTATCCAGCCAAATTTCTGACATAAGTGCAGTTACCTGAGCAGAAAAATATTTTTACTCACCTCCGCT
>NW_009952440.1:1605368-1609043 GCF_000747805.2 Chaetura pelagica
CCTACATAAACCAAATCTTACGCAAGAAGTTTTCATCAACTGGTATGTTCACATAGCCTTCAAAGGTGGACTAAAGCACATTCCTTAAACACCTTTTGTATGTGTCTCAGCTTCTCACTCAATTGTGACCCAGCTGTGATTGAAGGCATTGCTAACACTTCTCCATGACAACTGTAATTTGACAGTCTGGTGTATGTGAATACAAAATACCCATAGAATAAATTCACAAACCAAATACTAAGCCTGAAATATTATTATTCATACATGAACCCTAATTTCTAAAGCTGAACTTTTTAACCCAGCACTGGCCTTTTAAAATTAGCTGTTTTAGAAAACACCTGATAATCATGCAGCAAGAAACTCCAGAAAATTATCATACACTTTCTCTCACTTTCAATAAACAATCTAAAACAAATTCACTATTCATCTGTTATTATAGGGACCCACAGATAACAATTCTGCATTTCTTTAGTGCATTTGATGAACATAAATGTTCTCATTAACATCATTCAAGATTATTCCTAATTTTCTTGAAAACAGTTAATCTGAACCTTAGGAACAAATGAGCTTCTTTTCAGAGGTGTTTTTGAAAGAATTAAAGTACTTCAAAATTCTGGCAGCTTTACTTTGTTTCATTTAAAAGTTTTGTGTAACACAGTTTCACATTGATTTTTCTCCACTCCTGGTCAGATCAAATTTACTCTGACATCACCTGGAGTACATCATCAGTGGACTTAATACATAGTGTCCTCAGGCTTGTAAATATTTTCAACCATGTCAGACAAGCAACTGTTACAAGAAGTGGAAAACACTCAGTGCAATACCCATCAGTAAAGCCCTTTCAGTCTACGACGTAGGCGGGGTGAAAAAAAGACCTAGTACCATTCCCTTATGACTTAGCAGTGTGAGAGAGCTCAACAAACTTCATTTTCAAAACATCACCTGTCTTCCTCCAGCTTTCCTTCCTTCTGAAAGCCTTCTATAATCTGTCAGCTCCTTGTTCAGTGAAGTAAACAGGACACTTTAGGAACTCAAGTGAAACTGATGTCATTCTTGTTGCAGTGACCTTTCTCTTGTGGTTGCAGGTGCCTTAAGCAAAGATAACCCTGAGTGCTGGATACACCCTGCTTGGTCATATTAATAACAGAAAGAACAGTTGTACTTGAAGCTGAGCACTACCAAAGAAACACATCCATGTGTCTCTCCCTTTCTCTCTGCCTCCCTCCCTCCCTTGTAGTTTTACTCTGTTCTGTAAATAAAGTAAGAAATAAACCAGATCTCTGCTGCATTTTGCTATCAGTACTGTAGATAATCCCACATTGGTAACAATCCATGTGGGCAGTAATCAATCAAAGGGATTGGATTAATGGCAGTAAGAAAACACATTGCAATAAAGACTTTCCCTTGCTCCCTGGCTCCTGATCAGAAAACTGTCAGGACAAGCACCTTCTCAGGCTAATTGCTGACAAACATGAGATAAACAGCCTGCTATCACAACTACCTCCCTACTCCCTGAGGATGCAATTAAAGCCTTAAGTATTACACAGGATGTGACATTAGTTTATTGTTCTTGTTTCACTGCAATGTGGATTTATCTCATTTTATACAAGCACATGTTATTATGAAAGACTCATATTTGGGGAAGAGGCAGGCCTGGGAAATATCTAGGTGAAGGAATTCTAGAAAGGCTAAAGGAAAAGAATTGTGATTTGCAAACTCACAGGTGCTGTGGCAGAGCCTGGCTGTGACAAGAGGGATGGAATGAGGCAAAGATGCTGGGGCAGGGCTGGGATGCAAGGCTCAGAGAAACCAACAAAAACCTACCCAGGTGTATTACCACCATATGCCACTGAAAGAGCTTTCCCAGCACTGAAGAAGCAAATAAGGAGAGACAAAATACATTATTGAGTGCAACTGAATGTCCACTCAGGCCCTTGTCCTCAATCCACTGCTGCTCACAGAAGATACTTATGGCAAAAACATGAGATGCAGCACAGCAGAAGGGCACTTGTGCACATTCTTTTATGGCTTTATCAGTCTCTGTTACACCTTCACTCTCTTCCAAGATGAAGAGGGCAGTCTACTCAGCTTTGTTTCAAGCAGAAGTCATTCACACCTCTGACCAAGCTTGCTACTTTTGTCTGTAGTCCTGCTAAACCCACCTTGCGATGGAGTTCAAAACCACGGCGTGCAGGGAAACCATAACTGCTGGCACTCCACCTGGCTGTTTCATTATAATCCTTGACATCCTGGTAGCCATTTTAACTAACCTCACAGCAACAAGGACATATTTGAAACCAACTGTCCACCACTACCCCAAATTCCCTTTCCTGTGTAGCAGAAGAGAGTAAGAGCCCATGCTTTTGCGTGTGTACATCAGAGGTCATTTTCGTCAGTAGACGTTAACATCTAATAGAAAGAGGAATTCTGCTAACTAGCAAGAAGTCGAGAGTCTAAATCATTACATTAATTATTTGATCAAAAATCTGGAGTATCGTCCTTTCAGTCCAACAATCAGCTGCTCATACCTAGCCAGTCTACATTGGCTGGCCCTAGATGTTTACATTCAATAACACAGGTTCTGAAAAGAGATAATCAGATGGAAACAACTTGATGAAATCCTCTAACAAAATGCAGCTGGAAACTCCATGAGTTGCCAGTGCTATGGCGACATTGTGCATTGTGGACAAGATTCATTAGAAGCCAGGCTGTGCTAATGAGGTCTCAGCATTTTGCTAACAGCTCTGGAGTTGTGAAGTAACTCCTCCAATTCCAGGACATCAGACAAATAAGAATTTATGCACATGTATCTGCGTGTCCTCTAAAGAGACAAACAGGCTAATATAAATAATTAAGAACAGTGAATACTGGAACTTACCACTTCCTAACTCTTTTAACAACTTTTAAAACAAGCAGTCTGTTCTTATGTCTCTGAACAAACCCATCAGAAATTTACCCTTATTTCCTGCAGCAGAACTCATTATTACTCTCAATGTCATTATCTATTAAGTAGGACATTCAGAAATGTCTGAACATTCAGAACTGGTATCTCCCATTTTCTTCTACTTTCAAAATTTCTGTTTTCACAACAAACTCCATAAGGAGAAATATGATTTGAGTATTATTGAACACACCTGTGAGAAATTAAGTAACATAATAATTTTAATGTCATTTGCAAACTTCACATTCTTCCCACTGTCTTTCTTCATCCACTCCCCATATGGTAGAGCCCTGGGCAAAGCAGAGTGGATAGGGCTGATTTATCCTAAGTCTGTCAACCATTTACTGTCACATTCTATTGAAATTTATTAAAATAGTGTAATCTGCTAAATATATAACAAAATGTACTTTCTAAATATATAGTTGCTCTGCTCATACTGTGTCAAAAAATACTAACTTAATCTGTATCTTGTACCTACCTAGGCCATCATTGATAGCAAACCAAATTTTGCAAACAGAAGACCATAACTGTATATAACCAAACCCTCTTTTGATTAAATATTGGGGGAAAATCTTTATTTCATAGGAAATTATGTCTGGCTCTTCGAATGAAAAGCTACAATTAAAGTCTTTGTGATTGTGATTTTTTTGCCACAAGGATAATGTTCTTCAGTAGATTTTATCCAGGAAGAACTGAAGAATTAGGTTTGTGTTTGTTAGACTTCTGCAGGAATG
>NW_009952440.1:1609116-1639462 GCF_000747805.2 Chaetura pelagica
GAATGCATTTAAATCTAGATAGATGGAATGGATGCAATTGTTAAATAAGAAAACAAGATGAGGCAAACACATCACTTGAATTTATACCTATGTACACAAGTCTGTGTATATACACAAATAAAATATGTGTGAAATTATTTCTCATTGTAGCTTTTATACCCCTATAAACAAATCTACGACACCAAAGTAGGTGTGAAATTATATCTTACAGTATCTTTACCATGAGATAAGGAATAGGCTCAGTAAATGCAAAATCATGGTTGCTGCACAACTTGATAAGACAGTGGGAACTAGATGGTGTTAACACACAGCAGACAAAACTCAGTAAAAAAAAAATTGGTTAATCCCAGAGCAGAGACACCTCAAATCAAGTAAAAACTTCTTCTGAGACTGTCACAAGCAAACAGATTTTCCAAAGAGATGTTGTTAGGTACTGAAACTGTCCCATGAACTGTGAATGCAACCATGATACATAGGGAGCTAAGATCTCATGTATAGATAGCGGTCTCATGCAGCTCTTGGGGAAAAGTCAGCTCATGTATTTTCATGGAGAAACATCAAAAAGTACAGTGGAAAATCAAAGGGGTCTGTGGGAAGGACCTTTCTGCCTATGGTAGTCAGAAGGCTCATAACAAACAATTTGGTCCCAGTTAACTCCTTTTCTCAGAGTTATACTTGCAGAGAGGAGCACACACCTAATGGGAGAAAGAAATTATGAGAGATTACTAGGTACATCTTCATTAAGCTAGACAGACCATTATAATTACTGTACTTCTTATAGTTATTCCTGCACCAAGCCCAGTAAGTGATGATTGGACAAAAGCATCCCTGGTAAGGGACAGTTAAGTTTGCTTTAAACACTTAAAAAGTAGGAAAATCCATCATCACTTGGGAAGTTTTTTCAGTGGTCACTGATGGATTAATTGTTTTTCTCACTTTTAACACCGTAAAAAATTCTTGGACTCTGTTTTAGGAGGACTGTAATTATGCTTTAGAAGTTTCAGTAATAAAACATCTGTAGTCGTATAGAGAATTTACTTGTTGAGAAATTACATAAAACATCATATTAGAGCACTAGTCAATCCCTAGAGTTGACAAGGAAGTACCTACATGATCAGACCTGTAACGATTATTTTTTTTTCTTTCTTTCACAAGTGAACCACCATGGAATTGTCATGGAAACTGACTTCTCTCTCATGTCCTGGGCTCCTCTGGAGGTACATATTTTGATTCTGTAAGGAGGCTGAGGGAAAATCTTATAGTTCTCTAAAACTGCCTGGCAAGAGGTTGTAGTGAGGTGGGGGTTGGTCTCTTCTCCCCAGTAACAAACAACAAGACAACAAAAGATGGTCTCAAGTTGTGCCAGGGTAGGTTTAGATAGGATAAGTGAAGAAACTTCTTCATTGAAAGGGTAATTAAACACTGGGACAGGCTGCCCAGGTAGATGTTTGAATCACCATCCCTAGAGGTGTTTAAAAGATGTGCAGATGTGGTGCTGAGGGGCATGATTAGAGCACTGGCCTTGATAGAGTTGGGTTAAAGCTTGGTAGAGTTACGTTATGGTTGGACTCAATGATCTTAAAGGTCTTTCCCAACCAGAATAATTCTGTGATTTCTACAAAACAACAGATTTCCTTCCCTTTGTACAGTAGAGCAGATTCAGGAAATTAAATTATATCAGGTGCAATAGGCTGTGATGTGCATGAAAGCAAAGACTAAATCTCTTCTCAGTGACCATGTCTGCATGGAAGGATGAGGATTAAACTTGCAGTGAAATACCTTGACATTTCTAAAGGTACATCTATTTAAAGTATTTATTTCTTGAGAACCTTTGCCTTCTAATAAGCCCTTTGGAGCTGAGGAACATATTCACTTCAGCAGGTTTTGTCCTTCCACAAGATAATATACACCCTATAAAAAATCAGAATACTTCAAATCAGAGATTTTTCATTAGTCTTCGCAACAGGGGCTTTTGCACCTGCTCATGAATCATTTGGTCCTGCCAATACCAGCAGAGGAGCTACTACACTGAAAGAGCCATACAGCAATATCTACCTTTCTATGAACACAGCCAGCAGCAACATTTTATCCTGTTACGTGCAGATCACTGCACACTCATCAGGTAAGGTTCCTCTCCCACAGGCTGTGGCCCCAGCAAATCAGCAGTTTGCAAACATAAGTATTTTCTCTTTCACTGACAAAGCAAGCTCCCCTCCCCTCACCCTTGTTCAAGACTTTCACAAAAGGCAATTCTTTGTTCAGATCTCACCTCCATGTGCTCAGGGTAAGAATCAGACATTTGCTGCAATTTCTAACTTGGTTCCTATTATGAAATGTTATAATGGTAAAAAATATATTTTATAGCTACATGATTTAATTAATACTGCAAACTCATTGAATAATGCTGTTTCCAATTTAAAGAATTTCTTCCAGCTTTCATTTATTTATTTTTAACGAAGACAATAGCCCTCTTTGCTGTCAGCATGTAGCTCCAGCCTGTCCCAAACTAACCTGCTTTCTCTTGTGTCGTGCTCTTTAAAAGTTATGCACAGATGTCCCTGTGTACAGATTTTTATTTAAAGAAAAAAGGTATTTGCCTCTTCGGGGGCAAAGGCTTTGAAAGGAAACTGACTTCTCTCTCATGTCCTGGGCTCCTCTGGAGGTACATATTTTGATTCTGTAAGGAGGCTGAGGGAAAATCTTATAGTTCTCTAAAACTGCCTGGCAAGAGGTTGTAGTGAGGTGGGGGTTGGTCTCTTCTCCCCAGTAACAAACAACAAGACAACAAAAGATGGTCTCAAGTTGTGCCAGGGTAGGTTTAGATAGGATAAGTGAAGAAACTTCTTCATTGAAAGGGTAATTAAACACTGGGACAGGCTGCCCAGGTAGATGTTTGAATCACCATCCCTAGAGGTGTTTAAAAGATGTGCAGATGTGGTGCTGAGGGGCATGATTAGAGCACTGGCCTTGATAGAGTTGGGTTAAAGCTTGGTAGAGTTACGTTATGGTTGGACTCAATGATCTTAAAGGTCTTTCCCAACCAGAATAATTCTGTGATTTCTACAAAACAACAGATTTCCTTCCCTTTGTACAGTAGAGCAGATTCAGGAAATTAAATTATATCAGGTGCAATAGGCTGTGATGTGCATGAAAGCAAAGACTAAATCTCTTCTCAGTGACCATGTCTGCATGGAAGGATGAGGATTAAACTTGCAGTGAAATACCTTGACATTTCTAAAGGTACATCTATTTAAAGTATTTATTTCTTGAGAACCTTTGCCTTCTAATAAGCCCTTTGGAGCTGAGGAACATATTCACTTCAGCAGGTTTTGTCCTTCCACAAGATAATATACACCCTATAAAAAATCAGAATACTTCAAATCAGAGATTTTTCATTAGTCTTCGCAACAGGGGCTTTTGCACCTGCTCATGAATCATTTGGTCCTGCCAATACCAGCAGAGGAGCTACTACACTGAAAGAGCCATACAGCAATATCTACCTTTCTATGAACACAGCCAGCAGCAACATTTTATCCTGTTACGTGCAGATCACTGCACACTCATCAGGTAAGGTTCCTCTCCCACAGGCTGTGGCCCCAGCAAATCAGCAGTTTGCAAACATAAGTATTTTCTCTTTCACTGACAAAGCAAGCTCCCCTCCCCTCACCCTTGTTCAAGACTTTCACAAAAGGCAATTCTTTGTTCAGATCTCACCTCCATGTGCTCAGGGTAAGAATCAGACATTTGCTGCAATTTCTAACTTGGTTCCTATTATGAAATGTTATAATGGTAAAAAATATATTTTATAGCTACATGATTTAATTAATACTGCAAACTCATTGAATAATGCTGTTTCCAATTTAAAGAATTTCTTCCAGCTTTCATTTATTTATTTTTAACGAAGACAATAGCCCTCTTTGCTGTCAGCATGTAGCTCCAGCCTGTCCCAAACTAACCTGCTTTCTCTTGTGTCGTGCTCTTTAAAAGTTATGCACAGATGTCCCTGTGTACAGATTTTTATTTAAAGAAAAAAGGTATTTGCCTCTTCGGGGGCAAAGGCTTTGAAAACAAAGTAATCTGACCCAAGTTTTAGAACATTATAAAAGAAAAATAATAAAACAAACAAACAATCAAGCAATGCTGCAGGGCTTGCTGCAGATGGCTGGGAGCAGCACCTCATTTTTCATTAGGGAGGGTGGCTGGTGACTTTATTTTTCTTGGCCCTGAGAAAGACCAAGTATTCCTTAAGCCATGTAAATATCCAGCTACATCTCACTTAGTGCAAGATGAGCACATGCATTAGTGGCTTTCCATCAGACACATGCTAGCTGCTTTGAGACTAAGATTTCAGAGGGAGGTGAGGGGTGGGAGTAGGGGGAGTAAGAGGTAACAAAGTTCATGGAAATGTCTCCAGTCCCTTCCCAAAGCAGTTCCTGTAAATTGTTGTTGACAAGGTATTTGTGATGCCTTCAGAGCAAAGCTTCAGGGACAGTTTATGAATACAAAAACAGTTGTCTCATCCTAATACCTTGTCACCAACTGTGGCTGGTTTGGTGCACTTCAAAGGCAGACGTGGCCGGTCCAGGCCACCCACGGAGAAAGTTTATCCCTAACTCTTACTGGTTAAGAATGGGTCCCAGGTCTGAAGCACTGGAAATTTCCTCTTAGAGGCCACAAGCCTATTCACCTTACCCATGTCAATTGCCTCGTCACGGGCATGGAAACTACCAGCAGATTGAGCAAGCAGAATGCAACCTTAAATCATTATTTCAGAAACCAGTTGCAAATAAGGCATTGAAAACACATGCTGCACTTACAAACCAGAGAGCTGTCATTGTTAAATGATATCACAGCTGGTGAAGAGGAATTCTTCTCTGGTGGGCAGAAATGCCCCTCTTGACTAATTTTGTGGATACATTCTTCCTCCCTGTTGTTCATTGTCTGAATTGACTTGTGCTCTCTTTCCACTTTGCGGTGCAAGATTCAGATTTCTGTTCCTTGTAGAAAAAATATACAAAACAAATGAAGAAAAAAAAATGTCTACACCAGACTCTGCCTTAATATTTTGTATATGTAAGAAGATCTTTTTTAAAATGGATTGAAAATATTTTGTCTGGCAATTTCAAGTTAATGTTCATTTTTCTGGAAAACAAGTGTCTGGACCTTCTAGGCATCTCTGCAAATCTCAACTTCAATTTAAATGTAACTGTAAAAATAAAATTTGAGTGCTTGGCAATTCTTTCTTCCCAGGATCCTAAGGAAAATCTTGTCTGAATTCTGAATATGAGGACAGGAGTCAGAAGGCTCCAACAGAGATCTGGCTGAAAATTTACAGCTAAATACTGCAAAGTAGGGAAACTTCAGTGTTCTTCTCAAAGGCTTTCAAGATACAGTACAAAACAGAATTTTTTACGTTTTTTCTAAGTACAAGAAAGTTTATTCCAACAAAGCAGTATTTGTTTTGCATGCACTCTTTTTTTCATGTTTTGGCTTTATGTTCAGGAAGACACAAGATAAAAGCTTTTACTGTGAATGACAGCACAAGAGATCTTAATTAGGCCTTGAGGAAAAAAAAACAGGTTTTGTCTTTCAGTAATCAAATTCTTTAAATGAGGAAGAAAATATGTGGAAAATAAGTGGAAAGAAACAGATCTTTAGGTTTTGGGTATTTTTAAAGAAGCCTCTAAAAAACATTGCATTTGTCATCAGGTCACCTGTTGAACTCACAAGATCTTTTTATTTTCTGAACTTACTCCATTAAAAAAAAATTAAAAATCCAAAGATTATTTTTTAAATGGACAAATTGTTTTTGACACTTCAAAAAAGATCTCTAAATGTATGTCAAAATTTCAATATTAATTATTTTTTTCAGCTAAAACTATTCACAGGATTTGACTTTTTGTCACGTGTATGATTATATGATTCATTTCCCACTAATAGGAGGACCATATATTTCCTGATATATCCTTAAGACTAAACCTGGTGATTAATGAACACCATTCACTTTATTGCATCTGGAGGTTTCTTTGTGCCATTGTTGGAGAGTGAAGAGCTAAAACCCAGCAAGCCTTGGCCCTTTTTATTTTTACTCCACCTACCTTTCAGCATGTGAAGGCCCCCTCTTCATGCAGGAGGATACAAGGACTTTTGCACCCTTTTACCTGAAGGTGCACAGCCACCAAGAGCAGGGAGGGAGGTTCACCTAAACCAGCATTTCATACACATATCCAGCTTTGACTGTGCTCAGAAGAAACAGGCAAGACACAGGTCTGAAGGAGGACCCAGAACCATCGCCAAGGTCCAGCTTTTAGCTCAAGCTCCATCTCAGTTGTGCTTCAAGTCCACTGGGGCTTCCCTGGCTATTGCCTGTGCCTGGTTTGCAGGTAGCACAGTCTGGGAGCAGTTCCCAACAGCTGGGTGGATGAGCCCACTCCTCTGGGAGGGAGGACACTTTGGGTCTGCAGACCCAAACACCACTTGCCACTTGGCCTAGGAGAGAGACAAAGGGCTCTGACCTCTTTCAGTTACTGCTGTGGCTGTAGCTATCATGGCTGATACCTGATAAAAGAGAAAGCCATAATTTTCACTTTAGAAATAGTTTGTAGTCTTTGTCTCTTTAAAATACTCTATGAATCGGTGAGTAAGTTTATTTCCACAGGTAGCTGCAATGAGTTCCCAGCACCATGACCTGGCTCTCACTCTCATAGATGTTTTCAGTGAGAAATCCCAAATCTCAGGTAGTGCAAACTGGTGTTTTCCTTTAAGTGCATCCTAGTGCCTACTGCTTGCAAGAAAAGATATCACAGTTAAGCCAAGCCACAGCCCAAGAACTTTTGTTATTAACATTTTCTTTGTCCTATCCCTACAGTAACTTCACTCATCTGTGCAAGGAGCCGTAGTGATTGAATTATAAAGATGAATGGGAAGATGGCAGGAGAATAATGTCACATAAGGGACACAGAAAAGGACACAGATCATAAACAGGAGCAGGAAGCAAAGGAGGAGGAGTCATGACTGAAGTGGGAAAACCAAGAGCAGAAGCCATTTAACAACACTGATAATGTAACATCAACAGTAATAAAATAAGTATTACTGCTGCATCCCCATTTTCCTTTCCCACTGTAGATCTCTTCTTTTTGCTTGGTATTTGAAAACTGAGCTGTTTTGTTAGTAATCAGAAGAAGGGTGAGAACCTAAACAAACCTGTTTGGCAAGAAAGCTCACTTGAAAAAAAATAAAAACAAAGTGACTTCCAAAGCCCAGAGTGAAAGAAAGAGAGAGAGGGAATCATTCAACTGAGAAGTTTCCAAGGGAAAAAAAAAAAATAATAAAAAAATAGAAGCCTTAATTATGCACTAGTTTCTTTTCCTAGCATGTTTTTTGGCTTGGCACAGCTGGAAAATTGAAAGCTTACTGCCAAAATACCAAATTTGCTTCATGTGGGCTCAGTGCTCATAAACTTGTGTGTGTGTGTGTTTTTCTCTCACTTTGTCTGATTGCACCTTAAGATAAAATAATGGACTCAGTGAGATAAATACTGGCAGCTGTCTGCATTTTCAGTCTAGCAGGCAGACTCTCTGCAAGGAACCATGAAGGCCTTTTTGAACATAAGCTAGAGCTTTTAACCAACAGTAAGCATCAACTTCTGAAACTATCTCTTTCCTGAACACACTACTGTCAGTCCTCAGGTCGACTTACAATTTTTGCAAGGAAAAATTGTTGTTCTGAGAATGGGCTTCTGCTGAAGGGTGTGCAACAGACTTAAAAATTACTTTGCTTCACAAACTAGTAGGCTTCTCTTTGTAACTTCCAAACAATAAGTTTTCTGTATAGTCATTCCTATGATAGGACTATAAAAGGATATGAAGTTTAGTACTGAAATAGGCACCAGGCTGTGCTGGACAATTCATCCATGTAAATACTAACCTTATTCCTTCAAATATTAAATAAAATGTATATATTTAAATTAGGAGTGGATACCAGCTTTGAAAGAAGCTGGAGAACTGTACAGGACATAGCTGCCAGATTTCTAGCCTTTGGGACTAGAGACAATATTTTGCTGTCCTGTTAGCATATATTTCTTCAATGAGACGCTTCTCGGATTCAGTTTCATTGGGCTTCTAATTTTCTTGTGATTTCACTTCCTTTTTTGTTAGCTTTTCTCTAGTTCAGACAGGAAATATTTTAGAGTGTTATAGTTAAAAATATAAAATAAAATTCCTTATATATATACATATATATATATATTATTTATATATATATATTTAGACTTACAAAGATAATCATACATCATTGTGACACTATGACATATGTAAAAATACAGTTTCCAGCTAGTAAAAACTAACATGCCCCTTATCATATCAACACAGGTCTTAACATGATGGAACGCTTCAGGGATTTGCAAACCAGCCCTTGGCTCCACATAAATAGTCCTGTGACTTTGTCAGGCAGGTTTCCTATTGAAGAGTTATGGCACTGACCTTGTAGATGGCTGGAGGACTAGTCTGAAGACAGTTACCCTTCTGTATCTTTAAAAGACTCCCTCAGCAGTAACAAATAGATAATTTTATATCTGATAGACATGACAGTTCAGCATTCAGTCAACAGAAAATTCCTCTGTCCCTTTCCTTTATTCACAGATTTTGGTGGTGTGCCAAAGGAGTCATCATGCAGGTGTCTGGTGTTTAATTTGGCCCCTTAGTCTACTATCTCTTTTCCAAGCTAGTTTGTTCCATAGTGCAGTAGCTTCAACCTCCTTGTTGTGGCTTCTTATAGCTTCAGCTATAAGAGCTGAGGAACACTTGGCTCCAGTATCCACAAAGACAATTTGTGTATAAATTATGAAAGAAAGTGCTTTATCTTGTGAGAACCTCTCATGGACTCTCATACTGGGAACATGAAGGACACATCAGCTGGGTCACCATAGACAGATAGCTTTAAGACACATAAAAAGTATTCCACTGTACTTGCAGGCAGTGCAGGCTGGCAAGGTTACATCAAACATTGCTCCAGGCATAAGTGTGAGTCACGCTTGGGTGAATTAAGAAGATTGTTCATCACTGATGAAATGTCCTTTGAAGCACAACACACGTGTTCCTCCCTCCCTCTGCTAATATTTTTATAGGCTTTGCTTTTTATTGGCTTGGTGAATTCTGTGTGTGCCATTGGTAAACATTTTAAATCATAGGAAAGGCTGATTAAAGTGCTTTTCCCCACACTTAATAACGTCTTTGGTAATTATATTTGTTCTTGAAGTCTTTATAGAAGACTTTCCCACCATTATTTGTTACTCTTCTTTATCTTCTCTCATGTGATTGTTTTATTGCAGGAACATGGGTTTACCCTGTTATGCATAGCACCTCCCACCAACACTTGGCTTAAGATGGTTATTTTGTTCATATTTTCCTTTTATGTTTCTCAGTCTTCTTTGGCTTTTTTCACTTGAACTCTGGGAACAATGATGGAACTGAAATGTGAAGAAGCCTAATGAAATATGAAATCTGGTGACAGAATAAGATGTGATAAAAAGCAGTTTTAATACTTTCAATAATCCATTCTTCTAAAACTTCACAGTCCCACAAATGGGATACAAGATAGAGCAGCCAAAACATATCAGGCAAAAGAGCAACTGGATTGTATTTGGTACCCTGCAAATGAAAGCAGATTAGAGCCTTACCCATTTACATTCTGCACTAGTACATGGATCAAGCACCATGAAATTATGAGTTTACCAGTTCTTCACTGCTTAGGAGAAAGATTATTTACATGGATAAATACAAAGAATACAAAGAAGATGTTTTAACTAGTAGGTGTGAGGTTCTTAGGTGATGAATGAGACAACCTTTGTAGAAAAGGATAGCATAATCTCTTAAAACAGCTAAAATAGCCAGTTAACTTACATATCCAAAAGCTTGGACTTTTTTTCTGACTGGAATTTTTGTTATTACTTCTTCACACAAGTCCACTGCAGGTTTTAATTTATCTCAATCAACAAAAGAGTTTGTCAGAAGAATAGCAGACCAGGCTAGATTATCAACACTATCTACTTGTTTCTCACATCCATACAACTTCATTTAGATGAAGTTTTACCATAACCATAAATGCAATAAATTAGTCTGCGTCTCCTGAAATGTGTCTGTTCAGGAGAAGCAAGAGGCATTTTGAAGGGCAATTTGAAGACCAATACTCTGTTTCTATGACCAAGAGTTGAACTTCTTTTCTCCTCTCTTAGAAGCCTGGTATCCTCAACATAAGAAAGGATGAGAAGGTGATGCAAGACATGTCCACCTGTGACTTTTCTTGCAGGCTTAAAACGTAAGACATATGGAAAACCTTATAATCTGAGTTTATGAACCTGGGAGTCTCCTACCACAAAGGTATTACCAAAATAGGAGCTAAAAGATGCAGGGAGCTGTAATCTGAGACTACTTTAAAAAAAAAATAAAAAAATTATGTTTTTAAAAAAACCTCACAGCCAAACAAACAATAACACCAGGAAGAACAGTTCTCCAACACTAAATTAAGTCTGCGTCTATCTGTCTAACTGTGTGCTGCCGATACCAAGCAATGACATATAACAATCTTTGCCTCTGCCTGGAAGCACAATGGAGAGACAATAATGAATTTGGCATTTTACAGATTTCAATTAAAAATCAAGGGGCCTGTGAAGAGTTCCAGAAAAGAGACAAAGGGACTTGGGCCTGTTACATGGGCCACATCCGCTGGTTTTGTTTGTTTGTGTTTGAGTCCTATTGATAGGAACCTCTTGGAATACTTACCCTGTGTACGGGTGGCTGGAGAGGTTTCCTGACTCAGTTGCCAAAACACAAGAGTGGTGAGGTCTAGAGTTTCTAGACAAGGACCGTTTCTCACTGTGGATGAAACCTGACTCTTGGCTCCATTGAAGGGAATGGGATTTCTGCCACTGGCTTCAACAAGCCAGGACTTACCCCGAGTGTTTTTGCAGTTCCAATCACAGAGATGTTCCCATCTCAGGTAAGTCCTTCAGACAGCAATGCAGCAAAAAGCTGTGCATTTCACAAGTGTCTCCAAGTTTTCTGTGATAAAAACTGAAGTCCTTAAAATGAAAATTGTATTCACTACAAAAACAGTAACACATGAAAAAAAATTAGAAGGATTTCTTCTGAAAACATCCTGGTAAAGAGTTTCTTTATACATGAATTTGAGTAGTAAAGGTACACAAGTCCATTCCTAGGATACTGAGAAAGTAGCTAAGATAATTAAAAGACAACGCAGTTTACTTATGGTAATTATGATAATTGTGTATTTTTCTACCCAGAGAGATACCAACGCGTTAAGGAGCAGAACCCTAGAAATACTAGCCCCCAACAGGAGGAGTTGTGGGAGGCAAGGCCTGTATTTGCCATTTTCTCTGGAAAAAAAATAGTTTTCCATTCTTTCTGTCACAAAACATCATGAAAGAAAAAAAACAAACCCACAAAAAACCAAACCAAACAAAACAAACAGCAAAATACCTCACATTGTCAGTTAAATAATAAAACATGATTCAATGTTTAAAATTACACACATTTAAAAAAAAAATGTTAGATACATATTTGGTTAAAATATATGGCAACAAAATGTTAACCCTTACTTTCAGGAGAATGTTGTAAATGCAGTTTTGCTTCATATTTTTTAAATGTTGTTTACTATGAAAACAGAATTTTTCATGAAAGACCATTTTTTTATTAAGTTACACAAGCAGGTCTCTTCAGCACTCTAAGAATGATCTGTTTTCATTAGCCTCTTCTTCACAGTGAAAGTGAGGCTCAGAAAGATTAAGACTGAATTATCTTCCAGGTGATTGCACTTCTGATGTTCTCCAAACTCATCTCAAGGAGTTCTGTGTCATTGTTATAGTCTCTTATAGAGAGCATGCAAGTTGCCTTGCCCCATCAGTGCTTGACATTTGATAATGGTGAAGCTGCTTGGCAAACGTTCCATTTAGTTGCAGTTCTTGTTAGTTAAATCTCTCATCTCTTAGCTATTTCAGGTGGCACCATGAAGTGTGTCCTTCCTGGAGCACAGGAGAGGCAGGTCCCTGAGATGGTGACTATAGGGCAGGCTTTAACTCATTAACAACAGGCTTAATCAGTAGCAGGAGGTCTTGGTGGTCTTCCTTCCTGGCTGACAAGCTCCAACTCATTCAAAATGAGAATGAACAGTTAAAAACTGTCATAAAACCAGCCACACTTTCTTCATCAGCAATCACTCATCTTCTCTGTGACATGTCTGTTGGGACCAGACCTTACCATGGGGTTCCCTTTTCTGTGTATTTTCTGTAATTTCTTTTTTTTAGTGTCATCACCATCACTTTCCAGACTTGCTTCTGAATCAATCAACATTTCAGCAGTGTGTGGGAATATCAAAAGGCAGCTGCTCTGCTTTAACTTAGAATTAACTCCTACCCTACGAGACTGTGTGTCCTCAAGGGAATTGCTCTTATAAATACAGAAAACATTTTAAGTATTTATAAAAGATTGCGTTCCGTTTACCCAGTGTGCTTCAAATAATTCAGTTACACAGTTCATGCTTGTTTCTGAGAACAAGGATGAAACTTACAATTCAATAGTAAGAACATAATCTGGTTTTCCAATATAAAAATGTACACAAAATAGAGCATATATAATAGAAATTGTCTATGTAATATACATGTTACGAAAGTAATTTTTTTAAGAAATGGTATTAAAAGTCCTCTGGTTAGACTTCAAGAGTAGTTTTTATTTTAAATATATTGTTTTGACTCCATTAATAAGGATATCAGGTTCTAATAGCAAAATAAATTGCTACCCATATAATTCACATGTAACTTGTGCACATTAATTTAAATTTTCTGGATGTGAGATGTTTCTTCATCGGGAATGTTTGTATTCAGATTTTAAAAAACCCAACAACCTACAAACAGGAAATTTCTTAATTGTGCAGGAGTTACAGCCTACCAGACCTATTCACTACAGCCACACTCATATTTTTATACGTTTACTACAGTGTTAAACCTTCTTCCTGGGAGAAGCAAAATATCAACTCAATATTCTAAACATGTAAAAAGTCTATTTCAATGAAATTTTTATATACACTTAACTAGGGAACACATGGAAAACTCATTATATAATGTTCACAAAGTCAAATAACATTTATACTGCATTGTTATAAATTATTTATGTATATTAATGTAAAATAATAATAAATTAATAAATATATAAATATACTATTAATATTGCATATTATGTATAAATACATAATGATATTGTGAGGGACCAGCCCTCCGGACCTACTTTGGGAAACGTATCGAAACCCCATTGTAGCCCCTGCTCATATACATCCCAAAAGATGAGATAACGACTACGATTGAGATAATGATGGAGGGGCGGAGGGGGAAGGTCCGCTCCAGCTGCTCACACATGCATGGCTCAATCACACGTACTCGTTGTGAAATCAAGATTCTAGACCTATAAAATAGGGGGGCTGCAATGGTGGGCTTTGGGAGTTTCATCAACACTGACCATTGACATCGACCCTCCCCCGCTGGAACCAGGACTGGTGATTTTCCTGTCCTCGTCATCTCTCACTTTATCTCTCTCACCCCCCACCCCTCCCTTTTTTCTTCTCATCCCCTTTTCTTTACTTAATATGTATATGCGGGTGGTTTTGTTTAGGCTGTTCAGCATTAACTCCTGCTAGTGTAATAAACGTGTTATTTGTTATAAACAGCCCTTGCGTGTCGCTGCACCTTCATCTGATCAAGGGGTACTGGATTGTCGAGCTGTGACTCGGACTGTCACACATTTACTCTCTCTGGGAAAAGACCAGGTCTGAGAGAAGGGTTTTGAGCCCAGCCTCACCTGGCTCCTCTCTGAAGGAAGCTTAGAAAGCAAGGGGGTTCAGTCCTAACCTCTCTGGGCTGCCCAATCTGAGCTGTGACATGCACAGGG
Source organism: Chaetura pelagica (assembly GCF_000747805.2). Taxonomy (NCBI): domain Eukaryota; kingdom Metazoa; phylum Chordata; class Aves; order Apodiformes; family Apodidae; genus Chaetura; species Chaetura pelagica. Next base: position 1,623,069 of record NW_009952440.1, read on the forward strand.
CTGGATCCAGCCTCCCCTGGCTCCTCTATTGCAGCAGGAGTTTGGAAAGCAAGGGAGTCCAGTTCTAACCTCCCTGGGTTATGAAATCCGGACTGTGTCAGATATATCGCAATATTAGTGCTGTAATAGTAAATATATAATGCATAATATGCAACAGGTAATATATAATTATATTTTACAGAATAATTGTAGTACTATATGGTATTAAACTGTACACTAAACAATGATATTATGTATACTATACAGTATATAAATAATGGACTTGTTCAATATAACATGGAGGTAATAAACTCTCTAATGTTCTATGGAACCCATGCTATAGTGACTATAATGTAGGTTTCAACTCAGCAATACAAGGATGAAATGAAATCTCATAAGACATGTTTAACTTAACACATGCAGAAAAGTTTTGTTGAAATCTGGCCTTTAAAAGGAAAATCAACTTCAAACTTGGAAGTGGAATTCTGCAGAGGAATTTCAGAATGTCTGAACAATAACATCACAATATATCCATCACATACTCCAGCTTTGGGCTTTTTTATTTTAAGAAGCAGCCTGTAAATATGCTGGACTATCAGTTGCTTTTAAGAAAGACTAAAATTCAAGGTGTGAGGAGAAAACTCAGCTGAGGATAAAACTCACAGAACCTTTCAGCTGCAGGTCTGCCCCGTGCTAGGACCTTCAAATGTCTAAGTCCTTTGTAAGTCCTGTGTTCAGTGCTAGGGAAACCCTCCAGATATAAACCCCACTGCCCTGCTCATAAATCCAGCCCATCCTTTAGCAATCGTGAGAGCTGCATCCCACCGGCTGAAGCAACAAGGAAGTTCATCCCATTCTGGACACAAAGGAAATCATATGGATTAGCTGTGTTTGTGCCAAATTTCAAGACACTATAGCAGATCTACCTGTAAGAGCCAGGAGACAACTGGCTTACGAAACACCTCCTCACTTTCTGGTATGCCACAGAGTTCTGTCACACAGAAAATCAATGTATTCTGACCATGTTTGATTCTTTAATCCAAACCTGAGCTCTGTGTGTGTGTAGGTCAGGGCAGGCATAGCTCAGGAGATCCTGACCTCACACCACTGAGTCTGGACTCAAAGGCAGTGGAGATCTGTTCACCATCTCCAAAGGACTTCTGTATGCTCTCTATTGGAGATGGAACTGCACACTCAATTCTATGGCCAATGTTTTGCGGAGCATGCATAGCAGGTCAGTGCTGATAGTAGGTAAATTTTACATGGAAAACTGGAACTTTTTTGACACTTTAACCTCAATGTCTCCTTAACTAAGGAAAGCCACTTCGCTGTGCTCTAGCTGTGTCTCAGACACACACCTCAGCACAGGTTGTGACCAGCTCAGTCACCAGCTCAGAATGTCACATTATAAACCCATGCTATAGTGATAGGGAAGTCAGCACCAGAGGAATTCAGCTCCCCCCAAAATCAATATTAAACCTCCTTCAGTTCCCACGACACAAGGTCAGGCAAAGGCAGAAAGCTTCAGAAAACTCCCTCCATGATGTTTGTTCAGACAGGTCACAATCCTAAGGTGTAAAGGGAGTTTTCCTGGCGCTAGCGCTCAGCCAAATTTCTGTTTATCCTGTTAACTCAGAATTTGTTATACTCAGAATGAAAATCAAAGCAACTAAATAATAGCAGAGGTGGAAAATTCCTTTAATCTCATTCAGCCCACCACTACTGTGTCAGAAAACGTAATGCAGACCAATGCACTTCTCAGAATGTGCATCCTTGATAGGCTTTGAGTAAGTTTGTTTTGGTGGTGTTTTCTGTTTGGTTGGTTTGGGGGATTTTTTGTCCTCCAGGTACATTGTAGCAGTTTGACATTGGAAAAGTGAAAGAGGAAATGATAACCTCGTTATGTTGAGTAGCACTGAGAAATTCTGTGAAGGAAACCGTACAAAATTAAGGAATATACCTTGATATTAATCTTGATGTGGAACACATCTATGACCAAGGATTAAACAGTTTCGGTAATTAGTGTTACACCAAGGATAAACTTGGCCTCAAAAATCCTGAAAGAAATTGGTAAAATAAAGGTGTTTTAAAACTGCAAAAAGGGGTGAGAAACACACCATAGAAAATGATCTATCTTGACTTTTGATGGACAAAATTACCTAAGGCATCTCATTCTCAGTTATTGTATTTTATATTCACAGTACACTTGGACTGTGTCATTAACAGGCTTAAAGTTTCCTTGGCAATTTGGGGTAGATGGTGAATCAGAAAGGAAAGGGACATGGGGTGAAAATGAAATGCAAGGGAGCTAACAATAAATACATATATCCACTAAAATTCCAGTCCTGTGCCTCCTGTGTGAACTGCTGCAGGGCTAATTTAGTTCACGCCAGTATTTTGTCCCAGTTAATGGGTCCATGCCACCAGCCAGGATGCTCCATTCTGATCAGCTCAGAGCCCACCAATAACTGAATGCCACAGAGAGGACAGAAATCAAATCAAGACATCAGGAGTGACATCTGGACAGGTCAGAACAATGAAGATTGTGCAGAACTGGGAAACTAGCAGCAATTCCTTGCAGAGGAGGGATCAGAGAACCAGCTCTGCATCCTGACATGCTGAACCATAGAATCATGGGTTTGGGTTGGAAGGGACCTTAAAGATCATTTAGTTCAAATCCCCCTGCCATGGACTGGGAAACTTCCCACTAGACCAGGTTGCTCTAAATCTTGCCATCCCCCATCTTGTTCTGCCTCAATGCATGCCACACAGAAGCAAATACAACTCTGTAATTAGTAAAGCTTGCAGAACTGGGGTATTAATAGCACAAAAGTCAGTTACTTGTTCTACAAGCCAATGAAGAGGCAAGACCCTGATTCAGTTGACCACAAGAGCAGGGCAAGGTGCAGGGGGGACACAGGGTGCTTCCTCCTTTGAAGGAGCTGAGAAGCACATCTCTCTGCACCAGCCCTGGTAAGAAGGAGAAAGCAGACCCCTGATGGGAACTGTGGAGTCAAGCTTTCCCTGCAACAGTGCAGAGCTAGCTGCACCTCTCTGTGATTCCTGTCTGCTTTCTTGCAGAACCTTGCAGAAAAAATTCTTCATGGAGTGGCTTAATTCCTGTTAAAGGAGGCTTTCTTTCTAGCGTTAACTTGTTTTTCTGAGTTGAATTGTGAACTTAATCTCTTTTATTCCTCAATTTTTTGGGGGGAACTCTAGTCTAGCCTGCCCTCTAGTGCTCTGTGGAGCCAAGGATCTGGCTCTTAACAAAAGCACTAGAAGAAATCTTGGCACACCAATGGGTATGTGGTGCTATAGCCAAAATGTTTTGAATGTTGTGTGAGCAGTAGTCTGTCACAGATTCCCTAATCAATGCTTTGCAATGTCAATTCATTATTTAAATGGAAGAAAAAGCACATTTCTTTCTACCTAGAATGGTAGAAACATAGCATTTAAATGCAAAATTGTAATGATTCAGAGGAACCAGGCTCTCCTTTTTTATTAAGGCATAGTTTCGCAAGCAGACTCTCTACATAAGTCCCAGATGTGGCCCCTGTTGGCTTAGTACAAGCACAAATACATAATATTTCCACTGCCCTTCTATCAAGGGTGCCTAAACATTTGTGCACATCTAATCTGAAAACAGTAGTGCTAAAAATTTTACACATAATTCAGCTGGAATAGCAATGAAAGGAAGATCTTCTTGATTTACAATAATGTGAGGATTTAGCGCCAAGACTGTGGGTGTTTGTAGCAGCACACAGATCTGCAGCTATGGCAAAGAGAAGAGTGATAATTAAACTAGCTAATTGGGGGAGGAAATTTTTGAAACCGAGAGACAAAAATGCACATATTAATACATGAATCTGTCAAATTTCAGGGAGGCAGTTCGGGTAAAAAATACTTTCCCTAAAAAAGCCCTTTTACTTCTGTTTTGTAAAAGCGTTTACATTGAGTTATGGACTTTTTTTTTTCCAATTTCCTTATCAGTATTTTTAGAAATTATTTAAATGGAAATATTATTGCCAATTTCTCATTGTTCATCTTTTTAGCATAATGAAAAATATACTTTCAGTAAACTAATGAACTCTGATCCATTCAGTGGTGATTTGACTAGTGTTTTTATTATTTCTTATAATATTTAATATAAAATCATATTTATACACATATAGCCACCAATTCCTTTTGAAAATACAAACTCAATCCACTTCAAATAATATGAACTAAAATCAGTTTCAATGTTTTATTTTTTTCTAAGTAGATTTTTGGACTATCTAAAGGACAGATTGTTTCCAGTATTTGCCAGGGAAGAAAAATAGTACACGTAGTCACTCATCCAAAGGAGTCCGCCTGCTCCAGCTCCTCTGCTCCTGTTTCAAGATCCATAGGAATTATTTCTTTTTTGCTGGCCAGAACAGAGAAACCCACACCTAAAACCTCTATCCAACATTGTTTTCACACAAAAGAAGAAATCACTTAAAATACGTTGAACTGATCCTCCTCTGTCTGCCCCCTGTGTCCATGACAAGGGCCTGAGCCAGGGGCAGCAGGTGGTCCCAGGCACTGGCCCTCTCCCACCAGGATCCAATGTGACCCACAACTTTCCAGCACTGTTCCCCATGCTAGATCCCAGTCTGCTCTTGCACTGCACCTATAATTCAGCTCATACACCCCCTAAATTGCCTTTCAGGCAAGCAAAATGGGGTTAGAAACATTTTTACAAACATATTTTGAGCAAAACAGGTCTAGGGGATGGTCACAGATGCAAATTTCATAAGGTGGGGAGGGTAGCAGCTCCAGCAGTGGAGCAACATGGCCTTCTCTCAGCAGGAGAAGACATGCCCAAAACAGGGAGCAGGGTCAACAAGGGAGATCCAGCCACCAGTAAAAAAAGAAGCCTACATCTGACCCTGTCACCTGAACTCTCTTCCTCATCCGTGGGGAGAAATAAGTGCTTGCAACCTGCCATTCATCTCACCTGTTTCTGAGAAATATGACTCAACTCCCACTGCCTCTACTCGCACAGGTCTGGTGCTGGCCAGAGGAATCCCCTTGTGCTGCCACAGGGCAGGGAGAAAAATGCCAGAAGGTGGGAGTTGTGTGTAGCCCTGTGTTTGAGAGTTTTCCTGTGGGAATGGATTTCTCATATTTTTCACTAAGGACAGAAAGCTAGATAAATGAGCCTTCAGTAGATGAGATTTAGGTTTTCTGAGTACTTAAGTTGTGGCAGCTCTTCCATAGGAAACATCAATTTTCTCAGTCACTTTTCTGTTTACAGCAGCTGAGATAGAGCACTTGAGATATAATGTGTACTAGACAAAGTATGTAATTTGGTGTTCCCGTTGTGTCTGAGCAGCAGAAAAACAGGGTTTTTCATACTTCCTGTAAAACATCTTCCAGAGTGTATGTGGAAGTCAGTGCTCAGTCCCACTTGGGGGAAGATTATACATATGTGGCAAATGTGTAACAGCCCCTCACCCCCTCCGTGTGCACAGGGACAGCTTGAGCTGTTGGTCCTCCCAGGGAGGTACAAAGTCCCTGCTAGTCACTAACACAGCTAGGAAAAATACTGTAGAGAACTGGGAAATCTGCAGACAGCCAACCCATTACCTGCAAATTTCCTTCTCCAAGAACTGATGCTGAAAGCCCCCTGATTCTTAATCTTTCTTTCCCTTAGATGTTCATGCACTCCATGCTCTTTTTTTTCCCCCCATGGAAACTCCTAACTGCTTCCTTTTAAGACCCACGCATACATATAATTGATTGCTTCTGAACTCTGGGGATCTGAAGCTGCCTGAAAGATATTGAAAATCCCAAGTGGTTGAAAATCCAATCATCTAGCAGTGTAAGTTGATTCCAAAAATGGTAAATTCCTTAGGTGTTGCAAATTGTGACTTAGGGTTTCAGGATATTGGATGAAGCTCCATGAGACATTTTAAAATAGCATTTTCTTTTTGTCACAGCCTTGGACAGACATACTTGCACTGTTTTTTCTACAACCAGGAGGGCCATGAATGTACCCTTACTTTAATGTAAACTGGTTCTGACCTCAGCATATAATTTGGGAGCTTTAATCCCCAAACTAATAATAATTTTGAAAACACTGACAAAACTATAGTCTTCTGCCTTTTCATAATTCACACATCCCATAGAGAGTGTTAAGCATGCTGGCTTGAGAGATACTCCAGAAAATTTCCAGAGTATGTTGCTGACTCGTTATCTCTTCCAGAAAGTTTCTGTAAGACACATCTCTGACTTGTCACTATCCTTCTCTCCTACTTTCCAAAAGACATTTTCAAAGAAAATTTTCTGCTTCTCTGTCTATTTATTTTCTTGAACCTTAGATCATTATTTGCTTTCTCCTGCTTTCCTTGGGCAATAGGCAGATCTGAAGTCAGATTTTAAATAGTGGAGAATAACATAAAGATCAAATTTCCACGTCTATGTTTCATACTGGGTTGAAATAACTATGGGCTAATAGGAGCCTTATAAATGAACTAATGAAAATCAGCCAAAAGACAGAAAAAATAGAGGAAAAAAGAGCCTATTAGCATTATCTTGAAATTTAATCTTGAATTTTGGCTGCCATTTTGTCAGGTTAATATAATCAGATAAGGCTGTGAAAATACAGATATTAATTAGCATCTTTAACTTGGAATAAATGAACAAGTAATTCAATACTGGGAATATATTCAGTTTTTCTTATATGTGTGCAGAATATAACAAAAGATTAACTATCTTCTATGTTTTCCAATTGTAATTGAGAGATATTTGTAACAATGGAAAGATTGTTATATTTTTCCTGACACAAAATAGTTATGTGATTCCTCCTAAGCTCAGATACAGAGATATTTCATGTATAAAGAATACCTGTTTGATAAACTATGAAGCTAAACAGATACAGGGTATCATTTGCTCATTTATTCAAAAGAAAACTTGTTCACAGAGGCAGTTTAGCATAGCTGGCCATAAAATTCCTTTACATCTTGAATTAATCTCCATCATGGCAAGCCTAGTGCTGCAGCATTCATTTTTATGGGCTTTGGGAAAAGACAGGAGCTTTGCAATGAGAATATTATATAATTATATAATTATATATATACATAAATGCATTTATATATATATATATATATTTGTATCTATTTCCTGGATTAAAAATCCTCACTTGCAGCTCAAGCACCTCTTGAGCAGCCATCAGTCACATGAACTCCACTGCTGTCTATGCAGCTTCCTTGTAGGTCTTCTCTGCCCTGATCTGTCTCCTTTTGCCTAATTGGACAAATTAAAATATTTTGTCCATCTCAGACTACCTCTTTGACACCTCCTTGTGCAGCACCACATCCCAGCTTCAACATAGCTACAACAAAGCTATGTACCTTCTCCCTCAACATATCTTAACTCTCCAATCTCTCTTTCACCCTGGCCTGGCCTTCAGGCTCAGGGCTGGGATCCATCCTTCTCTTGCTGAGGTGCTTCTTATGTCTGGCAGATCATTTCTCCATTTACCTAAACCTTTTTCTTCTCAGTCTTGAGTATCTCAATGTGATATTCTCCTGGAACATGAGGCTTCTGCATTCTTGCTTTGCCATCAGACATGTCCATGCTGACCTGTGGGATTCATTCCTGCACCCCATTACTTTCACAGCCTTAACAAGATGATGTTGCTCTTCCCTCTCCTCCACTTCTGGTCTCTTGCAGTAAGATTCATTGTTTTAAACTAGTTTCAGGCATTGACTTTCTTCTTCTTCTGTGCCTGTGCAGCACTCAGTACAATGGCCTTCAGAATTTTAGTCAAACCTTCCCAGCATCACGATGGCACCAACTAGAAATAGCAGCAGCAACCAACAAGCAGGATGGCTTTTAAATTTATCATCTGCCCGTAACTGAAATGGGAAGATCCTTAAAGGCTTGCAGAGTTTCAGCCCTCATGGGCTGGCACTCCCTCGTGGGTCCTTCCTGCCCCATACCACCCTAGGACATGGAATACCAGTCTGGAGAGAGGAGTCAACATGAGAGCTCGACTGACAATGCAGTTATGGATCCTTTTGACCTGGGTCTGCTCCTGCTTCATGACTAGTTGGACAATTTTGCTAGTAAGGAATGGGAAGTAGCTGCCAGAAGAGGACGTGGCTGCTTCCTCCAGCATCAGCACCAGGTTATATCAGCTGCTGTTTGTAGGGTTGCAGTCTCAGTAATGCTGGAAGCACATGCACGACTGAAGTCCTTCCCTATTTCTGTTTCACTTACATCTAATACCATTGTATGACACTAGTTGTTCATGCCTTAGTCAAGGCTCCAAATAACACCCACATTTAATTAACTTCAGTGCAAAACGCATGTAGAAAAGGACACTTTTTCAACTTTCAATGACAAATAGAATTACTTTTACATTTATGTAGCAGTTGTTCTGACTTCTCTGCCCTCAGATCTTCCTCTTGAATTTAAACGTTAAGGAAAACATATTAAAGCATTCAAACAGAGGTTTCCTGGTTTTTCAGCAAATACAACTTCAAAGTCACAATTTTTCATTGATGAACCCTGTCGTTGCTTCATTGTGCTTTCCTGACAAGACAATCAAAAAGATGGGGCAAAAGAAGGGGTTGGTTTTTATTTGTTTTTTAAGAGAATGTTTATTTTGGGGTAAATCTTTTGAGTCAGCAGAAAGCACAGGAACAGAAGGCTAACAATAAAACATTTTAAAAACTCTACTTCTCCTGCTTAATTTTTATTTGTCCTTGAAGCTACTAGCATCATTTCTATCTTACAAAAATGTCCTGCATGTGTGAAGTGTGACCCACAGAGACAAATCAAGTGGATATTGTGATATACTAAGATCAAACTGCAAACTTAGAAAACCCAGGTCTGATAGGCATGGCCTGAACTGCCAGGATCTTAAGACCACAGCATGACCTCATTGACAAGATTCTTTGCTCCAAAGTGCTCAGCAGGAGTCACACTTCATTTATCTAGCCAGTTCCTGGCAAATCAAAAAGATGTTAGAAAAGGAAAGGCTGCAGAATAGCAGATGGTGAACATGGAGTTGACAGATCTCTGAGGAGGCAAGCTGGTAGGCAAAAAACACAATACACAAGCAAGCAGTGTGAGCAGAAACTTCCCTGGCACCTGAACGCAGCTCATCTATCAGGCATCACAGGAGCCTGAACATCCTTACACAAGTTTGAAGGTCCTGGTATAGTAGTGCCATACAGGCTACTGCTTTCCATCAGTCTCCTGTCACCATCTGCCTTTACACATGAGCAATGCCACTCTGCCAAATTCTGCCCTGAACAGTCTGTAACACTCCAAGGAAGTGCATATACTGGTATCACTTACCTGAGCTGTTCAGCCCATGGATCTCTCTTTATGCCACTAAGGTGTATGGTTGGATGCAATCTCATGTATGCTAACTCCCATGGTGTGTTCTGGCATCCCCCAGATGGGCTTCTTCTGGATTGGGTCAGTGCAGACCCATGCCGTGTGGGAAGAAATTGTTCTGCTGAAAGGGAGGACAGTAAGAACTGAAGCAATAGCTCTGTTAGAGAAGAAATATCTACTTTCTTAATTTTGTCCTTCTAAATGAAGCTCATTTGCTTCAAAGGCTTCATATTTCTGTATTCACACCACCTCTCCCTTAAGCAATTAAATCATTTTAAAGCAACAGAAAAAGGTGAAAAGAAAACACATGCCATAAAGCCATAATTCTTCCAGGCATCTACCTGCTGAATTTAAAATTTGAGTCAAAAGCCTTTAGGGCAGCTCTGTAGTTGGTGTAAGGAAATGCTGGTGCTAATATAAGTAGACTTTCATTGTCCGTGTCATCTAAGGAGCTGAGTAACCAAGGAATTCAACTGGGATACAACTTAGTTGCAAGAACAGGATTTTGTGTGAATACAAGAAGAAATTTTGCTGTGTCTGTAGCTCCAGTAACTGATAATCTCTTCCAGAAAACATTAGTCTACTTCAAAGCAAAACTTAGTGTTTAAGTTTTCGATCCTGCTTTCCCACAGCCTTGCTGTCCAGAATAACACTCAAGAAGTAATTCCATGGCAGGTTGAGTAGTTGCAAAAGAAAGATTTTTGGATATATTCACAAAGCCTTCTTGTAACAAAAGGAAAAGAAAGTTGATCAATGCAAAACACAGAGACACAGAGAACATTTTCTCATAGTCCTCTTTAAACCAGTAACACAGCTGAAATTCATAAGTAGATTAACACCTGTCCATCTCTTTCCAAAAGGGAACAGTTATGCACAAGTGACATTAAAACCAGTGAAGGGTTCAGCGTTACATTCAGATTTCCAGAAATGACTGCTAGAAGGCAGGAAACAATAATGTTTTAAGAGGTCTGTGAAAGGATCATTGTGCTAGTGTTTCTCCACATTAAATCACACATTTGTCAGTGCATTTGTAGACTACAAACCATCCCAAACTTCTAAGAGTTACAGCCTACAGTCCGTATGGAAAAATTTCTGTTCCCCAGGAGTCCACTTCACAGGATACTTTTTGCTAAAACAAATATACTATAACATACTTTTCCTCCACAAAACAAAAGCAATTGTTGTCTCCACGGGGCCCACAATGTTCATCTCAGGCACCAAAATGCACACAACAGTAGCCTCGTTGTAAGAGCCCTTGAGTACAGCAGAACATGCATCCACACAGTTACAGAGTTCAGGGATTTTTTCAGCTTACAGTCAATTTTGCTTGAAAATTCATGTGCAAACCTTACTGTATGAAAGTGTTTTTTTTCCAGGGGAAGCTGAGTGCTGAAAACCCTGTCTTCAGCAAGTCTGCTTAATATAATGAATTAGAAATAAAAGTAATCCTTGAAAGGCCAAGCTATCCAATGAATTAATTTTCTTTACAGTGGACCAGTGTACAAGGTTTTATTATTTATTTACCTGAATGTTCAGAGGCAAGAAAACAAATAATCTCTCCTCAGCTCCAGGGATTTGGCCCTCAAATTACAAGAATAAAATAAAGACCACGTAGCTACATTCCTCCCCAAAGGCACCACAATCCCCCCATGCTTCAAATACAGATGGCAATGAGCCCATGCAGACGTCACTTCTTTTTGTCTGTTCACCTTAAAACACCCTCTGGTTTACTGAACATATTTAGACCCTTTGGCAGTCTATAAAAAGTACTATGTGATCTTAGTTGCACTACAACCACTAAGAGTTATACTCTGTTTTACACTTAAGGTGAAAAAACCCTCATTTCTTATGGATGAATTTTCAAAGTTGTCAGAGGACTGGAACTACAAAATGATTTTAAGATTCTAAGTCAAATTTCCAAGCACAACTGTCATCCACAGAGGGAGTGGATTCACAAAGGGGATGCAGATTCAGCTTTGCAGAATCTCAGTTCTACCAGAACCCATGGATCTGGATCAGGTCCGCTCATGTAACACAAGAGGAGAACTGACAAAGTGGGAATGGGACTCACCAATGCCAAGGTGCTGAAAAGTGCCTCCACGCTAGGCAGTTGCTGGAAAGAGAACAGCTTAAACTCTGACACTATTAGGACACAGGACCTGAGGTGCACAGGAATGTGACCAGGATGGGTAACCACTGCTATGGCTGTGAGTCCCAAAACCAAGTTCCCCAAACCTGCTGCCTGAAGCTGAGGATGGCCACAGTTCCTGTGGATGAGCAGTGGTGAGCAGCAATGGAATCTTCTGATGCAACATTTCCAATGGTGCTGTTCCTTCCTGCTCATACTTGAGGCTCATCCCAACAAATGTGTTTTGAGAAGGACAGAAAACTTCAGTCTGTTCGGCTGATGCTTCTGCTTATTGTAAATACAAAGCATACATTGGGCCAGACAAAACCCATTCAGTGATGACCAGTGATAGGACAAGGGGTAATGGGTGTAAATTGGAGCATCGGAGGTTCAAGGTTAATATCCGAAAAAATTTTTTTACTGTAAGAGTGACAGAGCCCTGGAACAGACTGCCCAGGGAGGTTGTGGAGTCTCCTTCACTGGAGACATTCAAAACCCACCTGGATGAGTTCCTGTGTGATGTACTCTAGGTGACCCTGCTCTGGCAGGGGGGTTGGACTAGATGATCTCTCGAGGTCCCTTCCAGCCCCTAAGATTCTATGATTCTATGAAAATGTCCTTTTTACTCTTTTTTATGGCCTAGGTCTTGCTGGTGACCATCACACATAACGAGGGAAAACTTGAGTGTTAGTTTGAGATCAGAAGAGTTCAGAGCATTTTTCTTTAATAATGCTAGGATGGGATGTGAGCTTGGAAGAACTTTGAAATACCCGTGTTATTCTCTTAATGCCTGGATCATTATATCCAACTAAACCTGGGGCTGCTGACAAAGGAGTGACAAAGACCGGTGTTGCATGGCTACTGCTGACATGTTTTTTTCTCAATGTTCATGAAATCTGCATAGATAATTCCACCACTATAGAAGTAGGAGGGAAAAGCACACATATATTTTAATCTGCATTTTTCATTAGTTCAAATGCAAAATCCTCTTCAGAGCTACTGTCACTGGATATAAGCTTTCAAACTTACAATTGATGCAGTTGTCCCAGGGCAGATTACATTTATTAATGTCTCCAAATTAATCAGTTTTGTAGTTAGCTGATCGTCTTTCCAAACCTTATAAACTAGGCTTAAAAACTCCCAGGATAAAACTAACCATGTTGTTCAGAAAGGAAGCAGTCCTTTCTATGCACTAATGAAAAGAAAAAATAAATAATTAAAGAAGAAGGGGAAGGAAAAAAAAATAAAAATTTACCTAGCACAACAGGATTCAACACTTTATAGCAAATAACCTGCAACACTTCCTCTCTGAACATGTGCCAAGAATTATTTGTTTTAAAGAAACTCAGAATTGTTTAACAGAGTTAATTCTCCCACAGAAGAACCATTTTTAAAACCTAGGTTCCATTTGCCTCGGTTCATGCTGGGAAACCATCAGATTTTTATTGGAGGCCCTTAGGCTTAAAACACAGAAACTCCGGGGCAAGACTCTTCAGCACAGTGGGGACTTCAAGGAGAACCAGATGCCACAGTTCACCTCAGATCTGTATCATCCTGCATCCCACCATCCCCTGGAAATACAAGAGAGAATAATTTGTCTTAGTAGCTTTGGTTGTGAGAGGAGTGAGAAACCCCTAAGGCACCTTTTTTTCTCTTTCTTAACTCTGGAAGATATGTAAGGTGATTAGTCCAGAGACAGAAGTCCATACTATAGTCATGAAAATTAGATAAAGGATCCTCGAGCCTTCCAGATTAGTTAACTGTACATCTAGATGATGGTTCAGATAATACACAGGTTGAATAACCCTCTCCATATAATTTCCTCTACACACTATCTGAAGAGGGAGTCTAGGACAAGAGGCAAAGCTGTAATAAAAGCCTTTGTTCAAGTCACACAAATTAAATTATGATCTAACTGTTGTGTAAGAACCTGTGGAGAGGAGCTAAAAAAATGGGAGCAAGGAGGCAAGAAGGACCCCAAAGGCAGGAGAATACAAGGGGCTTTGCAGACCCAAGTTAGTCTGGATGTGTTTGGTGATTTGGGCAGGGTAAGTTACAAAAGATGCTTTTTTGGAACATAAACAGTATTTCAGTGCCCTGTTTTATCAGAAGAGAGCCATCTGGAAACACCCAATAGGCAACCAAAAAATGTCAGGTTGTTATGAAACAGTGTTGTGGAGTGGCATAGATTTGAGTCAGAATTATTACATTTTGTTTAACCCACAGACACTGTAAAAACAAGAGACTGAGTTTCATACAAATCTTCTGAATAAGACCTATTGCAAGGCATTTCCAAGAGCCACTGAGCAACAGAGTGGGGCACCTTGGAAGTGTGAGAGCTTCTCAGATAAGTTCCTTTCCCTCAGGGGATGAGTAATCAGGGTTCACATGACACCAAATTTAGATTAATGATTTTAGGGTGCAAGATTACAACTGAATTGGAAGGTCACAGCTGTTTACACCCAACAGCTAGCTTATGTTTTTTACCCTGTTTTACTGGACCTGCCATTGAATGGAAATGAGTCTTAAATAATAGTGCTGCTCTGAGGCATACTGACTACACAGCAGATACTGTTCTGCTGTCTGATCATCTGAAGGTTTTTATCAGTCAGCCAGAAAGATGTCATGCCTGCAGGGGATAAAATGTGTACATTAATGTATTTCATTCTCTGTGCATCACTACATAAGGAAATGGAAACAGTAATCGTGCCTGCATTACTGGATGGGCAATTCAACTCATGCAGCATCTTGCACCTACCAGCCTTTAATAGGTTGAATCCTGACTGGACAACTCCAGAGCTGTCAGGCACACAAAGCTTTTCTGTACTGCTGTAAGATTTAAAAATCTTTTCTAGAAAGTCACTGCATATAGTAATGGCATCAGCTATACAAAATCATTTGAAAGAAGGAAAATCCATGTAACAGAATAATCCTTGTTTCATCTCATGCATCAGTCAACAAGGAATCTGAGATATGGCCTCAAAAAGCATGAAAGATTGCATGCAACCACTGGAGTGCACCCCAAACTCTAAAAATGCCCCCTAGTTCACCTTTAATGTATTGAATTCCCAACTGGCCCCAGTTTGATTCTCAGCTGCAGATTTCCTTGACCTCTCAGTCACTTTGTCTCAGGCACTTTGTTTCCATTTGATGATTATGGAATTGATTTGGCCTGTGCTCTGGGACTCTTACTTACTGGCTGGAACTCCAATGAATTGAGAAAAATCCAACCACTGTACACAGCCTTGAACTCAAGGTCTATTTTCACAAAGCCCACAATAGAAGAGCTGACAAAAATATATGCAAAAGAGAAAAAAATCAAAGGGCAGTGACAACTGCAAGTCTCTGCAATAGAGTAAAGGTCTGAAGGCTCCTAAAGCTTGGCCCATCTTTTGTTTATAGTGTGCATGTCATCATAACACAATCCCCAGTGAAGGGATTTCTTAATTTCCATGAAAGGATGTGGATCAGCTTCAAAGTAATTTTCTACAATAGCCACTTCACGACCACTTTTATATCCATCTCTTTCTGTTTAAGTCTGGCATTTCTTTGACAGGTTGACCACTTCAACTATGCTGAAGTCCTGTCATGTTTGTTCCTTCTAATTTGTTGAGTTGTAAATAGTGGAGGTTTACTTTTTCATTTAGCATATTCAAACCTGTTGTGCCTGGTCTGGTTTTCTAGTTACCTTTCACAGAGCCTTTCAAACACTGAACCCAAATATCTACAAACCACAGAAAACCACTGTACAGAGCAGCAGTCAGGAAGCATGACATGATGCTTCACATTTAGAGGAATTCTTCCTGAGATGTCCCAGACAGAAGGGTTGCATGACACACTACATGTAGGCTGGTGCTGAGATCTAAGAAATAATTAGCCCTAGCTTCTGCTATAGCAAACTAAACTAGTAAGCAGTAAGTGGAAGTAATGAAAGGTAAATTACTGCCCAAAGTGCATTCAGTACAGCAGCAGATAGGAAAGGGCACACAATGCTAGAGTTAGGGCAGTGTTTTGGTGTAATTTTTGTTGTCTGGGCAACCTGTTGTGTTGCAGAAAGCAAGTGGCATTGAAGTATAATAAATGCTAAAGCAAGGCTAGATTCCTACTTAACATCAGTTCTATTAGATAAATTTCTCCTATCTCATTGAGTATACTAGAGCATCACCAGCCAACAGCTGTATGAAGTTCTGCTGTTTCCCATTACTACAAGGACTTAATGCGGAAGTTTTCTACTGCCTGCATCAGGTTTTGGATTTGTATGAAGTTAAAAAACCCAAACTCTACTGATTCAAAACTGGTGCATTATACAGGTTTTTTTGTAAAGTTCTGGGAGATTATGGGTTCCTTACTATTTTGAAAGAGAACCATACCTCAGAGTAGCTTCTTTGAAAAGTAGTCTAAATTTTGCTCAAAAAATAGCAAATGTTTTGATTAAACCAGTCTGAGCTTGAAACGAAAATATGAGCTCAAGAAGGGTATGTAGTTTCAAATCTCATATAAACATTTGAAATGCATTTTTAATTGAGCTCTTTGTTCCTTCTCACTTACTTGAAAAACAGATTATTTCATATTCTAAAAAGACAAAATTACTTAAAAATGTACTTAAAAAATAATTACTCACTCATAGCCAAGATTCCAAAGCTTAGTATGACAAATGTATATTTGTGGTTACATGTATACACCTGATTTACACACCGACAGGCAAGGATTTCCACTCACAATAGTGCACATTGTAACCATGCAGTGTGACTTTCCTCATAAAGAAAGTGGTGCTGAATTTCACTTCTGCTGTTTTATTTTTTGTCTCTGGGACAAAGAAAAACACAAAAATGATTGCTTCCCCAGCATCACCTTCTGTAAAAAAAAAAAAAAAAAAAAAAAAAAAATTTGTTTTCCGTGTCGGGGAACATGG
>NW_009952440.1:1639515-1653189 GCF_000747805.2 Chaetura pelagica
CCTTTTTAAAAAAAAAAAAAAAAAAAAAAAAAAGATTTGATTTCAGTGTCTGGTACATGAGGGCCTTGGAGAGTTCTGCTGTGATAGCATGTGAGTTGAGTTTATTTGGTCATCAATTATTCTTGTTTGATGTTTACGTGCTGCTGTACTGGGGGAGAAATTAATCACACTACGTTTATCAGAGATAAGGTAATCCAATCAAAGTCAATGGTTTAGTAGGCACAGAGTTTCAGAGCACAACAGTAAATTATAATTGGATTTGATTAAAAGGTAATTAGCTAAACCTGTTTACTTTAACCTTTGCTGCAACTATTGTTTTTACTAGAAGAAGAGTGTCATTAGATTGTGTCTGGGATACAAGTTACGGAGCATACACCACTTTTCACTGTCCAGTTTTCATCTGTTATTCAAGGAAAAGGTAGAAAGGTCAGGATCAGATTGCTATTGTACAATTCTCCTGAGATGAGAGCAGAAAGTTTCCTTGACAGAGACAAAATAAGCCATGAAGAACAGTAGTTTATTTTTCAGTAGGATGGAAGGGGAGTCAAAAGAACACATGTCTACAGCCCTAGACAGTTTTTGCAATAATTCAACTCTCTCAGTAGATTTGAGAGTCATTTGAACTCATTGAGTATTTTACAAAAACAGGAAAGAGTAATACCAATTTGCTGCAGACTACAAAAACTGCAGTGAAGAACTGGATTAATATTTTTCCAAGTGTACTGCATTTTCATAAATTGTTTTAAATGTATTCATTCAATAGAAGTAAAAGAACCATAGGAAGCCAGCTCTTAAATTGCTTTATATCCATTTAATTGACCAGTTTAGATAACTTAGTTAACATAAGTATTTCAATCAGTCTGCACTGTTGGCTTACTGATAGCACTAAGCCAAATTGTAAGCACATTTGAAACCAGTGTAGATTTTTGTTTCTTGCTAGAGGAACTTAAGCTTCATAACAGAAGACAGATAAGTAGGTGCCCAAGTAAACGTGGTTGCTGACGGACAAGAGATAAGCTGGTTATACAGTTTTACAGCTTTACAGCTAAATAATTCCCCAGTTTTGATTCCCAGAACTGTTTGAAAAGATCCCTCCCCTACACATGCAAATAATCACTTTTAGCTAGCTTGAAATACAAAGACTGCAATTTCAAACCTCTCACTCCTTGCTCCTGTTTCTTCATCTAGTTTTCTCCCATGATTTCTCATTCATCCCAGAAAAATTAAGGAGTTTTCAAGCAAGACCACAAGGTCTCGCTTCAGTCAACCTGTTTTTGGATGAGGAAAGACAGTTTCTAAGCTCTAAAACATTACTTACCCAGAAATTTTTTTTTTTTTTTTTTTTTGTCCTAACAGGTCTCAAGCACAAAGATTTGGAGCCCGTACTGCAAGAAAGGCAATTTCTCACACAGTTCAGACATTTCGTGGGGAAAAAAAATACACACAAATTATACACATGCCCATGTAGGTTAAATAATAAAGCTGACAATTTCACTGCCTTTTTCTATCTAAGAACTTACCACTCCAAGAGCTGCTTGTGTTCTTCAGTCTTTGTGTGTGCTGGGGAAAGCACTCCATACCTCACATCTGCCAGTTTGTGCAGTTACTGATTATCCACTGCTCTGAATGAGCAAAGGTTTATATCCCTTGGCAGCATGGGCAACCCAGTTTACATCTCCGCTGGGTAATATTTAAGTGGCTAAAGCTGATCTTCCACATAGGTATGGGATTGTTGGTATTGCAGGTCACAGGAAGAGGTTTATGGGCTAAACGTGGTCTATTGATGGCACATTGTTAAGGTTTCTTTGAAACAGTGAAGTGCCCTATTTTGATCTAAGGAGTTTTTGCCATTTCACTGGTTACATTTGCTCTTCGACAGAGATGGATAGATGGAGTGGGAAGCACTACTTTCCACTGGTGATTATATGTTTAATGTTTTTTTAATGGGTGACTGCTTCTGCAAATCAAAGTAAGAGGCTAAAAGTGAGAAAGTGTGAGTGTGTACTCATGCACACCTAAAGGAAGGTAAAATTGACAATGAAAAAGGGTTGGAAATCAGCTTTTAGCATTACAAAGGACCCCAGTTTAGCACAGAAAGTAATTTTTTTATGTTATGTTTTTCTAGAGCTAGGAATTTCACTTTACCTAAGAAAAGTATTTAACTTCAAAATTCAAAGTGTTCCTTTTTTGAGCTTTCAAAAAGAACTTGAATTGTGCATGAGTGTCACAGGAGGCAAATAAATTGCTAATACCTCACAGGCACTCTGTCCCTCTAAGGAAGTGACATAAAAGTCATTTGATATGCGTGCAGGGGCTGAAAGGCTGTGATTACAGTGATTTCTGCCAAATAACACAGGCTTATTGTTTCCTTGCTGCAAGCTTTTGAAAAGGAGGGATCATCTTTTCATTCTTCGGTTGGAAAGCACCCAGCTTGTTCTTGCTTAGGAGGAGGACTTCTGGCTGCAAGAGTTGCAAAAATAAAAACAATTAAACACTTACAATTATTTTGAAATTGGCTAATATAGATACACAAAGGCTATCTCTGTGGTGTTTCGTTTTGCTATGACCAGACATAAATAAATAATAGCAAAAGGTGTAAGGTTAATACCAGTCTCTTCCAACCCAAGACATTAAACTAAATGTTAGCTCAAATATTTTTTTTATCTATTTTAATGATAAAAAACAGTCAATTATTACATCAGTTGTTTTTGGATGAACTTCTGTGCTTTTATAAAGGCTTTCCCTAAGTCCTGACTTCTTTAGAAAGACAGAAGATTACCTCAGTGTGACAGTGTCAATCAAGACTGATAAAGATGGTCAACCATGATAGTCCTCTTCTACCAAAACCAGAAATGTTTAGAGACAGGATAGAAAGAGTAAATGTTTAAGATTTTAAAAATAAAATCTAACATACGTTTAGAATTTGCCATTAGTGCAATTGCATTTGGGTTTTGATTAGTTTCTCCTGATTTTTTAGAATATGTGGATCAATGAAGGACCATAGCATTTTTCACTCATTCTGTGACAAAATCTCCTACCAGATTCTAGAAGAGAAATAAAGCAAAAATCCAGAATGAAAACAGAAGTTGCAAATAGATGTGGTTTGAAGCCTGTGTGAGTCTCTTCTCTTCCTTCCCTATGCAGGCAAACTGAGCATTCAGAGCAGCAAATATTTCCTATTATATCATCAAGGTATTATAAGATGGCATATTTTGGCTTCTAATGAGTGAGGTTTGGATTTGAAGCAGTAAGATATTTCATGCTGGTCCTCATTTTTTAAGCGTCTTCAGCTGCCATTTTTCTTTCAAGAGTATCAATTATTCCTTACATGGTAAATGTAAATGTAAATGTTAATGAAAATGTAAACATAAATGTAAATGTGAAGTGTATTTGCTGTTGTTCTGGTCCTTTGCATTTATACCTTTACAAATTCATTTTTCACATTTCACATTTTTCCTTGCATCAGCAATTTTGTTTGGGGTTTCAAAATCCCTGGATTCTTTTACTAGACTTCTCCCTTTTTTTTCTTTTTTTCCCCTTGTAACTCAGTCTTAGATACTTTAAGCAAGATTAGTCAAGGCTGAGTCTGTGCCACTGGTTTTTATTCAGTTCCAGTTCATCGATCTATTTGGTTGTAATTTGGTTTTCATATATGTTTGCACTGCTGTCATGAGTGTGACATCTTTGAATCATAGAATGGTTTGGGTTGGAAGGGACCTTAAAGATCAATTTCCAATGCCTCTGTGACAGGCAGGGACACCTCCCACTAGATCAAGTTGCTCCGAGCCTAGTCCAGTCTTCTCTCCTGTCTCCAGTTTGTATGCATCATCTTAATTACAAGCCTCAGTTTATAATTGCCACTCTCTTTACGGGAACCCATTAGAAAACTCATCCTTATACCAAAATAAGCATCTTAATACATTATTTCTCTCACTATTTCTAGACCAGTGACTTCCACATTTTAAAGAACTTCAGATTTGAAAAAAAAAAAAAAACAACACACAGGACAATCAATACACATAATAAGGCAGCTTAGTTTCAAAGCATTTGTATTACATCTGGCCAAAAGTGTTGTGATACTTTACAAACAAAAATTCAGGCAAATAGAAGCCTGAGGAAACGTTGCATTACTCTCACAAAGCTAAGTCTGTTTCCTTCAGATTTTCACAAGTTAAGGACCATTAAATGAAGGAAAATCAGTTCTTTCATTTCAGAAAAATAAAAAAGGGTGGTGTTAAGCAAAGAAAAGTCATACTGGGTTTTGAATTTCTATGCAGACACACTTGAAGCTTTCACATGCCATGGGTATGGCAGACAAGGTAGATTATCAGTTACACTTTTTCCTCAATTTAAGTCTCCAGTGTGGTGTACTCCTTATCTGAGGTCATTGTGACCTGCTACTGCAACTGACTGTGCTGGTGAGAGCTCTAGAGGTGGGATGAGGTTGGTTGTGAGACACTGTAGGAAGATGCCAACCAAATCTGGTCAGACTTGGAAAAGACTTTTCGAGTCAGAGAACCAGTCACAGTGACTCACATGAATGCTATGGGAGAAGAGGATGAGTTGCAAGTGGAATTGCTTCTCAAAACAATAACTGCTTTAGGCATTACTAAGCATTGAGAGACATTCTGCTAAATCTTGTGGCTTTCTGCCTTCCTGTTCAGCCTGAAACTGATGTCAGTTTTCCTATTTGCTATAGAAACTGTCTTACTAAGCACCATGCATTTAGTTTCTGAGGATAAGTGTCACCCCACACAACTTAAGCCACTGAAAATTCACTTACTTACCTAAATCAACAGCTTCTTCTCCCTTTATGGTCACTGGGAAGAGGCAGGCACTTCTCACAACTGATTTATCCAGTCCTGAGCCAGGGCTCCAGGATGGGTGTGATAAACCACCATCTGGAGGCACCTGTTTCTCTTCAGAGGGTATGAAAAAAACTTAGAGAAACACAGAGAGAAGACACCCCGTTCTCAGCCACTGCAGCTTAGCTACATGACCTCCCTTTGCACACTGGCAATGCCATATGGGAAGCACAAGGAAAGCGGATAAACAACATCACATGCCTGGTAGAGGGAGGAGATTTTTTCTCTCATGACTCTCCTTATTCCTAGAAATGGCCTTGCAAATGTAGTAAGGGTGAAGATACCTGGGTTCCAGCTGCATGCAAGGAAAGGAGAAAAGAATTTCAGTTGAGGGATCATAATTGGACACCCTCTCTTAATATGTCCCTGGCTATCCTTTCTGTATCCTACTCCCACTCCTGCTGCCCTCTGCATCCCCTGTGTTAGCTGCTAATCAGCCTCACCCCACAGCAGAGTTCACAGCTGGAGAATTCATGCCAGCACACCAGGTGTTGCCCATCCTGCTCTGCAGGCCTGAACAATTGCTTACTACATTTTCCAATGGTCCACTCTTGAAAGATCACAATATCATGCAGCAATGCACTATGCAAACTTCATAAAATCACTCAGCAAGTGGAAAAGTATGTTTTAAAACTTTTCTTTTGCTAGCAAAGAGAGAGTGTAATTATTCAAAGACTTGTCTGACTTCAGACTAGTTTCAGGTTTGGTTTGAAGACAGCTGGTTCACTGACTGGACTTCCTGGACTATTTTAAACAAATATATTTTGCAATATTTCCCACTGTCATTCCTAGGTGGAAAATTTAGAGATAATAATAATTTTTTTAAAAGATACACATTTTTAACTAATTTTACATACGGTGTTTGCATCCAGGCTAAAACTTTGCTCAGGATTTGTACTTGGACACGTTGCGTAAATGGAATGAAATATGCATGTCTAATGGACTAAATATGTATGTCCCTGAGTTTCAGAGGTGTTAGTCAGACTTCTCTGATTTTAATTAAATTGCCCTGAGAAATTTCAGGAAGGGAGCTTGGAGCCACTATTTAAAGAACTGGTTTAATCTGTGTTTCCAAGGCAGTCTCTATCCTAGCCTGGTTTCATGCAGAGATAAAACCACTGAATTGCTAAATACAAATATTTGTGGGCTTTCAACATTCTTTGCTTTTTACCCCAAACCTACCAGGAGAGAAAGCTAAATGATGAGTTAGCAAGATTTTTTTTTTCAGCCCCAAAAATGTAGACTCGCCTGTAAGAAGCTAGACACAGCCAGAGCTTCTGAACACCAGATCCTAATGCCAAAATTAAGTAGCTGAGTTCCACAACATCCAGGTTCCTTAACCAAAATTTATTTCCCTTCAAACCCTTTCCCACCGTGTTCCTCCACATTCTCCTGAGCCACCGAAATGCTCACTGCAGCTGCACAAGAACATCCTTTCCTATGGGAAATATGTCTCTAAGAATCACCATACAAGATCTCATCTCCCTCACCCTGTCCTAACACAATGAGAAGAAATAAAAGCCATCATTCACAAGTCATTGTTGTCCACAGTCTTCCTTCCTCATCAGGAGAGCCCCAGTGGTCAGCAAACAGCTGGATCTGAGTGAGAACAGCTCTGGGGATCTTTGACTTCCGTCCAAGGCTGGGCTTGTCCCTGCCTTGCCAAAGGGAAAACAGGCGTAGTTTAAAGCACAAAGCAGCTGGGCTTGAGGGTTGCCCAAAGGCTCTTTTGGGGTTGGGGCAGGGGTGAATAAAGAGTCTAAACTGGGGTCTTTACAGGGTCCTCTACTCCAAAGCTTCTCATGAAAGAACAAGAAGCAGATCTCACTTCCTACATGCCAGTTGGCAGTGACCTTCCTGCCTTGATGTACATGGCCCTCTTGCCACAGAAAGGTGGATCCTTCATTAAATTTCTCCATTCTCATTACATTTCATTGCTTTTACAGAAATCAACATGTAGACACTAAAATAAAGGGATTTAAATTGTTCCTTACACTACTTCCCTACTCACTGGCTTTGCTAGCAAAGTCAGCTGATGGTACATTCACACCCAAGTTTGTGCCACAGTCAGTTTTCTTGTGGTATTTGTCTGCTGACAACAATTTGTAAGACTGAGGGGCACAGTGTGGGCCTGGTACCAGGAAAAGGACACACTGGGGTGTTGCTGGCCTGTTGCATTTCTGTACATGCCCAGTGAACAGTGAAAGTTATATGTGTAAAAAAATTACATTAGCATAAAATAGATAGAAACCAAGCAGGTTTCCTCAGTGTCATCCTCCAGGTCTGGTTCCCACCTTCTCTTTCTCAGAACAGCTCCCTGTTTGGTCAGAGGAAGTTCACAAGTCCATTTTGAACAGCACTACACCCACTTCATAAAATCCTGTTCCCCACTGCCTCTTATAGGTCTCTTACCTCCCTGTCCAGATCCAACCGCCAACTTAAACTCTATAAAAACAAGCTTTGATCTTTTCCTCTCCAACCTGCTCATCAGCTCAATTTCCTCCATCATTGTGGGAGATTCCTTCACTTTGCCATCAAATGCTCAAACACATAACCTAAGCACAATCATCAGTTCACATTCTGCAGGATGTGCTCTTTTGGTCATGGATATCACCTCCAGTTTCAAAATATTTGAAGATCTAATCCTTCCTGCCTGAGTCTTATTTAAGACTATATCATCTTGGGAAATCTCTGCATAGAAGGGCAGTGTTAGGCTAGCATTGACTCTCCAAGGCAATTGGGCACAAGCCAGTTCTGGTGTAAAAACCATGTAATGTAATTAAAGGGATGCTATGCCCAAGCCAACATGGCCTCCTTACAGCCTGGGAAACACATTTTCACTCCTATCCAGACCATATTACAGCTTTTCCTCTGGCCTTGACACGCATTGTGTTGCTGTGACTCACACCTCCACTCAAAATATTGCTGATGAGGTTCCTGGCATGGTCCTACAGCTGTGGTGTCACCATCTACATCCTCCACCAGCTGTGAACGCCTTCTTGCAGCTATAGTGCCTGTTGCCTTGTCATATGGAATGCAAGAAAGAGTCACTGAAATTTTAAGTCAGTCCCACTGCCCTCAGAAGAAAATAAGGGACTGACTTGGAAAGCATGACATTAAGTAATAAGTTTTATAGCCTCCATCTCACTGCTTCGGCTCTCAAATCCCACAGAGGATTCTAAAGCGTACCAGGCAGAGGAGCTAGCAGCAAATTGCTTGTGCAAGGTTTTGTTACTTAAAACTAAGGTTTTGATAGATTTAGGAAGCATTTTTTAAATTATTCTTTTTGTATTATTAACCATAACACTGAAGTGTGTGTGCCTAACATACAAGCAGCCATTCTGATTCACGAGCTAAACTGCATTTTCTGAGTCTTCTTAGTTTGAACATTTCACTAGATCATCTCAGCAACCAGCATGGAAATTAAAACCAGTGAGAAATTTCAGTAGCCCTTTCATTTTCTCCTCAAAGGATTAATGGCAACTGCTCTATTTGCTTATGAAGAGCCCCCACATCTCTCAAAACTGTTACAAAGGGTAGAGTTTCTTTTTCTTGCTCCCGTCTCCCTTCCCTTTCTAGCAAGCACACACACCAGGCAAAGCAAGGGGCTGCCCCTGGATCTGCCTTGCAGGATCAAGTTGCAGTGAGTTTGCAGCTTGGCTGCAAGTTCAAGCTGGAACCAGATGACTTACTTCACTACAGTTTCTCATGACATCTCAGTAATTAATGTCCCAGATCTCACTCCATCTCCTCTCTTAGGAGAGCAGCCTTTATTTAATTGCCTCATAATGTATACTCAAAATGAGTACTTGCCTAATTGTCCCTGGACAGATGCTTGGATGAAAGCCTGTGAGAAAGCGTATAGGCTGTAATACTGAATAAAGGCCCACAAAGCACAATAAAGCAAAACCTTATAACTCTTTGTTAGTCTCTAATCCCATCAAAACAATAAATTCATTTTTTAATATACTCAAGTAACAAATTAAGAATAAAAATCTTCTATACACTCTCTTTCTCATCCCTGCAGCTATATAGAGTAAGGTCTTGACGCAGATTTCTTTAATGCAACAGCTTAAACAGGAAAGGATAAATTTTCAAAGCACAGTGTGATGCTTGAGCCATGCTACTGCAGTTCATGGGATGCCACTGTCATTTAAAGGTTTTAATAAACCAATTAAAAAGCAAAAACTCTAAGGGATATGAGCTACTAGAGATTTGGTATCTGCAGAAACAGTGGTATTTTATCCATAACCTGAAGCCGTTGTGCCACCAGTGTAGCTGCAATGTGCAATAAAAGAAAAATTAAAATCTGGTGAACACTAAAGGTTCAATTATTCAATATGCAGTAAGATTCAAAATTATTCATAAGTGTACTTGACACCACTGTTTCTAAACATTACCCCTGCTCAAAGTTTGAAAACCTTCCACTTCCCCCAATGAATAGGTGCATTAGGGTTATAAGATCATTTATTTCTAACTACCTTAATTTATTCAGCCTAGTAATATTAGTTCCATCATCTCTGTGTTACATGATGACTTCTCTTTCTGCCTCTCTCAGATGGACTGACTTCTTTCTCTGCCTTGAAGGTATGACCATCTGTCATTCACAAGCTAAACATGGACACAAATCTATCCCTGCCTCCTGCTGTGTTAATTTTGTAGTTATGTACAGAAACTTCTGTTTTAAATCCTAATCTAAAGTGCAGGATCAGGCTAAAGACTACAACTAACAATTAACTAAAGTTTTTAGCCAAGTGAGAAAAATAAAATTTTAGATTTTCATCTCAATTCTTTGAATACTCTTTTTCTAATGGAACATCTGAATTTTTCACTTTTAAATTTTTTCAGGGGAGAGGTCTTTACATTAAATACAGATAGAAATGCTGCTTAAGCTAAAATAAATTTACAATTTTCATTTCATTCAAAATATTCAAATCTACCCAGGACAACACAGCTTCCCCTCAGATGAAAGTTATGGTTTGCATCTTGTCAGCCCATCTGCAGAGATGAAGGTCAGCTATTCTAACAGTTCTGCACAGCAAAACCCAGTCCAACTTGTAGACCCATCTCACAGCCATGTATCATACTGAGACTTCAGGACAAACACAGAATTATAAGATTGTCCTAGATGATCCCTTCAAATTATTAGGTGGATGATGTAACTCAGCACAGCAGATTCTGTATCGTAGAAATGCACAGAGTTTGGTCATCCTGTTCCAAGTCAAAAACTACGAAGAAATGCAGACTACCGCAAAATCCAAGTTCAGTCCCAAGACTGATACATGATCCAGATTCTGATTTCAACTGTTTGCACACTCATAGACTCTGCCGAAATGGAGACATGATGTGCCCAAATTGGCAGAGGGCAGTAGATTTGGATGCTGCTGCAATGCACGAATCAGACTCTCTTAGACAGAAGTCCCTAACAAATTTTCCTAATATTCTATATTCTAACAGTTTTGGTGTTTTATTTCTGCTTAAACTGCATGACAATCTTACAAATTCCCGTATCATACACTTGAAATAAATCTGCTAAAAGGTAGGGGTTTTTAATGTGCCCTTGGTAACTTTTCAAGGAATAAACTCTAAGCATAATATTTAAAAAGAAAACAAAGCTACTTGGCCAAGCACTCTTTTTTAAATGGAATAGAACTCATAAATTAAAAGATTTGTTGGTAATTCAAATGGCAGAAATATTATCCTGTCTGCAGTCGGTTATGAGATATTACACATGTTGTGCTGGGAATCGAATTTAAAGAACAGAGCGTGTAACTTCATTTGCTTCAAAATGCAGTTCATGTAGAGTACACATGTTAGTATGCACTCACTGTGATGTTAAATATTAGAAATGAGCTGTTGCTGTAACATGGAAAGGTATAAGGGTTTTCTCCCAGAAAAAAAAATGAGAAGTTTGGCAGACATTTCTATTGTATTTGTTTCCACATATGCTGGAAGCTCAAAAGAAAACCTCAACAGTTCTCTCAACAAGGAAATTAAAATAAATATACAAATACCTAAACTTTACTTCTGAAATATTAACATCCTGATGTGAACAACAAAAAAAAAAATGCTCAGCAATATGGCTGGAAGAACACAGATGTTTTCGTTTCTTCATATGGAAGATACATTTGACTATGAGTCCATTAACACTGTTCTGCCTCTGCACAACCTCTATCCCAGCATCAAAACAGATCACCACTTCAAAAAAAAGCAATTAAAAGCAATTTTTTAGAAAGAAAATGGCATGACCAGGGAAGAGGCCCTTCCAGATGAAAATAGACTAGACAGTCATTGTTTCATCTCTGGAACACTGTAGGTTCAGAGCTTTCTCTGAAAAAGCGTTTCCCCATAGGAATTTTTAATAGGAAAAAATATTTGCAATGTGAAACACTAGAACAATGTAGAGTGAGGGGAAAAAAAAACAACAAAAAAAAGATAAATGAAAGTTAAAGAGCAGTGATGAAATCTTGGCCCTCCTGAAATGCATGGAAAGTTGTACATGGTGCATCATAATGTTACCTTAGATTACCAGAAAGATACAATAAATTTTAATTTCACTTTCCTGAATGATAATTATTACTTTTATATTTATTTCATTAAAAATTTGTATGAAAATGCAATTTTTCAAGGAAAAAAAAAAATATTTTATTTTAAGTCAGCCACCAGCCTTTAAGAAACACTGAAAATGGACTTTTTAATCTCTTAACAAGTATGAGCAACTGTAGAGTTGTGTACATTGGAAAAATGCTGTTGCATAGTAAATTGCAACAAGCATGCTAACCTTGAAAATCAGAAAACTGAAGTGTCTTCTAGTACAAAGAATAGAGATTTGGCAGAGATGCTGGTTTTTGGTTTGCATCAGAGCTCAGGTTCTTGGTCTTCTATGCTGTGATGTTTTACCATGAAGGGAGAGTTGTTGAAGGGGGTGCAATTTGCCTAATTACTTGCCTGAAAGCAGACTATTTAGATAATCTCAATTATCTACAGTGTGCTTTAGAGTTGAAATCACATTTATACTTTCTGAAGCTATCTGAAAGAACTTAGACAATTAAATTAAGAGCTTTTAATTAAAAAGACAGCTTAGATATCCTGTCCATTTTCTTACTCTCCTGAAGCATTTGGGTTCTATCAGCTTTCTTCTCCCCAGCAAGAGCTCCTTTTCCTTTTATTTGGTATGTGCTGCTGAGCTCAGTTAGCTGCTAGAGACACAGCTGAAGACTGCTGCACTCAGACCCTCTAATAAATCAGGAGACATTCCACCACCTCTATTTGAGAAAACCAGCAAGACAACCCAGGAGTTGGGGGACTTCTGTAATACATCACAAAGTGAAATAGCTGTAACTGGATCCTGAAGCAGTTCCAGCTCTCTGAAGAGGGTAGAACCAGAGATGTTAAATTTGCAGTTGTTCAGGCACCACATCTCTGTCAAACTAAACCATCTACAATGCACAGTAGTAGGCTGCAGACATTACAGATCCCTAAAGAACTTTCTTAAAATAAAATCCTATAGCAAACACAAATAATTTGTTTCGCAATGCAATTGCTCCAACACAATTGAATCGGGAACATTCTATAACTTTTGCTTCATTTTCCACTTTAAAATGTTCTGCTTGGAAATTCTTACAGTCTTTCCCTGCTTACTTCCTCACTGAGCTCCAATTTTTATGCACAGTTGAGGAACCCCATATTTTGCTAGTAATCCATACACTTTGACAAAGGCCCTTTCTGACCCTGATGCGCAGACACTGCAACCAGCATTTTTATGGGCCATGACCAACCAGGTTTTCTACCAGCCACCAACATACTACAAACTCCACACACTGATTCCCTTTCAGACACAAAGTTGTCATTAGACAGCTTTGAATTAACTCTTCCTAAAATAACTCTACCTGTTTTCACACTACATAGAATTTCAGTATTTCATTTGGAGGCATTCCACCCTCTTATTTCTTTAAAAGTGTTTCCTATACCACAGCTTTCTGATGGACCCAATGTCAATGGCATAAAACAAAGAAACAAATACTTTGAACAAAAATACTACTATTATAAATTTTCATGCAATACATATTTAAAGTTTCAGTAGATAATTTTTTACAGTAAATATCAAACAAGGTCCAGGAGTAACTGTGAGAGAAGTAGACACTATGCTGCAAATGCACCTCAAAGAACAGATTTGAGGAAAGAACTCAAGAACGGCAGAGTCAAGAGAAAAAAGCAATTAAAAATAAAGGCATAAACATTCCGAGCTGTTGAGATGAGTGAATAGTATGAATATTTTCAGAGGATTTTAAAAGCTACAGCTATACATCAACCTGGCAGATGAAAGACATGCAAAACAATATATATTGCAAGAAATAACATCTTCTACAGTCAGAAAGCCATTAATAAAAAGTTCTGGTGACATTTTGGAGATCTGTGCAAGTATCTTTTGAAATGTACAGGGTCAGATGTGGGTTTTTAAGGATATATAAAGCATATGTGCATAAAATAATACCAAAGGGATTATGGAGTTACTCAGTAAATAAGTGGGGTACTAGTCTACAACTCTGGCTACTGTAAAAGACAATCTGGAACAACAGAAGGGTCTCAAAGAAACAACGTAACAACATGAGAAGACTTCTGGAAGAAAAGAAAATGGAAATATCTGGCATACTTACTTCACAGGCAATACTTAGAAGAAGATAAATTACAGGCACATTTGAAATTTTCAGTGACTGAGAAAGTAATTGTTTTGTGATTTCGCAAAATAATTGTAAAAAAAAAAAAAAAAAAAAAAAAAAAAAACTGCTTTAAATGATCAGAAAAACAC
>NW_009952440.1:1653286-1717729 GCF_000747805.2 Chaetura pelagica
TTGTATTTTGCAAAAAAATTTTAAAAAAAAAAAAAAAAAAAAAAAAAAAAAAGCTTTTTAATGACCTGATAACAACTAATTAAAGGCTAAAACACATTACTTTATACAAGATGTTATTAAAGCTATGAAATTAATTGTCACAGGGTAGCATTGCAGCACAAAATGTACCACAGGTCTAAAATGTTTAGGAATTCATATATATAGTAAAATCACCTCAGCTGATATAACAAGCAGTTACGCCACTGTCTCCACCAAGTCCCTACACCACCATGAGCAGCTTGAGTTAACTGAATAAACAAAGATGTTACTGAAATTCCCTGCTGTTCTCTCAAATCACCTGACAGTGGCCACTGTCATCAGCTGCCACCACCCTGCTGATCTGTTCTACAATGACACAGATGAACCCATGAGTTTGCTCCCAGAAAGCTGCTAATTGACTTCTCAGAGCATTCCTCATGTCCTCACTTTTAAGAGAAAAATTGTCAAAGGGTACCAGGTGAGAACGTCCAGCAAAGTGTGGTCTGTAGCATCTTTCCTCAGCCCTGCCCAGACGGAGCCCTCAGCTCCCACCACAGCTCCCACCGCACTATGGACGCAGCTCAGGGCAGCCACCACCATTCTTTCCTACCCTTCCTTTCCAGTAAGTGCTGCAAATTTTGAATTAAAACTTAATTTTTTTCAGTGTCTAATCCTTACTCCTGAAGCTAACAATTATGGCTCTGAATTAGAACCACTTTTACAACATTTTTAATGGGTGACATGGCTTATTTTATGTCCATGCATGAACAATATAAGCACTTAAAGTTAGATGGATGGTTAAGAACACAGCTGAACTGAGGTCTTCTTCAATGTAATTTTCCAGGCTAAATATTATATTTTATTATACGTTAGAAGTAACATAATAATGAAAACATCTGTCTCAAGACAAAATTAAAGATAACAAGTATTGATTCTTCACATTCACCACAGCCAAGTGAATAAATCACAATGAGTGCAGTAGGTGGAAAAGAATACAAGTAATAAAATTGTTAGATTAATCAATTTGTCCTCATTTTGTGTATAAGAATTCGAAACTCCCCAGATCTTAAGATCTACACTTGTATAATGAATCATAATTAGTCCTTTTTTTTTTTTTTGTCTTTTTTTTATATTTATATATGGAACTGAAGATTGTTTGCAAGCAGCGCATTTTGCTCCATACAGAAATCTAAGCCAATTTATTTTACTGGACATGCATATCTCATGATATTACATGTGTTTACTAGTCAAAAGCTATTTTAAAAGTATATTCCAGTAATTTGGCCCCAGAAAACTCTTCCTTATGCATTCAGATGTTACTTTACATGAACTTCACATCAAACTGATTTTAAATTCACTGGTTTGGCAGGATGGCTTGCCAATGTATCTATTCATCAGAAAAGTGGAGCAAAAGGTGCAGGATATTCTCAAAGAAAATTCAGTGTTGCAGTATTCACCCATGTGATATTGAACTGTCACCAAAATCGTGTAATTGCACTAAGTCTTGTCCAAGTGACCTCCCATCGGGAAATGCATCTTTCCATAATAATGAAGTTCAACACAAAGTGTAACTTGGGCATTTGCATGTTAATGGAGCTTTGTACATGAGACTGTTTATTCAGCATGTGAGAAATACTGAAAAGAAGGTGTTAACAGAAACCTTTAGCCAGAATACGACAGGGTTAATTAGGACATATGGAATGGGATCTGAGTAACAAGAGGCATTAAAATTAACCCTGTTTATCCAGCTGTAGCAAGACAAGAGGTGGGGGTAGGGGGGAAAATCCCTTCTTTGACCCACACAAAGGCGTTTTCTGCTATAAGATTCAAGGGCAATATTTTCTCACTGGCACAGCTCTACTGATGGCTGGAGCATTTGCATGGATAAGGCAAAGTGTATCCATCAGTCCTTTCACCCCTCGTCTAACTCCTCCCAATAACTAAGAGACTGCCAAAATGTCACTGCTGGGCAGAAGCTCTTCTGGCAAGGTGAAACATCTCTACCTATAAAAGTAGCAACAAGCTATTTTTGACAAAACAATATGAGGTTCAGATCAAATCTATCAATATATGCTTTGATCTGCACATTTTACAGGCATGTTTAACATTAAATCGCTTGAGCAGACATCAAGAAATTCTAGTTAACAGTCCACATTCATGCATGGGCCTTCCAGGAGATTTGGGACAAAACGGCTGGAGGGCTATTGTGACTCACCTCGTGCCAAAGGGAGATGAAAAGGCAAAATTAAACGAAGAATAGGATGTCTGAGTCTTGTAGCAGAATGTTTCACAGTCTGATAACTCTATACATGTCTTTTAGACTCCATGGTATAGATTTGTTTCAGTACAGTATGTACAGTTTTTTTTCTTTCCTTTTAAATAGACTGTGCTTGCTGACTTTTTTCTTATTTGACTTATTTTCCTGAGTATTTTAAATATATTGTTCCTTGTTAATTTCTGTGGACAATTATTTCAGCCCAGGATCACATTAGAAATATTTGACCTGTACTTCTTGCTGATTGAATTCTCAGATATTGCTGCCTTCTTTTGTCACAAATTGATAATTGATTACTATAATCAAAGCAAGAACAGAGGAGTTGGTTTCTTCTTAGCTTGTTATTTCATACTTGTGTTTCAGACCTGAAAATATTTTTTTCATGTCTACAGAATTTTTCTTCTATTACCCTGCCAGTTGGTGCAACAAAGATACCTTCTCCTTTGAACATTTTATTTCTAATCCTGGACTTTCACATCCACAACAACACTATTTCTATCATATTTCAAAGCAGATTTTTAAAATGTAAGTAAAGTTTCTGTTTCTAACAGAATATGGATGTTTTCCTTATCACTCTGTGCATCTGGAAAGGTTTAATTTTCAAAAATTATGTAATATTTTCTCTTGTCTTTTTATTCTGATATGTGCCAATGAATGCGTAGTTTATTCAGTGTAAGCAGAACTGCATTTGACTGATGGATATGAAGCTTCTGCTCACTCAGTGGCCATGTATCTGTCATGCTGAAAGAAGCAAAAAGACAGAATTGACAGCCAGCATGCAGGAAGAGGATGTCAAGAGATCTGCTGTCTTTCTTGAGCGTAATGCTACTAAAAAATAAAAGCAGAAAAAAAAAAAAATAAAAATTGAACTGAAACATCAGTCAGCCACAAGCATTTCTCTTCTCAGCATTGAAGCAATTGCTGCATTTTTCCACTTCAAAAATTAAAAATTCTGCAATGCAACAGCACCTGTTGGGAATGCACAAAGCAGTGAACACATTGCTCCCAGTGCTTCTGTGCACAAAGGGAGGCTGTGAGGCACTGTGCTGTGCAGGGACTGACTGCAATGCCATCCACCACAAAGGCTATTAACACTGCACAGAATATTTTCTGGGCTCAGGTCTTTTGAGACTTATCTATGCTGGACCAAATTTAATCACATATTCCATGGAGAAATCTACATGACAAAGAATGATTACTGTATGTGTAGAGAATCAGTGACTAAAATAAGGAAAAGAAAGCCTCTCAATTATTGAAAATTATTTGTGTGTCATGGTGAGTAGGATGAAAGAGACACAAATGGAGTAGAACAACTAGAAGGAATAATTCTAAGCCAAACTCCAATGTACACACTGCCGCTTAAGCAAAACAGACCAAAAGCTGTCTTCAGCACAGCACTACCTACCAGCCACTATTTACATGGCAACTACTTCAGAGGAACTAGAAGCCCTACTCTTTTTAGAAATCCTTCTGTTCTTCTAAGAACGAAAGGCATCTGTCATATGCTTCTCATGATGGTGGGTGCCTCAGCTTATTACCGGCAGGAGAACAAAGGAGGCATTTTGCCCCAAGAATGAAGCAACAATAAACTTGCTCCCATTTCTTCCTCTGTGAGGGGAACATTTCTTTTTGATCTAACGAGCATAACACCAACATGAGCGAGCCTCCTTCAAAACTTTTGCAACCCTAAGGCGTGTGACTACTTGAACATCAAGAGTTATGGCAACATTTGCAGGGAGCTCATAACTTTAGGACTGCGGTGATTTATTGGCAGCACTGACAGTTGCCTGGGTTGCTTGCCATGACAGAGGCCAGTTGCATTCATGATAGATTGAGGTCATTGAGGGGGAGTGGAATAGGTCCTGTCATATATCCTTCACCAGGTTTTCATTTGTCTGTGAGTTAGGGTTGTGGTAGCAGTGGGAAAAGAGTCTCATCTGAATGTTTATTTTTCTAGCCTGAAGGGCTCTGTTCATTAAACATGCATGTGTTTGATACCTGAAAAGGAGACATCAGTGTGAGGGATTTGTGACTCAACTCACTGACCTGTGCTGCCAGTCAGATTTCAAAAGCAAAATTTAGAACCTGGAAGTTTAAAACAAACAAAACAAACAAACAAATAAATAAAAGCACAAAGAAAGATAAAAGCAAATACTAGGTAGAGTACCACAGGTCTTTAAAAAGTCACATGGACAAGTCTTTGCAATCAGTGTGCCTACCACATGTGTATGCTAACCCATGTAGCCTACTTCTCCCAGCCCAATCTTGAGTCCATGTGCTTTGCTCAGCAGTGCACATACAGCCAAAGGTCCTACAAAGGATGGATCCAGATTACACCTCCACAGAAAATGTTACCATTACTGTCCAGGATTTGCAAAATCGGATTCTTCACTTGCATGCTTCTGGTGGGTGGATTAACAGATGTTCTCCTCTGTCTCACACACACAGATAAGTACAAATAGGTATCAGGGTCTTCACAGTCAAACATCTTGAATACAAGGCAAAGTACAAAACTTAAGACTGAATTTCTAGTGCCATTCCCTGTAGAACTAGCTAAATAAATTGTATAATCTAAAGAGCATTTTCTAAAAACAGGTAACTTCAAAAGCTGTAACATTTTAACTCATCCTTTCCTTTTATCTCATTCAACCAATCTGCCATTCCAGAAATGCAGAAAGCAAGCTTCAAGGTGGTATATTTAGCTTTATATTTTTAAACCAGCCTGAGAAAGCCAAATAAATTTATGAATAATGAAGACAGTGTACAATCATTAGAATCTCCAGCACTGAAGCCCAGGACTTGGAAACCAGCAGGAGAGGCAAAACACATGACCACAGTGGCAGCGTGGATTTTGCATTTCACATGTTTATCTGTGCATGTGTATATTCACATGTATGTGCATGTATATTCACATGTGTGATGATCTTCCTGCAACCAGACCCAGTGGAGAGGTGCTATTATCTCACAGTGAGTGGCACACTGTTGTTTTTACTAAGACAAACCTTCAGTCTTCACACTGCTTTGGCAATAGCCAAGTGAAACCCTTCAGAAGGTAGCTGGAGAATAAACCCAGGTCTAAAATTTGCCTATGTGGCTTTGTTCATTCCTGGACTTTTGTCAGGATAACAAGAACTCATTAAAATCAGACCATTTTCCACACTACTCTAATGACAACACAGTGCTTTTCACAACCCAGGTATGTTCCACACAATATCAATGACTCAGACTGAGACTCAGTAGAGAGGATGGTGACCTCTCATCAGCACCATCCAATGCAGGCATGAAGTGGTGAAGCTATCCCAGTCTTCACACTGGTACTATCCAAACTTTCTTGTGCTTTCTGCGATATGATGTCTGCTTTCCTCAAAGCACCTCATGGACTGCTGCTATCACCACTGCTTTAGAGGGTTACACTCCCCTGAGAGATTACTGAGACACAAGAGCCTTGGAGAAGCAGATGAGTGTCCTCCCAATTTCTTGGAGGAAAACTAGAGCATCCATGGTGAAATCAATCGAGCTTTAGCTGTGCCAGTGGAGATAACACCCATTTACACTCTGACTCAGGGGTTTCTTTTTGCTAAATAATTAGGCAACTGGGGAATTATGAAAACAAAGACAGTCAGGTATAAGTAGGAATCCTTTAGGTATTGAAGGATCTAAGGCCTGAATCTGCTCTCATTTGAATTTAATCAGATAAACAAAAAGAAAAAAAAAAATGACACACAGTTAAAACATATGCTTCCAATTCTCTCTGAACTATTACATGGAAAATACTGCTCTGTCATTAACCATTTTCATACTTATTCTGCAATACTTAAGGTTAGAGGTGGGTCACATTTCTGTGGCAACTATTGTGGAAAGAGAAATTCATTGCACCATAGCATTATGTTAATTGAAATCCACAGCGTAAAAGACCCCAAATATTTGAATACATTTTTAGGTATTTACTTCATATTCAGGATTGAGTCAGTCGTCCAAGTCAAATGTAATATGCAAAGCAAGAGATACACAAATCAGGAGTCCCTCAACACAAGTTACATTTCTTAGCCTCACTATTACATGAGAAACTTGAGTTACAAGACTCTTTTGTACTTAAAAAATTGCTGCTATTAAGCCCAAAGGGTATCCAAGAGTTGCCATGCAAGGCTTCAAATTCACTTCTTGTTAGGTAAAGAAATTAGCTTATTTAGCTTACATAGCCCTGTTATTTTAGAGAAAGCAGAACTACTGCTAAGGAGTGTATTTGCTTTGGCTTGTTCTTTTAGAGGTTTTCTTTCTTTCTTGAAACAAATGAAAATCACATGCTAAAATGCAAAATCTCTGTGCTTTCTCCAACATCTCTAACATTTCATACCTTTTAACTGGTGGCCCAGTTTCCAGATGTAAAATGCACATACCTCTCAGCTGGTTCCCTAGCCACTTCTATTGTCTACTCACCTGCTCACAAAGTTATACTATTGAGATCTCCACTTTTAAAACAGTCAGTGCTGGATGGATAGATTTAAACCTGATGTAACTCTATGGACTACACTCTAATGGATATCATAAATATTGGTGACAACAGAGCAGGGAGAATCTGACTATAATTAAATAAAGTTATTAAGGCACTTTCCTGTTTCATTTTTACAAATGGAGTTTTTGAAATCATGTTGAAAATTTTTCTCTTTTTTTTCCTGTATTTTTTATAATTTAGTACCCAGCAACAGATTCATATGAACCTCATTTCTCTCTTACATAAATTCCTTACTTTTAATTTACCATGATAAGAAATTCTGGAAGCTATTGTAGCTGATAGTTACGGGGAACTGTATGATTTAATGTCTGTAATTCCGGTTATTCTAATCCTCATGCAGTGTTATCAGCAGTTATTATACCAGCTTTCATCATTTTCATAAATATGGGTTTAGGAAGATTCTTCCTGCTTTAGTCTGAGAGATCAAGGAAAACTTGGCATCAGACTTTCCTGAGAATGAGCTACTCCCTACTGAGGGCAAAGTTTAACACGTCTTTTGGATTTTCACACAGACCTATGAGAGGCACATGCTTTTGTGGATAAAAAAGCAGCTTAATTTTTAATATCTGCCTAATGTTTAACCTCTAAAAAAAAAAAAAAAAAGAACACAGAGTATGTCCTGAGAGTGAATTTTGTCTTTGATCTATGCTTCCTGGGGATCTTTTCCCTTTCTTTTGAAAGTCTCCTTTGAGACAGGGAAATCTATTATGTATCATTTACCAAACAGTAAATTCAGTAGTGATGTCACTCAGGAAAAATCCAAACAGCAATTGGCAGCTCAGTTCAAGGAGCTACCCACTTTGCAATGCTGGACAGAGAGATGTCCACATGTGGA
This sequence comes from Chaetura pelagica, assembly GCF_000747805.2. Taxonomy (NCBI): domain Eukaryota; kingdom Metazoa; phylum Chordata; class Aves; order Apodiformes; family Apodidae; genus Chaetura; species Chaetura pelagica. The sequence continues at coordinate 1,660,928 of NW_009952440.1, forward strand.
TGCTTTGTATTGGGTATTCCAGGCATTTCTTATTTCTTAGAGTAGGTGATCATCAGTTTTCAATGGCTTGTTTTGACCTAACTCAATGGAAAATGAGGTGCTATTTCTGGCATGCTTATGAACCTACTGTTTAGTCCTAAAGGTTTTGCAAGAAAATGGATAATAAATAGTTATTCACTTCCACTGAATAGCTTTGTAGATTATGTGCTGAGGGCAGTAACAGCTGCTTCTCGTTACCAAAAAGGCCTCCTACCATGTGTATTGCTAACACACCGAGCTAAGGTCAAGCCGAGTAGCAGGTTTTTTTCCCCAACATTGTTCAAAAGCTTTTAAATAAAACCATATTAGAAATACAGTCACCTCTGGTAAATGACTTTCAAATCTGAAGTTAAAAGAGCTGCAAGGATTTTTTTAAATCTCCTTGTTTCTGATTTGGAAGGTTTTCTCTTTTCCAGGTTAAAACACTAGGCTGCCTTTATGCTGCTACACTCTGGAGACTTTTCTGAGCACTTCCTGAAGGCTTTATTAATCTCCTGCTACATTTTTCTGCACTCCACTCCAAATTTTCTTCACAAAAGCAGTATGGTAATGGGGGCTGATAATTGTTCTGAAAACTTACACCTTGCTATATTTTCCTGCAAAGTGCACAGTAGGGTTTGTTCATTCCCACCCAAGCAAAGTGCACACTGAGCCCCCAAGTCTGCTCCTGCCCATGGGATGCTGGATTGAGAAAGAAGGAGGCAGACATCCTCAGAAAACCTCTGACTCAGAATCAACCCTGAGAGGAACTGAGCACAACAGCTTCCTGCTAAAGCCATTTTGGCGCCAGCATGTTGGATGGTTGCATGGTTTGAGGAAGGATTAGCACCTACACAAGCTTGTCCCCAAATGCAACTGCTCATTAGGGGGCCACTGTAATTCATCAGCAAAATTGTGCAACCGTTTGGAATTAAGAACTCCTGACAGAGGATTCATTCTAAAAGATATAAAATCACCCCCTTTCATTTGAAAGGAATGCATGAAAATTAAGCAATCCCTTGGGCTACCTGAAGCAGAAAGGCAGAGCTCTTTGCACAGATAGAGAGAAAATCTGAAGCCACAATTCTGCTTTGTTTTCCAATTATGAAAGACCTTTTAGATGCTGATAGACTGTATGTAAGCAAGTAGAGATTCTTAACAAAACTGCCAATTAATTCTACTAATAACCCATGATATACTTCTTCCTAGGTCAAAATGTAATAAATACAGTTACGGTACACAAAGGTGCATGGGGTTTTTCCCACTTGTTCCCCGCTGGATTTCACATGGGAGTAAGGAATATCAATTTGTATTGATAAAACAGAAAATATTCAGATATAATCACTACCTCATCCTATAATGATGTTGCATTTTTGTGGAAAAAATAACTAGATATAATGACAAAACTTTTCCACTCCTTATTTTTCTGCATTTCAGTTTCCAAATTACCTGGCCTTCCACTCTGTCCCAATCAACACAATTAGTGGCATAAAACTATAAAAAGTACATTAGTTTTATGAATCGTATGTCACACTATTTCCTTTTAATAACCATATCTTATATATTTTCAGAGCTGGCTTGGTGTTTATTCACAGAACTGGCTAGTGCTGGATGAGATGACCGCAGTAAAGGGACATGGATGGATTTTCCTCTGCCAGCGGTGGCTTTTGAAAGAGATTCGCTCTCACCTCTGGGGAGCCTTGTTCCCAGAAACACCATCTTGTGCTCAGTATTTAGCAGCTCAGCACTTTTGGTGAATACATTTTCTGGTTGAAAAAATAAAATAAGATAAAATACCACAAGCAACTTTCACACAGTGTAAAAGTATTTGACCCATTAACTAATCATGCCAGAGCAGCTGGAATGAAGTCTCAGTCCCAGCTGCCCAGTATAAGTAGAGTAATATGTTCTACTAAAACAAATGGAAATTAAAAAAAAATTAAACCCTGACATGCTATGAAAAAGCAAGTTTTCAGAAAGTCAAAGTTTGAAGCCAATGCAGGTAACAGAAAGTAAAAGTGACTTAAAGCATCCATTCTTTTTTGATATTATAAAATATTTTTTAACAAGAACTGAAAAAAGAAAAATTTCTTTCATTCTGGTCAACAAATCTTCTTTGTCATAAACCTCATGCTAATAAAAAACATAAATGTTGTACACTTCTGCTAACTGCAGAAGTCAAGAGTGACTTTAAGTTTCCCTGGTGTTGGTTTGGTAGCAATAACTGTAAATACTTACTTTTCTTGTCTGACATCAGCTTTAACATTAAGAAGAGCCACAGACAGAAAGATGCACCAAAGCCTCTATCCTTCAAAGCAGACAATAGTAAAGAACAGCCTCTTGTAGGGTTCTGAAGTGATCTCATTATATTTTTTGCCCTTTACTTAGCTTTTGACACTGTCCATCTCTCTGTGCCACTTACCTCCTTCCTCAGCTTGACCAGTGAGCATGGGCCCATGGTAAAGATGTCTTCAGAGCAGTCATTTGAACCACCCTCAGCAGCATGCAATAAAGACCAGTAAAATGTTAAGGATAACAGGCAGTTCCTCAGGATCTTCATATTAGTAAGTGATGGTTTCTCCCAGTGAAAACTACCCTGGTTAATATAGGAGATGAAAGAAAAATAAGTAATTATACCAAATCGGAACACTGACAGCAATGTCTGCAAAGAGATAGCCACATAACAGAGTTTTCTGATGGACAAAACTAACGAATTGAGTGAATGAAAAGCAGATATCCCGTAGGATTAAGCAAGAGATACTTAAAAAAAATCTTACCTTATGATTATAGCCTATCCAAAGCAAGGGTGACACCTTGCCCATCACAAATAAGGGAGCATATTTTATGCTATCCAATTAAAAAAAAAATATTGCAGAATATCTAGTAGATACTCTGCCATTAACCAAAGAGGATGTTAAGAAGCTATTGTTACTTTTGAAACAAAATACTAATAACATCAATGAGAGATAACTGAGTTCTTTATGTATAGAGAAAGTTATTTTTAAGAAAGCTTTTAATGATTATGACATTTCAAAGGTCTTGGGGAAAAAAAAAAATATTGTGCTGGAATTGAATAAGCATTCACAACATACCATGAGAAATCATGGGCCAGTTAACATGATTTTTATCTGAACAAAGTATTTGAAAGTCTGATATGGGAGACATTCACTTAAAAAGCAACAATGTAGCCAATGTCAATGTCAATCAGCTTTATTTTATGGGAAATGTGTCTTGCCAGAAAATATCTGGTTTTTTCAAAAGTAAGATTATAAATATGACTGATAAAAATAATTATATTAGCATTACATGAACAAACACATCACAGCAGTTGACTTACCACCTCATCCCCAAGGTGTGAACACCTGTTACATACAGGGGTTTGTTTGGTAGTAGCCATGACTTTGCATCTTCAATAGTCTTCAAGTGGTTGTGCTGCTTTTCTCTCAGCAGGTAGGAATCTCTCTTCATAGCTTGATTTAACACTTCTCTCCATTCCACAATGACATGTTCCAGAATTCCCTACTCACTATTTCTGATGGCAAATGCTTGTGATCAACTCATGCTCTGACCCTTCTGAATTCTGCCTGTGTAATTTATACTCACTTTAAAACCTACTTTGTTCCCCAAGTAGTGTAAAGAGTTCTTCACATCAAAGACAACCAGAAAGTGGTCCTGATTCACTGTTATTGATTTTAGCACTACTTAGCTAAAAGATAAGCCTCATGTGTCTTTCTCCTAGCACTACAAGCAAAAATTCTCATTTTTTTAAACACAGTTTGCATCTCTTCTGTATCAACAATTTCATCAAATGGAGCAACATTATCTCTATGAGAGGAAAAACAATAAATCTTGTGTTTGAAGAATTGCTGGCCACACTTCCTTTGATGCAGCCCAGGACACAACTAGTCCACCTCTCCAGCCTCTTAAGGTCCCTTTGGATGGCTAATTAATTAATTAGCTATTGGTTGTTTTTTTTCCCCTCAAAGTGTTTTTTGTACTGGGTGAAATCTTAACATTCAGGAAGACACTGTGTAAAAGTGAGTTTTTTGCAGTCAGAGGTTTAAGATTTGAGGTACTGCCCTTTTGAAACACTGCTACAGTATGTCACACTGGCATTAGTAGAAATAAAAGACATAAAGAAATAAAATTCTCTTTATGTGTTATACAGCAAGTAGGTGAATTTCTGAAAACTATAAATAAGGCCAGGGATTACTGGACTGATTAGCGACTGAGAAGCTGAGAAGAGTAAACCTGTATCCTGCAATTCAGCTGCATGAGGTGCAAGTCACCAAAATGTGCACAGAACATCTCTCCCAAGAGGTGCCAGAGGGTCCTTGAGATGGATCAGCCTGTGGTTTTGCTTACTACTGGTTGTGTTTCAGAATTGTCTCCAATGAACAAAGACAGCAAATAGTGGGAAGTGGGGGGGGTTATGTTTTTTGTTGTATGACACCACAAAGAATACTGAAAACAACAATTTGCTTGTGAACTGATGATTTAAAATCCCATTGCCGTTCAGAGTCACTTGCAGGTGGGCATCTAGTTTTAGCAAAAGCTTTGTTCTATCAGTAGCTCTTCTAGCCTGGCATCCAACACACCAAATGAACCATTGCAAAAGCAATTAAGCAGTTAATTTCAAAAGGGAAAACACAGTTACTGAACAGAGATAGGATTATGGGAGGAAAACAAAACATTGCTTCCCTGAAGTGCATTCCATGCTCAAAAATAAACCTATTTTTAAACTCAAAAAAAATGCCTGGCAAAGCAGTCCCAGATCTGCAAACTAGGCACCCTTTTCCCTGAAAAGAAAATGCTACCTTTCCCTATTGCCAACTTATTACCAACTTATTACCTTCCAACTGGCATTTTAAATCTATCTAACACAGGTGATACTCACCAGGGTCCACTCCCCCTGTTGGCATACCACTTAGGAAGTGCTTCTGGCTATATTTGACAATTGAGAAAGTGATCACCATGCAGAAGATGAGTGGTCATCATCCAGAAACTGACAAGGGCTACTAAATAAGCCATAACCTCTTGCATAAAAATGTATTTTCTCAAAGAAATTGGTTTGTCATGTTGTTAAACTTGGAGGGTATTTAAATCTGGATAAGTGAAAGGTTTTTATCCGCTATGCTATAAAGTTTTTGTATTATCCATAAGACGCCCTGCTGAGTATGCTTGCTACAGACACAACATTTCCAGCAGAATATGGAGATACCACTTGCACACCAAGTGATGAGTCAACAGCTGAGGGAAAAAAAAAAAACATAACCAAAAACACTTTCAGAATGAATAAACCACATTCAAACCATATTACCATTTTCTGTTTTTTCTAGCAGCCATCAAGCTAAACCTCCAACTTCTTGAGCATTTCTATCATCTTTAAATTCCACAGGGCTTAGGATAATCATTAACAGCCACAATGGATGAGTGCTGCAAAGTCCAGAGCTTGCACTCCTCTTAGACAATTGTTTGGGTTTTGAAACCAGCATGAGTCTATACCATTTCATCCCTCTAATTTAAACCATTTTTCTTTCCCAGGAACAATACAGCTTAAAAACAGAGGCTTTTTCTGATGAAGAAAAAGCCTGAGTTTGTAAATAATGTAGATAATCTTGTATGTGTTCTCTTAAAATGGTCAAACTCCCATAAAAGGGAATGCTACATGCATGTAAGATGTGACTTTATTTTCTTTTTGCTGCTGCATCATCTTTTTCATCAAGTTCTTTATTTGTGTATTGAATTGTCCATAAATCTTTTTAATCCCTTTTTTTTTTTTTCTTAAGTACTCATACAAAAAACATAATCTCAAGAATTTTTGTGTTCTAGCTGAACTTTTACACTCTTGATGTTCAGGTAGGTTAGAAATTAGGTAAACTAATTCTAATTAAACTATTCTAATTAAAAATTCCTGAGCATATTAAATTTTTAAAACATTAAAAAATCAATTTAAAAAAATTAAAATAAATAAACACGACAAAGCCCTTAACACAGATGTTAAAAGCCCATTACATCAAAAGCAAGTGCTCTTGATTCAGAACACAGCATGAGTTTTTTGCTATATATATATTGTGGCTGACGATCCTCACTATCTGACAACCCTGTGATAACAACATGAGTATTTACATGTAGAACATGTAACACACACTAGGACAAGAGTTTTACAAAGTGTGATTCAGTAGATGGCTGCAACATAAGGTATTTTTAAATGTGACCAGCACACATTACTTTTTAATCAAATATGAGGAATATATAGAGGTTTTTTCCTTTAAAGTTTTGATAACAAATTTCTGGATTCATGACATAGGGCTGCCAACAGCTTATATGTTACAAAGATAATATTGCCATTATAAGAAAAGGCTGCATCAGAATTACTGAAATTGGTTCCTTCTTCCATGTCACCATGTAAGGTGCCACAGCGTCGCAAAGAGTCATGACCAACTTCTGAGCTAACAAATAAGCCTCCATAAACTAAACAGAAACCTGAAGACAAAGATTCTGAAAGAGCCAACACTGAGGCAGCACTCTGTGGAAACACAACAAACTTGAAGTAATCGTAGCTCATTGAAAGAGAGCCCATCTCCTTGGCTATATTTTCAACCACATCATCTATTTACGTTTTCTTTCATCAGGGACACAGGTAAAAAAACTTTCTGCAGATTATGGTTTCTTTCTAAAGATATAAAAAGTCATACAGCAAGAAGAATTAGTTCTCTTGCTAGGAAATGTAAAAAAAATAATATGCCATTCTTTGTCCATACAGGAGCTCTGAACATCATTCCTCATTCTCTCTGCAGCCAGGAAAATACAATGGATCTAGTCAAACTTTCCTCTCTGAGGGGGTATTCCTTGAGTGAATAGCAATAATTTTGAAAATACATTTAAAATATACTAGATTTCAGATTCATATTTAATACATGTCACTGTAGACATTACTGACAGTTTGTAAGGAGGTATGTTTATAAGGCTGTATTACGAACTGAAATCAATGGTACGTTTCTCCACGAGCCTGTGAATCCAGTTCTGGATTACTTGTTCAATACCAATACAAAACTATTTTAGCTTTATATTTTTACAAACTGCCACTTAGTATTTTCAGAAGTAATTTTGATAAAAGATGTACTTGTGAAAGGAAATACATACCTGTATCTGCATTATGCCATCACATTTCTCTCAAGACTGTGAAGTACAAATATTAAAAGAACCTAGGACAAGTTCATAAATAGCAGGTGTGGTCTTTTTTTAAATGAGTGATACCAGTGGAGCAGCAGTATCCACACAAGAAGCAGTCAAATCATTACTGGCTTCCAAAACTGATTCATTAAGTATACATATTTTGCACAGCCAGTTGGAGCCATTACAGTTTTGGCTGTTGGTGAATTCCTCCCTCTCATGAGTTAACAGTCTCACCATCTTTTATTGAGATGTTACATCTCTCCTTACTAACCAAACTACATTTAAAAAGAAAAACAAATCAAGATTAACATCACTAGCATGCTTGTTCCTTTGGCACGGTGACCATTTACTCTGCCCTGTAAGGCCACTCTGATGTTACAGAATGATTTGTACCATTGTACAGGCACTTGTGAACTGTGTGCATTTAAAATAGAAACCTGCATTACTGGAATCTTGTCATATTTGCATTACCCAGGTCTTTAATACAGAGTGATCTGTTGGAAAGGTAACAGCAGTTTGTGTTTTAAGGGTCCTCATGATAGCACTGTCAGCTAGACTAGCTGAGATTCCCTGAATCCCCTCTTCTGCTGAATTCCTAAAAACCTCCCTACCAGTGGTCCCACATGACCACTACAACATATGCATAATCCATCATCATTGAGGTTTTTTAAAAGTATATTCACAATAACTCTAAATATCTTAACTACATAAAAAATACTGTCCTATGGGACCACCTCTGCACCCTCTGGATGAGTTTCTACCAACTTTTTATGAGTGCTTGATCTACAACACTTTGTTCTGCAGCAGCTTGGCAGGTCTCTAGAGTGGATTATCCACCTAGGACACAAATAGACACACAAAGGTGCACAAAGGTGTCTGGACACAGCAGGAGCTGTCAGAGGACTTTCAGAATGGTCCAACTTCCAAACCTGGAAAGCTACTGCACCAATTAGCTCTATACTGATTTTGGAAGACTGTCAAGAGTTCAGTCACATACTTGGGGTCAGGTTGGTCCATTGTTTCAGACTGCCAGTAAACTCTGCTATGCAGAGAGTCAGCTGGGGTCCTGGATCACAATTGATTCCTCAGGTGCCTTACATACGGGTGCAGGCATGGTAATGATACTCAGCTGTTCCGCCATTAAGACAAACTTAATTACAAAAATCAAGACTCACAACTCTTGCCACTGTGCAACCTTCTGGTGCCAGATCTTTTAATAAGATATTACTGCATCAAATATGTTTTGGAGGAACAGAAGTCATTAAATGTGTTTGTGCTCATGCTAGGCAGACAAATGTTTTCTATTTCCTTTCCTGCTATGTGATACAGTCCCAAAATAAAGACTTAACTTATTAGATGGAATTCATTATTTTCTTAAACTACAAAAAAAAATATAAAAAAAATAGTGCTACTTGACACTGACTCTACTCTTCTGCATTTACTCTCATCCTGCCTTCAGCTTTTAGGGATCTTACCTTTTTCTTCCCCCATTTGCCCAGTGAAGAATAAGGTTGTAATACATAAGAATGACCCTTCATTGCCAGACCTGTTTGGCTCTTGATTTTGCAGGCTGCCATATTAGGTCAAGCATCTTGCTCATAATGAACCCTGTAGGTGTATTGAGACACCAAAAGAAGCACTGACACTACACCCTGAATAACAAGGGGGTTTGTGCTACAATGTCAGGTCTTTCCACAAGTACACCTTCCCTTCTTTCCTTCTAAGAACAAACTGAACCAAAGCAAAACAATGGTTTTGGAAGAGAAGGCTCAATCCCCATGTTCTGGATTTCAACTGTATCTTTGCAAGATCTGTGACTTGATCATGCAAAGTGCAGTTAAAATTTCATTCATGTTTGATTGCAGGGTGTCTGCAGTAAAAATAATTTCCATGTATGGTCTAAGCTTATAATTTAGACTATTAGGCATTATTATTTAGCTCAAATAAACTTCTAAGATTAAGTAGGCTTTGCTCTGCTAACTACTGAAAACTGCTAACCTAGGTTTTAATTTGTGGTAAAAAACTGTTGCTTTTGTAGGACAGTAACTATAAGTAATCAAATAAGCCACTAGTTTTTACACATACCATGGTATTTTTTAAACCAAAGATTTCTTAGTGTGGTGTATTTGTTCAGTAGATAAATGATGGTTACATATAATACTAAGGCTTTAAATATTCTATACAAAATTTCTTACATGGACTGGGTTCAACCATAAAGACACTGCCATTTCTCTTTATTATTATAATTATTTCCTTTTCTCTGATGACTTGACCAAGAGCACAGAGTGAGTCAGTGGCAGAAGCAAGGGAAAATAATTAGGAACTCATTTACCAGCATCCATTTCTAGGTATTTTTGAATTTATTCTCATGCAAAGGAAATAAAAATTTAAACCAAGCCAAAAAAACCAACTGTCAGAATATTGGAATGGGAATATTTTAAAATCTCATGTGAAATGAGATAAAGGTTGAAAGGAGTTTAGGTGTGTTTTAGTAATCCTCTCATCCAAGATTTACAATTCAGGAAAAATGGACTTGAACAGGACTGAAGTTATCTTTTAGTGCAAGCTTACAAACTTCTATACACACAAGTTTAAGACAACCTAGACCTTGAGAGAAAATAATCAGAAAAATGCCTTTTCCTGTTCAGGTAAAACAGACCTTTATTAAAAGATTATGCACCCTTTTTTGTGTGTAAGTGAATCAAACCTTGGTGAATCAAGACTCAGCAATATTATGGGAAATACAGGAAGGGAGTCACAACAGAAAAGTTTGACTTAGTGTCACACACCTGCTGTCAACAAGATATGTCAGAAAGGCATGTAATTCTCACTCATGGCTGCAACTCTAATTAATCTTACTAGCATAAATAGGAATGAAACAGCATCTTCCCTAAATTTGAAACAATGCCTCTGAAAAAGCATTTGTATCAGCCAGAAAACACCTGTAAATTAAATATATGATATTTTAAATATTTTTAGATTAAATGTTGGCAGATATTACATTACAATGAGTTTCAAATCTGTAGAGTAAAATGGTATATTTTTATCCTGGTGACTACTGTGGCTCAAGAATATACTTTCAAAAATACCAAGAAGTTTTCAGTCTTGGGGTGAAAGGAGATGAACCATCATATGAAACAGTATCAGCTCCAAGAGCAATAGTAAAAAATGTCTGAGCAAGGCAGGTACAACACAGAGAGTGGCCAAAATTTAAAGTGAAATCACACTTATTAAGAAGATACGTCACTTGCTACTAATGGCATTATTTGTGTTATCTTTGCACCATGGGTACTTAGAGTGTGCATGTATAGATGGGTATAAATAAATGTGTGTGTTTATATGTATCGCTGCATATTGACAGACACCAACACAAATTCAAGGAAATTAAGATCAGCTCTCTAAGACCTGGAAATAGCATCAGAAAAACAGCCCAAAAAAAACACCTCAGTGGCACCATGTTGGAAATATTTTGTTAGAAAATCCACTAACACACATTTCACCACTCTTGTCATAACACTTTGCTGCCTGTATCTCAAGTAGAGGCACAAGGAATTTGAGCTCACTGTGGATTTCAAAGAGAGGGAGAAGGTGAACTTAATTTTTGCTGTCAGGAAACATCCACAAGCTGGGAAAAAGGACAGTTGATTGAAAAAATTCGAAGCAGAAAGACAAATATAAGTGATATAATATAAATATATTATATATTATATATATATAATATAAATACAAGTGGAAAAAAAACACTAGTAGAAAAATAAATTATTAAACTGCACAAATTGAATGTAAAAAGCTAAGACTTTAAACTCATTTGTAAAATATTTTAAAATTTACATAATATGTACCAAACATTTTTATTAAGGAAGACATATTGGCCTCTAGTGGTCTTTTTTCTGCTCTTAGGTGCTATGTCATTCCTATTATTTTCAGGAATCCCATTACTATACCGATATTTAGGATATGCCAGCTGGACTTCCCAAAACAGTAAAACATCTGAAACTCCTCACTACGTCAATAAATAGAGATCACCCTAGAGTCTCCAAACAAATTATTATACAAATTTCAGTGCAAAGATGTTGGTCAGCTGTAGAGTACCAGACTACACAGGAACCTTCAGGTAAAGAACATCCTGGAAGGGTTATAAAATGCATCTGAGACTTCTTAAACAGGAGGAGGGAGTATAAAATCACTTTCCTGTTTAAAGCAACTTATTCCTATGGGAGTAATTGCCTTAAGGAGTTTAATTACACCTGGGAGCAGCTCTCAGAAATTACTAGCCCTGGCCAATATTAATTCATGCTGACCATAACAGGTAGGTCTTTCACAGCAAGTCTCATCTTTTGTTGTACATACAAAAATGTCTCATTAAAAGAAACATGTTCATAGGAAACGAAGTGTGATAAACGTCTATTTCTGAGCTATTACATTAAACATCTATAATTTTTATTCTTAGCATATGAACAAGAACAGTTTTCAGTACATGTTATTGCAGACCTTAAAGTATGTGATGATCATCACAGTTGCACGAAACTCTGCAGCAGTGTGGAACAGAGGAAGGTCTCAGCCACATCCAGAAGAAGTAGAGGCCATGTCACTCAAGAGACTTCCACCCCTGGAAAGTGAAATAACCCATAAACAATGACCACCTTGGAAACTCTTAGGAAAACCTTGGACTTTTGTGCCACCTTCTTGGCTTGCAGAGCTCCTGCTGCGAGCCGTGGTGAGTGGAGCCGCAGACACCCACTTCAGCTGCTGATCTGATCCCCCTGCACTGCTGTGGCTGCATAAACTATCAGCCCCGGGGCCCCCCATCCCTCACTGCCAGACAGCAGCGCCGAGATAAACTTTCTTTGCAAAAAGCACCACACATTTCGGAGTTTCCTGTTTTATCCTCCAAAGCTGGATCCGAGCCCTGGCACTTAAATTTAGATTAACTGTCTCACTTTTTATTTATTTACTGTTTCCTGAGTTATTAATATAATAAGCCTTCCCCATTTAAAGTCATCCCCCCACACATTGAAAAAGCACAACAAAGACCTCTTAAAATGGCCCATTTCCTGTTGCTGTAACTGCACCTTCTCTGCTCGATTTCCTCAGTTCTCATAAAATGATTACTTCTGTGTGTAGGCATTAGAGAAGGTACACACACATTGCTTTTCCTCTTTGCTAATTTTTCACTGCTACCCAAGATATAAACTACCATGAAGTAAACACATTAATGTTAAGCACCAGGAACAGGATCTCTCAAGTCCAATGCACACTTATAAAATAACCTACTCCAAAGACCCTTTTAATCTCCAGCTCATTCTGAGCCGTCGGACTTGGACAGTGTTAGAGTGACACGGACTTAGTTTTCACTCCTACAGCAACTCTCTTCCAAAAAATGTTAAGGCATTTTGGAAACGCAATGACTTAATTCCTGCCACATCCCTGTGAAGTCGTTATCCCTTGTGCAGCTGCAGAGGGACGATTCACCTTCCTCCCTTCCAAAGCATTCTGGTTTTAATGGGTTCATGAAGCCAGAAAATGTGACCCCCAGCTGGGCTGGATCACTGCAGCTGAGCTGATTCTGGCATACTCAGTGTGCTCCTTCTGAAGGAATCAGCTGCACACAAAAAGCATTTATGCTTACATTGCAACTGCAAATCATGTTCAAGTTTAATTAATCTTAGATACATGAAAAAGCCTAGTGAGGATTTATTTTTCACACCCAGAGGAATCCCCATCAATAACCAATAGCAAGCCAGCCATTAATTGATTATAAAACAGGCAAGAACAGCTTTTCCAGTCTCATCCTCTGTGCTTCTTTGACTGCTCTATTTCTCCACCATCCCTCAGCCAGCAGCATCTTGGCCCCTCAAGCTGCTCCTTCCCCCTGCTGCAAGAACTGGGCAACTTCAGCAACTAGAGACCATCAGCGCCTTCCTGCTCAGTGAACAAACACTTGTGGTCAGTAGTTACAGACTGCACTCATCCTCTGATGCAGGCAGATCTGGGGTTTTCATGCATTATTTTATTTCTGGATGAGCACCAGAGTGAGGCTGAGGTGGGAGAGGCCCCTGATTTAGCTACTGCTCTGCAAGCAGGCACAAAATTTTTGGAGGCAAATAGAACTGTGAGTCATCACAGTCCACACAGTGCCCTGAGTGCAACTGGATTAACACCAGGAATTTTTGCAGGACTTTATACATCCTGGAGAGAAATATTGAACAAAGCAGGAGCAGTGCAGTAAAATAATTTTCTCTTCCAAAGTACCAGGCGTGTTAGTAAAGGTGAGCCCAATGACTGCAGGTGAAAGGAAATTAATTCCCATACTGAGTTATTTGTACTGCTGAGATATAAGCTTAAACACTGAAAAAAAGCAAACTGCATATCAGTTAATAAAGTACGTTTTAAACCTGTTCATTTTTCAGTCATGGTACTGTCATTACTCTTTTAGAGGTCATGTTTTAAACAAAATAATCAGATATAAGGAAATGGCTGTTTGAAGAAAAATATTTATTTTCCCACTCATCTAGGTCTAACAGGAACAATCCCTTCCTAATAAATCAGAAGAAGACATGCCTGATATCTCTCTCCTTCAGGTACAGAGGAAAGTCCTTACAAAAAAGGCAAATTAATGCAGACCTTGCTGAAAAAATACCACGGACATAAATTTGTAGATAAAAAGTGTGCGTGTGTGTGTGTTTCACATGTATTTACACACACGTAATATACACATTTGTAACTATATGAAAACTATATAAAAATGGAAGTCATTTCTCTCCCAAGTACTATAGGAATTTTTTCAATTGTCTCTTGTAAAAAAAAAACAACAACACAACTCTCCAGGGGTATTGTTGCAGGGCCGATAATTCAGATATCTTATATTTAGATAATAGATCATGCTCTGCCTTTTTGAACCATTTGCTGCAAAGAGTGCTAAATAGTACTAATAATATGCAAATCCAGATTATTTTCTTATGTGGCAAATTTTACACCATTTTAATTCAAATACAGTGATTGTAACTGTTTCACATCCCCAAAACTGATGAGAAGAAAACAGATCATGCTGGTTTCATAAGACTGAGAAGCAACAGCCCAAATATTTGTACCAAGTATTTAGAATTATTGATGGAGTTTCACCCACAAGCGAGTGTGACAACATAGACTGCCAGAAGCTCGTCTTAGAATGATATAAGAAACATGTCTTTCTACTGAAGATCTTAGATTATAGTGCTATTGCTAACAGCAAACCAAGGTTTTACCCCGCTACTAGCCCCAAGATCATGGTCCCAGGGTGATGCAGCCCAGAATTAAATCCCCCTGAAGCATTAGCAGTTCAAACTCTGCCCTCCAGATCATTATAAATGTCAGTTTCTGTCTTCCCATAAACTGTAAATTGTTAGTAAAAACAAACTGTGGTTTTACTCAAGGAAACTGCAAATCACGCATTCAAATTAGGATCTGTAAAAAGTTAGTTCTCTTTTTGGCACCCACGTGGGCACAGAATTTTTACTGGAATTCCTTATGCTAGGCTTGTACAGTTATGTTCTTTGGGTGCTCAAAGGTGCATTGTTACTGAAATTTATGAATCTCCAAAAGCCATTAGATCTTGCTTTGAGACATGCCTCATTTTTATAAGTGTTAAAGTGCTTTTTAAAGTAGGAATCACAGATGCTCTACACATTTAATAAATTCATCTCTCCCAAGTTTTAATTTATGTTTGGTTAAGTAGTTCTCCTGGCTTATGAAGTTCTCAGTCTAAATGCCTCTACAGATTTGACTGGTTCCAGGTCAGCAGATCTTTCTCACTCCCTGTAGCACACTTCTGCTTTTCATCCTCCTAACAGATACATCATTACAAAACTGGGATTGCAAGATGTCAAAAGGGTTGCACTGCAAAGCTCAGGCTTGTCATTCCCATTGCAGATGAACTAACTGTACAAATGCATTGATTTTGAATTTTAAAACAGGTAAGTCTGCCTAAGGAGAATAAAACTCTTGTTCTTCATCTTCAGAAAGAGAAAAAAATCCAAGCTTCAGATGAATAAACACTGGCAAAACCTGTAACAAATATTTTACCTATTTAAAGATAGGTTATAACTTTTCATTCATTTTCAGGATCAGCATCAACTAGGTAATTAAGCACAAGTGATAATGTTTCAATGATGAAAATTACTTGAATATCATCTCAGTACAAAATTAAGGTAGTAGACTGCAGTCAGATTTTTTTAAAATTATCAGCTGGAACAATGTACATAGTGAAATTATGTTCAGGTAAATGCAGGGCTGATGAAGCTACAGGCATCTGGCAGAAGGAATCCTTAATTTTTACACCTTTCATGCTGCATGTGCTAATGCTCTCCTTAAAACCTGTCATTCTGCAGAAAGCAGCTTTTCACAGGTGCGTGGGGCAGCAAAAGTTTGTCCATCCCAAAATATGAAAAGAACATAAAGGTAGGGGAGAGCATCCAAAGGAGAGCCATGAGGATGGTGAAGGGATGGCTTTCAGGTATGTGGTGTGATTCTTGGGGTGCCTTACACAGGGACAGAAGTTGGACTTGATGATCCTGATGGGTGCCTTTCAACTCAGCATATTCTATGATTCTATAGCTTAATTTTATTTGACATCATACATTTTTTATTATTTTTTAAGGGAAAAACAAACAAGCAAATGAAATAACAAAACAAAACAAACAAAAAAAAACCCCTAAATCACCACAAGTTGGAAGTAAGGTAAAACGCTGTTACTCCTAATTTCTAAAGTTTTATATTTGTTTATGGTTTTTCTCAACAAGGCACAGCTGCATGCAAGCAGGCAAGGCAACAAGTCTTGGTCTGGACCACTGGGATATCAGCAGGAGGAGAAAAAAGTGTTGCACAAACACGAGGGGAAGGAGAGCAGCCCTCCCATTCACCTCCTTGGGAGGCAGCAGCTCAGAAGCCATTCTTTCTGCCACACCTAAGTGCCTGCCCTCCCCCAAACCTTTCCCAAACCCTTGCCAGTGAGTTTGTCAGGTCAGCAAGTTCCAGGTAAGGCCCAGGTCAAGCCCAACTTGTCCAACCTTGTCTTCTATGCAGCTGAGCTTGATAACCTTCAGACCTCTCAGCCTTATCTCAGCAGAAAAATGGCAGTCATTCACATTTCTTATCTTTCACTAAGATCTTGACTTCATTATTTCTTACTTACTGCAGTATAAATCATGAGTAGATATCCTGGAACAGAGGACTGTTATAGTTGCAGGAGGGAGGAAAGAAGACTTAACCAACATTAATACATTTGTCTTGCTGCACACAAAATGTTACCAGTTTCATTTTTCTATTTTTGTTTTGTTTTGTTTTGTTTTAAGTACACTTGCAGAGCTATTACCATAGTGCACCATTTCTATTACTGTATTACTTTCTAACTTCAGGCAATGTACTCTTTTCTCCCTCCCAAAACAGAAACCAAAACAATTTTCTTAATTTTGCAGTAAAATGAGATGTTCTGCAATCTTTTGCTAAGCCCTAAGCTAGCTCCCACTTGCACTGCCATGTAGCCCTTGCACTGCCAGGGATGCTCTTCACACTGTTATACATGCTGGCCTGTCAAAATAGGGGGGGGGGGGGGGGGGCTTAAGAATCAGGTACTTAATACTCAGGTCCAGCCTGTCACTGAAAGAATGAAGAACATATTATACTCACTGACTGTAGGTGTTTCCTCCAAAATTATGACATTGGGTCTCAGGAGGAGCTAATTTAAAGGTCCTGTTCAGCTGAGCAGAATGACCCCTGTTCCTCTCAGGTTTTCCTGACCTCATTTTAGGATACAGCACTCCAGAATGTTAAGGTCTCACACACAGTCATGAAAGGAAAACTACTAGTACCCTCACATTCAAACCCAAAAGAGATGATGTGGGGTCTTCAGGAGAATCTGCCTTCAAATATGAATGAGTTCAGGAAATCTACCAGCCTGCCCTTGGTATTTTGAATGAGCAAAAAAAACCTTTCCATGATGAATTTGGACATATGACACACCTCATCTGCACCTCTATAAACCAGCTGACTTCCCATGACAATTGCTCTGTCCCAGGTGACCAGTTCCCATTGTGCCCAGGTAGGTTAGGTCTATCCTGCCAGAATAGTTTAGCGAGAAATTAAGAAAAAATGGAGTTGCAGAACTGATGGTATTACAGCATGATAGGAGAATATAGAAATTAAAATTATCCCACCTTTCATCATCCTCAGATTTTCAGGAAGGAGATTCATCTGTCATCACTTCTTGGCCAGTGACGCACTGACCTCCAGCCAAGTCCTGCAGACTCCACTTCTGAAAAGTCTGTCTCTTTTCATTTCAGTCTCCATTTCTTTTTCCCACATTGTAAGTCCAGTAAAAACTTTAAAGTATCTTGGCCAAGATTATCTACTTTAGAGATAAATATCTCAGCCCAAGCAGTTTCCTAAACTGTAACTTATACTTTGATATATGCTTTGATAGTGAAATTAAATCTTGGGATATCGTGTTGCACTGTCCTGTTCCACAGACTTACTTGCAAAGAAATTAGAAGAATCAATTCAATGTCAGCAAATACCACTCTACTAAACAAAAAGGTTCTTTTTTGAAGTCACCTCTGCAGTTCTTTTTCACTTTGGCATATACCCCACACATTGTTTGGGTTTTTTTCTGTACTTCTGTTATTCCCTTCCTCAAGAATCCTAAAGTGCTGTGCAGACATGAATGAATGAATCTTCACAAACCCGTCTGAAACATAAATACTTTCTTTCTGAAGATGAGGATGGGTTTACTAAACTAGTACATCCTATTTCAATTCAAAATCTTCTTTTCCCATACATAAAAACAAAGGTAAAGAAAAATGTCACTTTTATACAGGAGAAAGAACATGTGCAGGCAAAAGGATTATCTTTGTTTATGATGTGTTGTTGAATTCTCCACTTGTAGTTGAAAATTTCTCTAAGCATACTGCCAAAACTATATGGTGTTCTTTTTAACACAATGCAGATGGACACCGTGACATGGAAAGGAAAGTGTAGGAAGTAGCATTCATCACCTAAAAGGTCATATTAGAACTAAATTTGTCTCACTAAAATGAAACTAAATTAAAGTATAAGTTGTCTGTAACCAGGTTTTTTTCGTTGTCTTCTCTTTCATTTCTGAATCCATTTACTCCATTAGGATGAGATTACTCTGTGGTTACCTACCGCAGTCACTTTTAGTCATAATCTGACAAGATGTGTTATTTGCTTCGTAAAACTTTTCATCACCAAACGTTTTGTGGTGGTTTAAATCAATCACATCCACTACAAGCCCAGTTGTGACTTCCTGAGTTCACTGGGCTTTGTCATTGTCAGGCTTTCTTCAGAAGAAATAAAAGTGAAAGCAACTAAAAGCCTTGGCTTACAAGTAGAGATGAGCAAATTATTGAGGTCTTTCTTGATGTGGAAGAGCAACATTTTAAGGTAACTTGATGATTTTAATTTTACTAGATCCTAAATATTTAGGTTTTTAGGGCTGTCAATTATTTGGACATTCTCTTATTTCTCTGCTTTTAGACGTACCTCTGCTCAATAAAAATACTAATTCAAAAAGTAAAAAAAAAGAGTCTTTCTTTAAAAAAAAAAAAAAGAAAAGGCAGAACCAAGCCTCTTGATGTCTCTGCAAAAGGTAACAAATACTTTGAATTTGTCATACTAAGTTCTTGAAAATTTTAAAATTCTTTTCCAATGTTCTTCTGAGTTCGTTATTCACTTCTTCCACAATGAATTCTAACTTTCCTTTCATTAGAGGACAAAAAGCATTACCTACCTGGTGCTTCAGCAATACTGAAGGTAGGTTTAAAAGAGAATGTACCTGATCCAACAGTCATTGTACTCTACAGACATATGCAACGGTTCAGGGTAAACCCAAACAAAGTAAAAAATGTATCTATTTTTTTTTTATCATCTATCTTGGAAGAATAAATAACACTCAGTGTTGCATTTACTGCTTGGTTGATATTGCCATGGTTTCAAGCCCACATACTGAATAACTCAGAGAAAATATTAATATTCATCTCTGTTAATTTTTAAAACTATTTAAGAAATTCCAAGTACTATTTATTCATGTGACTCAGTACAGCTCCCCAGATTTTAACAAACTTACAACATTGGTTTTCAAACTCTGCATTGAAGGGCCAAGTAGCATATTGACTTTGGACTGAAAGGTGCCTGAGGTTTCTGAGAAGCAAAAGGATTTATGTTCTGAAACACAGGTGTCACCTATTAGCCACAACTTCATGTTTTGAACACTGCACAACCAGCCATTTGGTGGCATCTGAACAGTAACAGCCTATGTAAAACTTACAAAGAGGAACACAGCAAAGCATTATTCAATGTAATTTAAAAAAAATAAATAAATAAATGTGGTTTCAGATTGATCATAAGAAATGTATTTAAATATTATACTGTGAAATTCATCACTACAAGATATCCCTGCATTTAAAGATAATCAAAAGGGATGGACAATAAAAATCATCCTCACTTACCTAAGACAGGACATCTTCTGTTTAATAATATAGTAATGTAAAACCTGAGGTACTGGGCACGAACTGCCCATTTATTGTTTGCAGCAAAGAGAGATTTTTTCTTCTGCAGAAGTTATTATGAAATTACTTGCCAGTTTGTTTGAGGTGGGGGGTGCCTGTAACCTTTTTACAGAGACAGGAAGCTGTTAAGCTTCCTTTGAACCATGTGCTATCTCTAAGCTCTCTTTTTAATAAAGTTCTTCACAAAACATATGCTCAGCTTCACGTGCAGCTTTAAGAGCATGAGTTTTGGGGTATTAGAATTGCTTATCTACACTGGGGCCAGAGACAAGAAACTGAGTCACAAGAGCCTTTGAACATAAGCTTAGATAGCAAATCCGTTGTTCTTCACCAACCTCCATTTCCAAATGCAATAATTTATTCTTAAGTAAACACACTTCCTAGAAAAGAAGAAAGAAGCACTAGCAGAAAAAATGAGAAGAGAAAGAGTATTTGACACACTACAAAGTGAACCAGAAATGCAATGCAGACTCAGCAAATATAGTGTTATGAGTGATTTGCGTTACCAGGAAAATGAGGCTCTACAAAGAGAGCTGTTAGACATGCCCACACAAGGGAAAAAAGCTCATTGTGATAGTGGAAAGGAAAGGTTGTTCTTCAATAAAGAATAAATGCATTTTTCTCTTGTGCTCCTTGCATTTTCTAAAAATTATCTTTGCATTTTAGTTGTCCGTTAATAGAGGCATTGCAAAGTGCAAAATAGACACTAAATTGGTATTTGAAATCACCTTGACTTACATCATAGCATAGGGAAAAAACAGAGTAAAAGCAACTTGCAAAGTCTTGTACAATGCTGTACAAGGAAGGAAGAGATCGTTCTCAGCTCTTTGGGGTGCCAGCTCATTACAAACAAGATGTTGTGGACAAAAGTACAGGAAAAAGAAAAGGTGTGAACAATTCCATTGGAAACTTCAAGAGAAAAAGAGGTTTGTGAGGGTTGGTATAAACTCTGTTCTGCCAAATTCATGGAATCTTCTTTATTACTGAAATTACTGAATTACTGAAGAAAGACACTCAGAGTGCAATGCCTGTAACCATACGTGTCAGTAAGGCAGGAAAACACAACTTGCTTTTAAATATGCAGATCAATCTCAAGAAGCTTTGGTAACGTTATTTGATTTTAAATACTCTTACAGATGAGGGGATTTATTAAGAATGGTCTGTCCTCCATCAGTTTTCCATACAGAGTAAAAATACTGATCAAGACTCCCAAAACCACGTAATAATCTCAACTTGGCAGTATACAGAGAACACAATAATGAATTTAAAACAATTTTAAAGATTCTTTATTTCTACAGTGATGTGAAGTTGTCTCCGTAGCTTACAGCCTTCCACATTTTGGCACAAAAAGCATCAGCCTGAATGTATTGTCTTTTCTCTATGTTTCTCCTCAATCTGCCTGCTGACCCACTACTCCAGATCCTGGTCATTCATCAACTCTTAAACCACAGGACTTTAAGAAACAATATTCCAGTTTTGTTGGTATCTTTCTTCACCCTTTTGTCTTGTTGTTTGATCACTGCTCTTCCCAAAATGATGACAACTGAATCCAGGTGAAGAAACTTTCACTCATCTTTGTTCCTGGAGTGTACTCTATTTTCAGTTTTTCCCCACATCATCTGCACCTATAAATTTACATTTTGTCATCTCTGGGATGGTTTTGGAAGTTTCCATGCCTTCCCTAAAGCCCTTCCCACAGCTGCCTAGCTCTGCCTACAATGACTCTAACACGGTCTGTCTAAATTTTCAGCGGCTGTTCTAGTAAAACTGGTATTATGGTCTGGGAGGTTTATTTTGTCTCCAAGAAAATTATTCTTTTTTTCAACCTACTTCAAAACTGACAAGATATTGCTTTCCATGTCTTGTGCATAATGAAGATTTCACAGCAGTGAACAGCTAATCGGGGCCAAGTCCTCTATTTGACTTGTAGATGCCTCTGGCTGTCCTCCAAACTCAGCGCAATTACTACAGATTTACAACACTTTAAAGTGAAAGGTACAGTTGGTCTGCTAAATCCAGTAACACATAAATGCTGGAAAATCACAAAATTGTCACCCTTTAAGTAAGTTATGTTAACTTCAGTGCTTCTAGCTGTGATGAGTGAAATGTGGAGCTCTATATATAACATCTACTGATGATGAGGTTTGTGTATTAGCTCTTTTTAATATTGGGAACTTAACAATGAAAACACAAGAAAATTTTGTCATGCCTTGTACAACAGACAAAGTAACTTTTTGTGTCCTCTGGCTACAGTCTATTTCACATCAAATTTCTTCCACAGGGTCATATCAAGTGTGTTTGCTTTGTGACTTCTTTCTGTGTAGGACAGAAATTCTGTCATCAGACTTCTACCTTGACTTCAACGGACTTCAACAGGAACAGTGTGTTCCCATCCAAAGCAAAATGTGATCCTCACAGTTTGCACTGTTTCTTTCTGTGTTTTGAAGGCAGCACTGGTGCTGTCAATACAAGAGGAAAAAAAAAGAAAAAAAAGAAAGAAAAAAAAAAGAAGAAAAAAAAAAGGGAGTAAAATGTACAAACAGTGCCAAGCTTTCCCAGAAAATTTAGCAGATCAGAGTATGGAACAGATTGGATTTGTTATCTGTTAGAATTGAGAACCGGAATCACTACAGAATAAAAAGCTGTGAGTGAGTTATTTTGGGAGGTAGGGTAAGCTAGACTAACAGACTTGATAAAAATATTTTGCAAGAAGTGTGTATTATACATGAGCTCCACACTACCACAGCAAGGCTGCTTCTAGCATTTGAACATTAGTACCACACACAGGGGTAGTATTCCTTCCTTATCCTGGGAGTTCAGGTATGATATCTGATGAAAACTGAAAACCTCCAGAAAGGTAAAATAACCCTTTGCCTTTGAACATAGATTCCCTACATTTGCAGTAATCACCTTTAAAGAAGAAGTCTTCATAATCTTTCTCAAATGAAAACACTGAGGTAAAGCAAGTGAGACTTAAGGCACAATTAGACCTTTCATTTTAATTGTTCAACCAGATCTTCCTTCTTTTGATCATAGAGATAAATGAGTATATCCAATGTCCTTTTATTAATTAGTCACTATGGGGAAACGTGAAAGTTTTTTTGTAGCTGAGGGCTAAAGCCTTCATCAGTGCTGTTCTTGTTGGAAAAGTGCAGTAAAAAGATGAGAAAGTAAATTGCACTGGGTTTTTTTCAAGCACATATCTTAGAAACAACAGGCATAACTCATCCACCTGCCATTTCAAGAGCCCAGTAAATTATGTGACTGTTGTGACCCTTAAAATGCTGCTTTTAGAGTCTTTTGCCCAGGAAACCTCAGCAATGATGCAAATCTGAGGTGAATAAGGAAAACTCCTTCCAGCAGAAGGCAAAAGTAGGGAGAGGAAAGAACGCAAGCATGGGCTTGGAAGAAAGAGGACAAAGGTGGCCTGTCAGGACTACATGGTCACTACCCACCTGTTTTTTAGGATGCAGTCACTTAGGTATCCTTTCTGAGCAGGGGATTATGAAGTCTCTGCAGCACCATATTAGAATAGGGAGCCTCAAGATTTGATAGAAAGAGCAGCAAAAGTGGCAAAACTTACCTCTTCCACAGCAAACAAGCCTTTGGTTACTGCACAGTACAGATGTCCACCACATGGACACACACTGAGCCAGACAACTTGTTCTAAGAGCCAGAGAGCAGGCCTTGGCCAACCTTATTTACTGGTAATGACACAGCTGAGTTCTCCTTCATAATAGTTAGAAACATGCTATGGTTGGTTCAATTGTGTCTCATCTCACACTGGTTTTGAATCAAATATAATCTTAACATAATCCTTCAATTATGCAAATTCATTTTTTTTTTGAGATTCCATGCTTTTTCCTTGCAAACTTTACAAACAATTTGTTTGCAGTAGCCCTAGTCAGTGTTTTGTTACCTTTGGCAACAGCTCAAAAACTTCCTTTCCAACTTTCCTAGCATTTTCCTTCCCTTTAGCTCAGAGAAGCCCAGGTGATGTTCTGTAAAGCAAAGGGACCATTTGGCAAGAGTGGTAAAAGCAAGAGCTGGAGACCAACTGCCTGCAACAGAAGGGACCTTTTCAGTAAACATTTTCAATATATTCATAAATTGCCAAGCCAAAAAGAGGGGGGAAAAGTGCAGTCAAGAGTTGTTATGCCCTGGAGAATAACAGTTTGATTGTTATTTACAGAACAAGAAGGATGTGGCTGGAGCTTTGTTACAGAGACTCTAAAGTTCATTGCTTTTCTCCCTCAGATCTCACGTAATTTTACATGTTGTCATTACAGACATTCACATGTCAAGAATCTGATATCAAGCATGCAGTTCTTTCAGGCAGCAACTGCTACAACATTCTGTTGATATTGCTGATACTTCACTCATAGCGAAGAATTTGTTCGTTAAAAAAAAAAATAATTAAAATAATAAAAAAATCCGTTCGGTTTCCAGTCCTGATATACTATCAGCTTGTATGCTCAGTAGATACATAGTATGCCAGAATGAGAGTGTTGCTTACATGCAGATATCAAACCTTAGACTACATTTTAATCAGAACCAACTACTGCAACATCAATTGCATGGGAGGAAAGAAAAAAAAAAAAAAAAGTCACAATTTGCAAGCTAAAATAGCTCATTCTTCTCATTGATGTCTTGTGCTTTAGGATTATAAACCAACAGTGATGTCAGTGCAGTCACTAAATCACCAAGTGAGAGAAAACTTCAAAACTCAGCAAGAGGCCCTTAGGAAAGGGATATAATTGCCAAATTAAATCTTCCACTCCCACTCTCTCAGCCACAAAGAAAGCAGGATGCTGAATCTGACACGTCAAAATGCTACCAAAGTACTAAAAGAAAATATATATTTAAAAAAATCAAAACACAGTAACATTAGCTTCTGATATCTATTCCCGTCTCCACTCAAAGAAGGCTCTTATGATCTTATTTCCTTATGAAGGAGTTGGAACAATCATTTTAATTAGTCTGTCCTTCAACCACAAAAGAATAACATTTTTCTAGCACTTAAAAAAACCCCACAACCCATTTAAGATTACAACTTGTCCAGCAAAAAATAATTTGAGACTACTAAATTGCAGAAAAAAAAGTCTAGACTGGGTGTTAAAATTAATATGGTACAGGCAATGTTGATACTAAAACATGAGAATACACAGTCCAAAGATGATAGAGTCTGTCCTTTTGGGGAAGAAATCATCAATACTGCTCTGTTATGAGCCCATTTCATGTCATGTCTATTTCATTTTTTTCTCCTGAGTAATTTAAGCTGTAACAACGACTGGCTCTAAGAAGCTACAATGCATGCCAGAAGGTTAACTCTCCAAAAAAAAAAGAAAAAATCAAACTCCTCTGATAAAAAGAGAGGCCAAATAAATTAAAATTTTGGCAGATGCGTGAGGAATAAGCCAAATTCATCTTTGGTGTAACAATAGTCTACTTCACTAACATAACCACAGGAAAGAATATGAATCATTATTTTAAACATAATGAGTAAAATGTGTTCTCATTTCACTAAATTACAATTGTTTCCACAGCACTTGAGATACTGGTGGGGAGGAAGTCCAGAATTCTTAGTTTCATGGTAATATACCTCATTTTCATTTAAGACAAATGCAATCATCTTTTACATTTCAAAGATACATTTAGCAATGAACATAGGAACTGAAATGCAAACCCCAGTAAGCATCCCCAAATTGTCACACCACATATTGGAAAAGCATTTATCTGCACCCAGAATGAAGCTTCACAACAGCTGTTTTCCCCAGGGGAAAATCACAGAATCACAGAATTACCAAGGCTGGAAAAGACCTTTAAGATCATCAAGTCCAGCCTATGACCAACACCATCACATTGGCCAGACTAAGTGCCACATCCAGCCTTTTCTTGAGCACATCCAGGAACGGTGCCTCCACCACTTCCCTGGGAAGTCCATTCCAATGTCTGATCACCCTTTCTATGAGGAAGTGTTTCCCGTTATCCAACCTAAATCTTCCTTGGTGCAGCTTCAGTGGTCAAGAAGGCCAATGGCATCCTGAGGTGCATTAGAAAGAGGGTGGTTAGTAGGTCAAGGGAGGTTCTCCTCCCCCTCTATTCTGCCTTGGTGAGGCTGCATCTGGAATATTGAGCCCAGTTCTGGGCCCCTCAGTTCAAGAAGGACAGGGAACTGCTGGAGAGAGTCCAGGGCAGAGCCCCAGAGATGCTGGAACATCTCCCTGATGAGGAAAGGCTGAGGGAGCTGGGTCTCTTGAGCTTGGAGAAGAGGAGACTGAGGGGCGACCTCATCAGTGTTTACAAATATGTTCAGGGCGAGTGTCAGATGGAGCCAGGCTTTGTTCAGTGATGTCTCGTGATAGGACAAGAGGCAAAGTGTGCAAACTGGAGCATAGGAGGTTCTGTGTAAATATCAGAAAACACTTCTTTCCTGTGAGAGTGACAGAGCACTGGAACAGGCTGCCCAGAGAGGCTGTGGAGGCTCCTTCTCTGGAGACATTCAAACCCACCTGGACACGTTCCTGTGTGATGTGCTCTGGGTGACCCTGCTCTGGCAGGGGGGTTAGACTGGGTGATCTTTCGAGATCCCTTCCAACCCCTAAAATTCTGTGATTCTGTGATTCAGGCCATGCCCTCTCATCCTGTTGCTGGTTGCCTGGAAAAGGAGCCCAGCCCCCACCTGAGCTCCCTTCAGTTAGTTGAAGAGAGAGATAAGAGTCTCCTCTTCTCCAGGCTAAACAACCCCAGCTCCCTCAGCCTATCCCTGTAAGACTTTCCCTCTGGTCCCTTCACCAGCCTTGTTGCTCTCCTCTGGACCTGCTCCAGCACCTCAATATC
Source organism: Chaetura pelagica (assembly GCF_000747805.2). Classification (NCBI taxonomy): domain Eukaryota; kingdom Metazoa; phylum Chordata; class Aves; order Apodiformes; family Apodidae; genus Chaetura; species Chaetura pelagica. Next base: position 1,687,525 of record NW_009952440.1, read on the forward strand.
CTTCTTGAAGTGCGGGGCCCAGAACTGGACAGAGTAAGAGTTGAGGCCTCCCCAGTGCTGAGTGCAGGGGGAGAATCACATCCCTACTCCTGCTGGCCACACCGTTCCTCATACAAGCCAGGATGTCACTGGCCTTCTGGGCCACCTGCGCACTCTGCTGGCTCATGTTCAACCGGTTGTCAACCAGTGCTCCCAGGTCCCTCTCCTGGGCTGCTCTCCTGTATTCTGTTCCTGCACACCCCTTGCTGTAGTTCAGGAACAGAGGTGCTCTGGGGGCAGACAAAAGCCATAGCTGTGAACATAGGGTAATTGCAAGCAAACCAAGACATGTTCTTATTCACAGAGAAGTTAAATCTAAAAAACTTAGAGCTTCTGATTCAGCCAGAAACACTGATACAGGAATGAACTTCAGTGCATTGTCATGCTGCTATAAAACCACTTCAATAAATAAATAAATAAATAAATAAATAAATTAGAATTTAAAGGGAAAAAAGAAAAGGATTAAAAAATAAGCTTCAACTGTACAACAACATTTTATTTAATCAGCTGTTAATGGCTTTGCTGCTTGGAGACGGTTAATCAGACATACATAAAACAATTTCCTGGCACTTTTGGAAAGTCTCTCTGTTGATGATTCCAACAATATGAAAGGTTTCGATTTTGCAGAGTTTATATTGGTCTAAAGTGTACTGAATTTTATTTTATCACACCCTGCAGGACACATTCACTCAAAGTCTTTTTTAAACTTTGAGCAAATCTAGCAACACAGCCTTCTTCTCTTCTATAAACATTGAAACAAAGATTAATAAAGAATTAAGAAATTAAGTACAAAGAAAAACTGAGAATAAGTACTTTTTTTTTAATCACACAAGTATTTATTTTGCACATGCTTTACAGGGAGTTTTCTGATTAGAATTAGACAGCAAAGAGCATTGACAATTCCAAGAAATATTGTACTAGAGCAATCAAGCCATCTTGGGAAGATACAACCAGAGCAACATTACCAAGGCCCAGTACCAAAGTCATGAAGTTCAGCAGATGAAGAGCATGGCAAGTGGGAAAGTTCTGCCACTAGGGGGGTGCAACAAGCCCATGTCAAAAGTCCCCATTCCCTGCCACTTTCTCAGAAAAGTTCTGCACTGAGCTCCATGGTCCTGTTGTTAAACTTCTAATAGTGGCTCAGCACCAGTTTTGTATTACCAGGGAAAGGCAGGCAGGTGTCAGTGGCACTGGAGCAATCAAAGAATGAGGTCCATAAGACCAGACTAAGGTTGGCTACTCCAGCACATCTTGCCATTTCCATTGCCTGCAGAGAAAAATATCTCTCCTGTACTCAGAAACAGATGGGACCACAAAAAACAGGACGTTGGGCCAGATTGTCACTTCTGGTGAGAATATCACAACACCTGTGACATTGTAGGGCAGCTTCAAAATGCTTGTAGATCATCCCTTTTGCAGGCACCTTGCTGTTCAGATGTAATGAGCAGTATTTGCTCACAAAGATAAATTGCACAGTCAAGTTCAAGAATTTTAATTCAAATCTCCAAACAGGTTCAAGCCACTGTTGACAACCAGGTGGAGAGAAATAAATGACAGAAAATCTGCAACTGCGGAGGAAGTAAACTATATGGGCAGAGATGAAAGTCATCTTTATCCCCCACTTTTAGCAAGCTGCTAGAGTTGCTGATCTTCAGCTTGGCATAGATTCCTACATTTAGCTCCCTGAAGTATTATAAAGACATTTTCCCCATAAGAAGTAATGGGTGAAATGAAGCCCTTCAATTCTAGAAATAGATATGAAAGAGAAAAGTGGCTTTTTAAACTTTAAAAGTCATGTCAGAAGCCCAGACCAGCATCAGACCTTTTGAAATGTGAATTTTTCCACAAGGAGAAAGAGGCTTTTTCAGGAATATGACCCATCTCCAGCTTTGCCCGGTTTCAGGTCCTGCTAAAACACCATGGGGGTTTTTTTCTTTATTTAATACTTTTCCATGTTTATACTCACAGGTCTCTAAAAAAAAACATTTAGCAGTTATGGGGCAGATTCATATTCCCAAACTTCTGACATTAAAATACCTAATTATTATTTTTAGTGCTTTGTTTTCTTCAGCTCAGGTTGAAACCTCACAGCCACCTTTTGTGCTCAAACATTTTCTGCACTTGGAATTCAGGAACCACAGAATCACTTATGTTGGAAAAGACCTTAAGGATCATGGAGTCCAAACATTAACCCTACTCCACCAAGTCCAGCACTGAGCCATATCCCCAGGTGAAACTTCTAGACAATTTTAAACACATCCAGGGATGGTTACTCAACCACCTCCCCAGGCACCATGTTTCAGTGTCCGACTACTCCTTCAATGAAGTTCTTCCTAGTGTCTATTCTAAACCTCCCCTGATGCAGCTTGAGGACATTTCCTCTTCTCTATCACCAGTTACTTATGAGAAGAGGCCTATTTACAACGTCCTTTCAGGTAGTTGTAGAGGGCCATGAGGTCTCCCCTCAGCCTCCTTTTCTTCACACTAAACATCTCCAGTTCCCTCAGCTGCTCCTCATAAGACACGTTCTCAAGGCCCTTTGCCAGCTTTGTTGCCCTTCTTTGGACATGCTTCAGCACCTCAATGTCTTTCTTCTATTGAGGTGCCCAAAACTAGACACAGTGCTCAAGGTGTGGCCAGTGCCAAGTACAGACAATCACCTCCCTGGTCCTGCTTGCTGCACTGTTTCTAATACAGGCCAGGATGCCATTGGCCTTCTTGGCCCGCTGGGCACACTGCTGGCTCATATTCAGCTGCCTATTAAATCAGAACCCTCAGGTCCTTCTCTGCCAGACACTTTCCAGCCCTTCCTTCTCTAGCCTGTAGCATTGCGTGGGGTTGTTGCAGCCAAAGTGCAGGACCTGGCATTGGCCTTGTTGAACATCATACAGTTGATCTTGACCCATTGATCTAGTCTGTCCAAGTCTCTCTGTAGAGCCTCCCTACCCTCAGGCAGATGAACACTCCCTCCTGAGTTCGTGTCCTCTGCAAACTAACTGAGGGTGCACTCTATCTCCTCATCAAGATAGCTGATAAAGGTGTTAAACAGAAATGGTCCCAACACTGAGCCCTGAGGAACCCCACTAGGGACTGGCCACCAGCTGGAGTTAACTCCATTCACCACCACTCTCTGGGTCTTGCTGTGCAGCCAGTGTTTTACCCTCCAGAGTGTGTGCCCATCCAAGCCATAAGCAGCTATTCTTTTAATCAGGAAAGTAAATAAATAAATACATTTTAAAAATATAAATATTTTAATGAATATTTTAATAAAAATAATTATAGGCCATAGACATTGATTCCATCACCAAAAGAGTTTAAAACACAGAAGGCAATATATGTAGATAGTTTACCTTTGTCCTCAGTGATATGACAGGTGGAGGAAATAAGTGCCTGTGCTTAGGGAGTAAGAATTGCTGCTACACAAAAAGATAACAAGTGTTAGGTGGTTTCAATAGGAAAAGGGAAAAACAATAAAAATAAAAAAAAACCTTTAATATATTATTTTCTAATGGAAATTTTTCTACTGAAGTTTTATTACTTCTTTGGAAAATGCTTGTTTTTAACAATTTGTCCTGTCTAAAAGAGGAATAGTCTAGATCCCCTGGATATTGCTAAGTAGTTCACAAACGTTTCAAGTAGTAGTCTGGCTTCTGTGAAAGAAATGTTAGCCTTCCAAGTTGTAAGTATTAGTGGAGTATTCCCAGGAATAGCAATGGGGGAATATTATGAGTGTTACTGTGCTTTGTCGTGAAGGAATGGAGGCATTTGAGATGTCTCTTTCTCCAGTTACTCAAGAGGAAGGTAGCCAGGAGGAAAAAACTCAGATACAGCAAAGGCAGGGACACAAGAGGTTAAGTAAGCACAGACAGAAAAGTAATCCAGTTATTGCTGTGGTGTTTTCTGAAAGGACCCAGGGACCTTGTCTCCACCTTAATTCATGGTTCCTGCCTCTGCACTGAGAACTCAGCATAGTACTCATTTTTCTCACCTGGTGTGCAGAATGAGAAAAATCAAGAAGGTCCCAGAGCTAGGTACTGTTTCCACAAGCCTTCAGGTCTGCCTGAAACGTGTCAAATTATGGGGCCGTGCTTATTTCCCTTAGTGACCCTGGGCTCAATGCCCCATGGCTGAGATGGCAACTTCCCAGCATTCTCCATGCAAGTCTTTGTGCACAGGTGGAGGGAAACCTGAAATTATACCTAAAGCAATTAAAAACATTCACTACATAAAATACTTCTCTATAAAGTTAATTTGTTGTGTAACAACAAGATTAAAAGCTAGGGTAAAAATAAACCTCAATTCTTGAGTCACATTGCATTTATAATGGGAACTGTACAAGTTCCAGACCTCAGAAGCATCCCTACTGCAGCATGATAAAGAGGGGAGAAATGAACAATCAGGAGAGCATTCTGTCTGGTCAAGCCAAGGTTTAGATAATGTTACCAATAACAGTTCTACCACTCACTTCTTGCATGGAAATAGAAAGATAATAGTATGTTACATTAATTATTTTTATCAATATTTTTCTCAACACTTAGCTAAAGTCTCCCAGGCAGGATGTGTTTTTTTTATGTCTGTTCAGGAAAAGCAGGAATAATGAAAATAAGTAGAGGTCTAGAAAATATGACCTGCAAGGAAAGAATGAAAAATACTGAAATTGTTCAGTCTACAGGAGACTGGTGGGAGATATGGTAATAGTCCTCAAATATGAAGCAGACAAATGGGAAGAGGAAAAGAATCCTATTTTCTCTATTTCCTGATGGACATGACAAGAAGTAGTGGATTTCATGTGAATTAAGGAAGGTCCAGCAGGAAAAGCTCTAGTGTTATAACTATCCTTCCTCTTCTTGGAGGGAGAGACTGAAAAATCTCTAGAGCAGTGTCTACACTAGTGAATCAGAGTACTCATGAAGTTCAATAAGGTCAAGTACAAGGTCCTGCACCTGGTTCAAAGCTTTCCCAAGCACAAACACAGGCTGGGTGGAGAAGGGATCAAAAAAGTCTGGAGGAGAAGGACTTGGGAGTGATGGTGGATGAGAAGCTCAACATGAGACAGCAATGTGCCCTTGCAGTCCAGAAAGCCAACCATGTCTTGAGTTGTATCAAAAGCATGCCCAGCAGGTCGAGGGAAGGGATTATCCTGCTTTACTCAGCTCTCATGAGAACTCACCTGGAGTACTGTGTCCACTTCTGTAGCCCCCAACAAAAGAAGGACACAGAGCTGTTGGAGTGAGTCCAGGGGAGGCCATGAGGGTGATCCAAGGGCTGGAGCAACAGGTCAGGCTGAGAGAGTTGTTCAGCCTGGAGAAGAAAAGGCTCCAGGGTGATCTTTGGGCACCTTCCAGTGCCTGAAGAGATCCTACAGGGAAGCTGGGGAGGGACTTTTTACAAGGGCTTGTAGTGAGAGAACAAGGAGTAATGGATTAAAACTGGAAGAGGGGAGACTGAGGTTAGACATTAGGAGAACATTCCTTAGTGTGAGAGTGGTGAGGCACTGGAACAGGTTGCCCAAGGAAGCTGTGGAAGTCCCATCCCTGGAAGTGTTCACGGAAAGACTGGATGAGGCCCTGAATAATATGATCTAGTGGGAGGTGTCCTTGCCCATGCAGAGGGGGTAGAACTAGATGATCTTAAAGGTCCATTCCAACCCAAATCATTCTATGAATATTCCCAAACACTGGAACTTCCACCACTGGTACTGTCAAACCATCAAGCCAGGGTATCTGGCATGCCTCTGCCCTGTCCCAGCCAAGGTGCTCACAAACAGCTCCAGAAAGCAGCACTAGAGACAGCTCATCCCAGAGGCCATTCCCATGAGTCCCAGAGTCTCAATGAACAGTTAGACTGGAGACTTTTCCACCACATTTGTTCTCAGAGCCAAGAAAAATTTCTGACACAATCAATGCACTTCTGCTGCTCTTGTAGACCTGTGCTCTTTATTTCAATGAATATTCTGGATAGTGAGGTGATGTGTCTTCAAGATCTTATAACAATACAGCACTCCCATTATACATTATATATTATATACAAAGTGGTTTTTCTTGTACAAACTAAGAAGCAAGAATTACATGTGCTCGTTGTGTGCAAGGAGTGATCACATAGAGGATACAGTTAAGTTAAAACAAGGATTGAACTTATTGAATTGTATATTCTATATAGTGCTGTTATGTTCCAGCATCATCCATGTGTGAATCCTGCTCTTCTTTAGTTATGTGTGGTACTGATTGCTTTTTAGACAAAATTGGGCCTAGATGGCCCATGAGCCTACTCACATGGAGAGTTGTAGCAAATAGAAGCCACTTTTTTACATTATTTAGCTAAATCTCTGAGCACATGTACTGTACAGAACTCATCTGGATTCTTTGTAGATTATGATTTTGCAAGCTGCTTTTTCCTTTCCCCTGAACGATCTCCTTCCTCAGCTGTCTCAGAGTCAGTCACTGTCTTTGCAACATAACAGCCTCCAACAACGAAGGATGACCACAGGAGACCCAACTTCACAGGTCTCTCTGGATCTCTTTAGGTGCAGGTGCCAGGATGTGAGGCATCCGCAGCTTCAAGCTGCAAGAGGAGGACTTATCTTCAAGCCAAAAGAAGGCCTGACACACAAAAAGAAAAATAAATCCCTCCCTTCAAACTTGAGTGCCTTTTGGTTTAGGGAGCACACACCTGCGTTCTCTCAAACAAAAGCTATGTGACTCCTACACAAAAGCTGACAAAACCAACGAGCAGAAAACATTTATTGTTTACTAATGGCAGAAAACAAAAACAAAAAACAACTGTCTCTCACTGCTGTTTATTCATTATTTCATTATTAATGTTTTATTACATTAGTAAATACACAAAAAGAACAGCTGCTTGGAGAAGGAGTTGTTCTGAAACGCATCTTTAAGTACCACTTCTTGTTCAGCATTTGTCCTGAAGTTCCTCTACCCCAAAAGCTGATCAGGGAGCTATAATCCTAAATCACATGGCCTTTCCTCATACACTTTGTTAGAATAAGTCATAATAGCACAGAAAAAAACTTTGTCTCATCTAACAACATTAACTTTTTGGATGTTTTCATATTCTTTATCCAGGGAAGAAGGGCAGAATTACACAGTCAAAAAAAGTTGAAAAAAGAAATCTTTTCCAGGGAAGTAGAAACATATGTATTGTTCACCACTCTTTTAACTTCAACTATATGTCTCCCCTATGCCACATTTTTAAACAAAAGCAATGACCTAAAAAGCCAGGTTTAAGTCTCAAAACTGAATGTCTCATCAATTTTAAATTTTCTCTCCCCCAAAACAATTCATGCACTGAGATTCCTCATTCCTCTAAGCTGGACTGCTCCCACCAGAAAATCTCCTTTTCCATATGTCAAGGAAGTTTCCTAAATCTAACACTGCTTTATTGCAGGAGTAGACAACACTCCACCCTACTCATCAAGGCAGACTAACAAACATGTCAGGCTCTACCCTGTCCCAATCCTGCTGCAACATTTGGGAACCATCTGTGCAGAAAGGAAGCAGGACGAGTGAACACAGCTGTCAAGAGAATTTGTTTCCCTCTTCTCACTCACACCATATGCACCCCAAATCTCCAAATACCCTGTTGGATTCACACAATGCTTTGTTCCTCTCTTGTATTGTGTTCTCTGGAGCGGTGATGCTGAGGGAGACATGGCCATCAAGATTAGAACAACTGTTGAGTAAGTAAAAATACCTACATGGAGGAAGAAATGTATTTTACACTCATACAGGCTACAACAAATTGTTTACTACAGTAAATTCTGAGCCACTTGAATGGATGAGGATTATTCATCATGCTCTAACAAGGACAGAAGTTGACAGGTAGAACACAGTACATATGCAAAGATCTTCTCTCTTATTATTTCAATAGTGTCTTCATTGTCATGGATGGAGCTTCTGTAATTTCCCATAGGAAAAGTCAAAAGCTATGGTCTGGAGAGAAACATAAGAATGAAAGTCAGACAAAAAGTTTCCAACCTAAAATTTTCAGTTAGAAAAATTCCAGTTCCATGAAATCAACATGCTCTCATGGTGCGTTTTGCTTTCATTAAATATTTAGAAGGAAATCAGGTGCCCACTTCCCTACTAGTTTGCCTGCTTGCCCAGTGGCCCACCTTGTAGGCAACCACGGAGCCAGGACTCAGAAGGTATAGCCACAGTGTCCAGGACTTCTCCATTCTGCTCATGAAGACACTAGAACTCTGGGGGTTTGCAGCCTAAACTCCTGCTTACACAGCAAAAAGCATCTAGATGCCTGAGGCCAGGGCTGATGACCCTTGTGCTGACTGGAGGTCCAGCATCAATTTTGTTTTGAAAACATGTTGAAGGAAATGTTCCATCCATGAAATTTTAAAAGTTTGTTCCTACATAGACTTTTTTTTTTTTTTTTTTAGAATTTCCCACAGAGCAGATCTTTGAAATACCACCTGACATTGCACTACAGCAAGGCACTACCAAGTAGAGGCACCACAGAATTTTGGCTGGGGGAGATACATACATTATATTTAAAAGAGGAAAACGACAGAATGTTTACCAAAGATTCCAAGTGTCCTGTAAAACAAAGAGGGCTAGAGGCAAACACACAAGGACCTTTGAAGTGAACATCTGACTGAGAAGGATTACTCATTAGTACATACTCAGTAAAAAAAGGCAACTTACTCCTCTGAGGACAGCAGGAGAACAAAAAATGAGGAAGAATGATTCATAATTGTTCAAGAAATAAACCTTAGAGAGAGCATCATCTTGGTCAAAAAAATAGGACTGAATTATTAGCAATATGAAATACTGACAGGAAAATGTCTTGGCTAGGACTGTGACCTTTTGAGCTGTGCTTCAAAGAGGGAACCCAAGACTCCTGAGCAAAGATTCTAATTAAATCTGTGCAAGTTGAAAACTTTTATCAGAGAGTCTAGAGTCACTCTGAAGTACCAAGAAGCGGAAACACATGTGTGGTTCCTCAGTCTTACATCTGCAACAGTCATTGGCAGTAAACAATAGGATCATTAACAAAGAGTAAATGGGGTTCACCATTGAAAAATACTTGTCACATCACCTAAGATGGATGTTGAGGTTTAGGCCCAACACGACAACAAAGGAACACCCCCATGGCCACTCACTCAACTCCCCACACACACACACTCTGGGATGAGGACAAAGCTCATGGGTTGAGACAAAGAACAAGGAGGGTTCTTCACTGATTAAGGTCCTAGGCAAAACAGACTCACCTGGGGGAAAAAATAATAATTTAATTTCACACTCATCAAACACACACAGGACACAGACACACACAGAGCAGGGCTTGCACATGTTACCCACCCCTCCCCCTCCCCCCCGCTTCTTCCCAGCCTCAAATCCCTTTGTTCCCAATTTCTCTCCCTCCTTCCCCCTAGCAGCACAGGGGGATGGGGATGGGGTTTAGAGTCAGGTCACAGGCTGGTGGTCCCTGCTGCTCCTTCCTCCTCAGGAAGAAGGATTCCTTACAGTCCTGCCCTGCTTCCCCACAGGGTCCCTCCCATGGCAGAGAGTCCTCCAGGAACCTCTCCTTCATGAGTCCTTCCCACCAGGTCCAGAGCTGCTCCAGCCTGGGCTTCCCACAGAGTCACAGGCTGCTATCCAAGTCCACTGGCCAAGTTCACCCCTCCTGGCACCTTCAGGGAATGTTCCACCACGTTCCTCCATGAGTGCAGGGGCACAGCTGCCATCTGGCCATGGGCTACAGGGAAAATTCTGCTTAAGCATATTCTTCTTCCTCACCAACCACCAGCAGCTCTCCCTCTCTAGCACAGCTCTTCTTTAGCTGCTCCCTCTGCTCAGGTCTTACCTCAGTTCTTTCATGCATCCATTGATCCTCTAATGGCTCCTTGGCTGGGTTTGGAGCAGGGGGAGCTTCTCAGCTTCTTACCAGAGCCACTCCTGGGACCCTTCCCCCACTACCAAAAAACCTATCAAACCAAACCATCACAAAAGACTTTAAATTATACACATGCTGCTAAGTGGGTAGAAATCAGGGCTAGTACATGACCTACAGAGCATCAGGCAAGCCTTTTACCCCTATAGCTCAAACCCAGGGCTGCCAATCATATTTCATATTCTTTGGATTCAAAATAATAAAACAAATTTAAAAATCTGTATCTTTCCTCCTACCAGGTTTTTTAATGCTTGCAAGGTAAGAGAAAGCTTCATAGTAGACAGGACTCATTACAATTCAAAACCACAAAAAAGCAGCACCACTTGGAAATTAAATAGGTTGCTAATGGATCTTCCCAGCTTACAAAATCTTCAGCAAACTGCCTCAGCTGAAAAGATCAGCATTATAGAATAGCATGGCTAAAGGCTCCTCTTTTGAAAGGCTAAAGCCAAGGTAACTGAGTGTAGCTCTTACTTAGTAACTATTAAAGATATAATCAGACATAGTTATACTGAATAAACCATTGACAGACATAGAGAACAAATGACCTCAAATCTGAGGCCATAAGAAAGGCAGAGTCCAGAAATTACTGTGTTGAAAAGAAAGACTGTGAATTAATCATTTAAGCATACTAAAACATTAATAGTTTTGAACACTAAAGGTGAAAGAACATTTATTCACCAAAGGTCACTCTTCCAGCTCAGAGGGGAATTTTAAATAACACATGTTGGAAAATTTGCCTCAGTATTTGTATTATTTCACCCCTGGGCATCGTTTGCAGTGTAAGGCAATTGGTTTGGTGGCCAATGAGCATCCTGGTGTTGAAACCCTCCAGGAAAAGTCAGCATTGCTTAAAGTAACAATACCTCACTGCTGGATGCTGATTCTCATGAATAAGTATTTACTCTTTATTAAAAATAAATAAATACATATACATACATACATAAGTTGTTCCAGGCTAGAAACTGGACAAGCCAGAGTGATATAAAACTACAGATCCACTGCCTGTAGAAGAAATGTATCAAGAACTGTGAACCTCCAAGCCATCACCTTTGAAAAGAGGAGGAAATTAATGACAACATGAGTTTCCCGGGTGGAGATCAGTGTGAGCACATGTCTGGAAAAGTAGCCACTGAGCAACTTTTCTGAAACAAATTCTTGCTGTGAGCAGGGCATCCTACGCCCAGCTATGATTTTACAAGGATTTCTGTAAAGGAAATAGAATCAGACCAGCTGTTACAAAGGACGCAGTGAAATAATGAAAGAGAAAATCTCATCACCATCCATCCACATTTTACTGGTTTTTTAACTGTCAATTTAAAAGAGAAGTTAACATAAAATGGTTTTTTCTCATTTAGTTTTATATAATGGAAGCAATAGTAATGTGCTTGGAATTTGGTGCCTCTCCAGTGTTTATCACACCATTTATTATCTAGATTTCCAGCGTGCAGAGATGTATAAAAAGAAGTACAACTGTTAAGTCATTGAACTCTGCTGGCAAGAAATGCCATTTATTGTATGCAAAAGGTGTTCAGTGGCTGATTTACTCAAATGGTTACATCAGTTGCTTAATATGACCAGAAAGGCAAAAAGTTTTAACTATGATAAGGTATACTGTGTGAACGTTTCTAATGTGAATGCATAATAGACCCATAATGGAATTTATTTTTTAACCAATATACTGTACTAATGTGGAGCATCTTTTTTTCCAAGTATTTGCCCCATATACTTGCTTTTTGCCAACATAGTGATATAAAGAATCCTTATGACATCCTAAATTGACAGTTTCCAATTCCCCATTTGCAGAAGCAACTTTCTTAATAAACACTCTCCTGAGTACCCATGGTTGGCCCATGCTGAGTTTTGCACACTCTCAACTTCTGGAAGATCCCTTGAAGATTTCCCTGAAGGACCTGAATATACATACTGTATATACATTAATGCATGCAGATCAATATACATACTGTATGTGAATTTTTATATGCAGATTACTTTCATATGTGAACATACAAAACAATATAATGACTCTCAGAAATCTTCTACTGCTCTCATCATATACAGTATTGAGTACTTAAGTGTTATACAGCAACTCAGCTGTGCAAAAAGAACATCTTTCCCTGTTCCCCATGAGGAACAACCAGTGGCTGAAAGCACATCTTAGATATTCTGTGGCACTGGCACACTACTAGAAGATGAAAATACAAATTTCCTTCTTCATATTAAGGGGGTCTGCCTTGTGCCCTATAATTTTGACTGATAAGTGGTTATGGATCCACATTGTTACACCCCACATACTTACATAGACTGTATTATAGCAGGATTCACAGCACTAAATGATAGAATAAGACTCCAAATATGAGTTATTTAAACTGTAGGTTCCTAAAAACAAGCATAATCCCAGGAAGAAGAAGGTTGAATAAAACCATGAACAGTGACGTAACCATTCAGGGAGAAAGCACTGAGGTAGACACGAGGACCTGAAGTTCACTGATTCCATTTTCAGATGGAATCAAGTAAATGTTGCATCAGCTCCCCAAACTCCTCCAGCCTTCACGTGTCCTTGCATCCAAGCTTCCCATCTGCCTGCCTGCCACATGTGGGGTGTGACAGGAAGACAAGGTCAACACTGCAAGACATCAAAAACTCGGAAATATAAAACTGAGACATGAAGTGTGTGGTGTGGAAGAGGAACTGCCTTGGAGCTGGGCCAGGGGAGCTGGGCCAGCAGGGCTGGGGAGCCTCAGGAGACAGTGCCAGGCAAGTCAGCTGGACCTGGGGGTCCATGTAGGCCAAGGGCTTATCTCAGTGTGCAGCCCACATCACATAACTAAGGAAGTCTGAAGTCCTTCAGTTAGTTGCTTCGTACAAACCAGAAGCAATTAAAAAAAAAATAAGGGGGGTGCTGAAGGGGGAGGGGGGGATCAGGGCATGAGGGAGGAGCTTATATTGTTCTGCATAAGACCTTTTGTTATAATAGCCCCATGGTTGAGAAAAAAAGATTCAGCTAAACAGGGACCAGACAAATCGTTAACAGGCTTCTCCAGGGGCTGAAGTTGGTTTGTGTACTTGTTTTCAAAGCACCTTCCACCAGATGAAGATCTCTAGGCTAAATTGTGTACTTGGGTTTTAGTTCTTTTGAGGTGTTCACAAGGTGAAATGGTTTGCTGGTATCAAACATTCAGTCAGAGCATGGCCTCCCTGAGTTGAAGACTACCCAAGTTTTCACTCTCTGGCTACGTGACATGGTAGAAGAGTTGAAAATAGTATCCAAATTTCTACAGAGTATGTAGAACACAGAGACAAAAAGTGAGACAGAATTTGTTTTAAGAACGACAAGAAAAAAGTAGTCCATGGTAACTGCTAAGTAATAAAACTGTCAAGATGTTGGAAAATAGACCACATCTGCAATTTCTCTCACCATACCCATTAGCTACTAAAGCTTCCAACATCTCACAGCACAGCCACAATTCACATCTTATTGTAACAAAGAGTATAGCAGGGATTACAAAAATTTAGGAATGACAAAGCACCCTTTACCTAACAGCAGATACATTTGAATTCCGGATCTACCATTCTCAATGTTGCAGTTATCAAGCAGTCACCTCTGTAATAAAACACTTCATGGTAACTGCAATAAGCAACTACACGGAACAAATTATACAATCAGGATACAGGGAATAATCACTGAGGCAGCAGAGGAACCAGAAGTTACTGTGGGATTGTAAGCCTGCTAAAAAAATACCTTGCACAGCTATTTGATGCCACGGTTCTCTGAACAGGATAACTGTATCAATTTGAAGCAAAGAAAACGTGGTTACAACATTAGGTACATTTTTCTCACAATATAGCTAGGGAAACAGTGAATGTACAGATTGTGCAAGCCTCGTTACCAGGCTTGAGGAGATCAATGCAGGCTGGTGCCTCTACACAGAGGAATAGACTAAGGGGCATCTTCAGTTCCCTTCTAACCATGCATTTTTCTGATCAAGGAGCAGTAAAGACAAGGAGCTTAGTTTCCCCTTAATGGTCTTTGTGCCATGAAATTTCATAGAATCATAGAATGGTTTGTATTGGAAGGAACCCTAAAGATTTAGCCTCAACACCCCCTGCAGGAGCAGGGACACCTCCCACTAGATCAGGTTGCTCAGAGTCCTGTACAACTTGGCCTTGAACACTTCCTGTTCCAGTGTCTCACCACTACTATAATAAAGAATTTCTTCCTAATGTCTAACCTAAATCCCTAAATCTACCTTCTTTCATTTCACCTTCATCCATCACTACATGTCCTTGTGAAAAATCCCTCCCCTGTTTTACTGTACCCTCTTCAGGTTCTGGAGGGTGTTCTAATGTCTCTCTCAAGCTACCTCTTCTCCAGGCTAAACAGGTCAAACTTTCTCAGCCTGTCTCCGAAGCAGAGGTGCTCCAGCCCTTGGATCATTTTTGTGGCCTCCTCTGGACTCACTCCAACAGCTCCATGTCCTTTCTGTGTTGAGGGCTCCAGAACTGGACACTACTCCAGATGGGGTTTCACGAGAGCAGAGTAGAGGGAAAGAATCACCTCCTTTGACCCATTGGCCATGTTTCTTTCAATGCAGACCAGGACACAGCTGACTGCCAGCTCATGTAGAGCTTCTCATCAACCAACACCCACAAGTCCTTCTCTTCAGAACTTCTCTCAATCTATTCTCTGCCCAACTTGTAATTGTGCTGGAGATTGCCCCAATCCAGTTGTAGCACCTTACATTTGTTTTTAGTGAACTTAATGAGGTAGGTATGGGCCCACCTCTCAAGCCTATCCAGGTCCCTCTGGATGGCCTCCCTTCCCTCCAGCATGTCAACAGCACCACACATCTTGGTGTCATCAGCAACCTTTCTGAGAGTCCACTCAATCCAACCATCCGTGTCACCAGCATCTTGCACCGTCCAGTTCAGCTGGAGTATTTTGTTAAGATTCAGCGGCTCCTGAGCAGTCACAGGACACCTTGCAGCTCTCATCAGCTAGCTCTGCTCTGTTTAGTGGTATCCCCCTGTCTCTGCCTGGTATAGCCTCGTCTGCCTCAAGACCAAGCCACCCACAAGAAGACTTCCATATAATCCTGATCTTCCTGTTGGTGCTCCACACGTCTACACATGATGTTTCAGCACCAGCAGCCATGTCCTGTTGACTCCTGAAATGGCTGTGAGACCTTAGCACCAGACCAGAAGTAACTCCTGCAGAAGAGACCTCTTGGGTAACACACACACCTCTTTCCTTTGTACACATCCCCTCAAGTCAGGAATTATGTGACTGGCTTTATGACAGTCTGTCATAAAACTGTTAGTTTTCTCCCACCTCATGACCATTCTCCTCTTTACAAGGCACTCAGTTGTCAGGAAAAGGCTTGGACACCATCAATTACCTAATGCCCTATCCCTGGGGTGAGGCATGAGGTCTCCCAAGTAAGAACCCTCACCCTGATACAAAATAAAGGCTTGAAATGAGTTTTCTGAGATTTCTGAAAAGAGCAGACAACCATAAGTCTTCAAGTACCATGTTTTTTGGGGTTGGGTTTTTCAAAAGAAGTGACGTTCAATGAGGCTAGAGGGGAAGATGTCCCTTGAAGTGACAAATATGACCGTTGAGATCAGCCTGAATTGCTCTTGCAATTATCATTTTTATATTTAATGTATAAATGGGGAAAACAAACAAACATAAAAACAACCCACAGGGAAAAGTCCAAAACAATAATCACACCCTTCTTTTAATCTTTCATACTTACTGTCTTGTGTTTGTACATCTACACTTCTTTTCTAAAACAAATCTAAACTAAACATTTCAGAGGTATTTTTTCTTAAAAATAAAATCAAAGATGAAAGAGACAACGGGGAAAAAGAAAAACAGGGTACCTGGAAATGCTGCAAATGTAGAAGTTCAGTAGAAAGATGAACAAGAACAATACTCTTTTAAAAAGGAAAATGCAAAAGCCATGCAAGAAGCAGAATCTCTAAGTCCCTACCTCCATCCTAGGAATTGTTAACCTTGGCAGTGAGGAACTGACTAGCTGCAAATTGGATTCTAACCAAGTAAAATAATAAGCAGGATTTCAATCAAACCATACAAGCTAATAATGCTGAACAAAATACTGAGAGAAATGAACAAACATAATCTATCATCTTGTAGTGTCCATTTTTTTTCCTTTCTTTTTTCTTCTTTTTTTAAGCTGAATTTAATGCTTATGAATGTTTCCAGCTTTATGACCCCAGACTGAAGTTTTCTGGCTTTTCCCCATATAAGGCCAGACAAAGCATCCACTATTTAGCTAACTAAGGTGTAACCTCTACCTAGGTGGCTGGGAAACCCAGCACAAAGAGCTGGCCCAAAGAATGAACCCCGTGTCTACTAAAACCATTGTGCTCTTTCTGCATTGCCAACTCAGGAATAGCTTAAAGAAGTTGTGGTTCATTACTGGAGAAGAGAGCCTGTAGCTTAAACGTGTCAGAGATGAAGCAGGTATTACAGTTGTATGTATTGTCAAAAAGAAAATTAAAAATTTTGGTTTATATTTGCCTGAAGAACAAAATGCAGAATCAGGACTGAGATTTTCCCTGCTAATTAGTAACCAGGGGAAAGAAAATAGTTGAATTCACACATGTGCACAGGATGATCCTGTCTTTAATATGAAGCTCTGGTCCAGCCTTGAAATGAGAAAAACCCTTGATCAGTTATACTATCATCTAAAATAAAGTATGTCTTCAATGGCTGTTCAGATCAGAAGGAAACCAGGTGGAAGATGTGAAAGAAAAACCCAGCCAGGCCAAAAAAGTGATGAAGAAAACAAAAGCACCATGAAGAATAATGTTCCTTACAGGCAAAAGAAATGCATAATCACCACCCTTTTGCAGATGGCACACTGCTAGGAACCATGGTCCTTCATCAAAACAAATGGGACAGAGCAGACAGAAATAAAAAGGGCGAGTTAATGTTTTAAGTTATGAAAATGAAGCAGAGTATCAATATAAACACAAATAACCCTTTTTACTGTGAGAAGACTAAACTACTCCCAAGGAATGCATCAGGAAAATATTGAATATAACATGTGACAAATAAAATCCACAGAATCACAGTAGATACAATCCTTTTGATAAAACTAAATGAGATTTTCTTATAACGTGTGTGAATAGATAGGTAAATGTTAACATAGGCACTGAAGTACAAAGATTCGTGTGCTCTTTTGGAAAGGTCACAAAAGAGGAGCAGAGGATACTTCGGATGTTAAAAAGTACAAATGACACGATATAACTTCTCAAGTATTAAAAGACAGAAGATGATTCTTCATTAAATTACAGTGCATCTGATGAAAATTTGTAGAAGTCAGTTCGTACAGTGTGGTGGAACTACTCAATACATTGAGCGATCTCATTTTTAAGGTCCTAGATTGTTCTTGATAATCAGTCAGTCAGTAGGTAACCAAATCATCTACATTAACATCCTGCAGATGGGCTAGAAACACTTCCCTGTTACACAATGTTGTGCATCCCTCAGCTAGACCTCGGGTTTGAATTATGGGTGATGCTGCCAAAAGCATTGCAGGTGGCTCCACAACCATGGTCCTGTACACCATGGCAAGTGTACACTCCAGCTACATCTTTGCTTTTGTAGGACTCTCTGCTGTTAATACTCAGTGCATGTAAACTCATCATTCTCTTAGCTGTAGAGCCTGAAAAATTGCAACAATAGACCACTATTACTGCAATTATGAAGAGCATTTCAGAAATTATCTTCCTTTTGATACAGACCCTCTCCCATTATGCTTTAAAGAGTACACAATTGCTGAACCTAGAAGGGCAAATCATCTTAAGAAAGAAGTGACAGCTAGTTCTTTGAAATAAGAGACAGCTAGTTCCAGCACACTGCTAATCTTTGTGATTTCATGTTACAGCTTTCATTTAAAGCACACTGTAAAATAGACACTCTAAGAATTATGAAAGATATAATTCTTTTTTAGCTTTAACATTTTAAAGGACTCGTAGTGGTTCAGTCGCACATTTCTTCTACAGCATTTCAGAGGAAAGAAGCCAAACCGACCTCATTACAGACAAAATTATTTAAGTGAGGCACTTAAACCCATATTTAGGACTCAGAAGTGTGTGATGGTGACCTCCAAATAACCCCTGACTTTAATGTAAACCTTAGTTTCAGCTGCTTTAATAGCTCAATAACTCCAGCAGAGCCAAGTTTTCCTCCTGGAGTTTTGTGATGATGTCCATTTATTCTGGGGAAATAAGCAAGACATCTACAATGACATCATAATTTTCCCAGTGCAATGTTCTTTGGAGAGTGTCCCAAGTGCTCTAGCTAGGTGTAAAAAAGCTAAACAAACACCTGACATTCCTCATTAGAGAGGAACAGATCAGGTGATTTCAGTTTATATGTTGTTTGTTAAGTTTTCCAAAGAATAATTACCAATTGTAAAACCAGGACTAGCAAAGAATAATGGGAAGAGGAAAGGGACATAGGTTCAGTGCTCTTGAGAGAAGTCCCAAAACTCAGGCTGGCAATGGTTATACACTCTTGTCCATACAGCAGATAATTTGTCAAGTAGAAAATGCTAATCAGCGTTTCCCAGATAAATTGAAAATCATGCAGATGACCCTTTCACTTGAGTAAGTTAGTGTCTTGAATACTTTTTTACAGGTTCATTGCATTCCATTTGATACTTAGTGCTGAGCTTGATTTTAACAACTTGTCTGTAATTCCTTTTCCAATTATTTTTAAAACTGTCTGACTGACAAACCTGATTATCCCTTTCCAGTATTCAAAAGCCCGTTGAGCCCGTACTCTCCATGTGAAGGGAAGAAGAAAATGACACAGGTCAACAAGCAGCTGATAAAGAGATACTGGAAGCAGCAGGGTGAGGAGATGAGAAGGCATAAAGCAAATTCCTGCAGCAGCAGCAAGGACATGGTTGTATTAGTCATCAGGGAATGAGGCACAGGGCATGGGAGCTGCTGCGCAGGAGGGACCTTCTTACCCAATCTCTCATGCCAGCAGTATTGACAGCAAATGCTTAGGGAAGCACAAACAGATCCCTTCCTATCAGCAAATCCTTCCTATTTTCAGAAGCTCATTCTTAGGGGACATCCAAAGCTGGAAACTGCACATAAGACTGTATTTTTTTAGGATTTGGGAAGTTTTTGAGGTCACTTACACATTTTCACGCTCTGCAACTCCAAGTGCACCTGGCCTGGGATGGCAGGTCAAAGCAATAGTGAGAGATTTCCTTTCTTTCCAGTCCTTTTGTCTTCCCTGAGGAACATCAGGTGAGCAAAGCTGCAAGACAGGCAAGTTCTGAGTAAGTCATCTTCCTATGGTCTGCAAGCTCTGAGCTGCCTCCAGCATTGCTGGAACTCATGGGCAACAGTGCAAGCATTGCCACTTTTAAATTTCACCATGGTCCTGTCTTTCATTTAATGGTTCTGTCCCCATCTCCCACCTGTCAGAACCACTGATGGTGACAAACGCCTTCCCAGGGTACAACACACGGCAGCTTCACTGACCTGAGCAGCAGTTACTTCAGCCCATCTTTCTAAGAAACCCATGTCCTAGACTCAGCAGGCATTTCTCAGTCTGTCAGGATGCACGTTTGCATGCTCTGTCTCTTCTGTTTGCACGACCTCTCCCCATGGCTGCCAAATTCTGTCTGCACCAGCAAAAAGCCATCTCTGTGTGAGCTGCAGAAAGCTACCCAAGGAGAAGGTCAGAGAGGCCAGTCCTGAAGGGAGCTGTGGTTTCTCAGTGCTCTAGCAGCAATGTACTGCTCTGCAGGGGCATGGCCTAACACTGTCTCGGTTTCAAACCCAGTCAGTCTGCTCTGCAGATTGCAGGACCTCATGAGCAAGGGCTGACTGCCAGTGACAGCTTTATTTGCACACAGATGTCCACACAGGTATCCCACTGGGGAGCAGACAACAGATCGCAGAGCCCAGTCTGTTGCTGCGCTTGTCCGTGATGTGTTTGCACCTCTGACCCAGCTCACTGTCTCCTTTAGCCTCTCTTCACAGCCCTGGCTTCATCTCACAGTCTTGTCCTTCAGCAGCTTTTACTTCTTCTTAAAAAAGTATTCTGTGTGAGGTGCATGGAGCAGTTTCAGTGCTGCTCCAGAGGCAAGCTGAAGATGGAGAGTTATCACCTTATTCAAACTCCATTACCATAATAATACTAAATACTATAAAAAAAAATTTCCATCTTTGGTCAAGCTGAATTGAAATCTCCTGATGCCACTACAAATCACTGCTTTCATGCCTGGCTCTCTCCAGCCTGTTTGCTCTGCCACCAACTTCGAACACATCTGCTAACAGATTAGGTACTTTGCCTCCTTATTACACTTCCGTACTAATACAAGTTACTTCTTTTTTTCCTTAGATGGCTGAACATTTCTTTCATTGTTTCTTTGTAAGTATTTAATCTCAACTTCACATGGCATGGCTCCCTTTAAGCAACAAGTACTAACATTTCTTGAAGTTCATCAAATTTTACCATTTACATTTTTTATTCTACATTTACATTTTTGCTTTCTCTTTTTTCTCCTTTCTTTGCCATTTTTCCTACTATTATATGAAAATAATATCTCCTTACCCTTAGTTTTCTTTTATATTTAAAAGAAAAAAAGGTTCACTGTAGGATTCATTCACAGTGAATAAAGCTACATTTCCAGCTATCTTCTGGAACAAAATTTTATAGAATGTCACTTGTGGAATTAGAAAGATCAGCAGAGTAGACAGTAGTTCAAGGTTCAAAAGAAGAGGCTTATAAATTGCTCTTCTTGACATCCAAATGAACCTGTTACTCAACTTCCCTTGTGACAAAATAGGATTTTATCTTATTACAGCCAGGGAAAAGAGCAATAGGGCAGAGTAATTATGTCAACTATTCTTTTCAAGCAGTATTACAATGAAGTTATATTTTGTTGTTCTTGTGACTCATTTTTGGGACACTTGAACCAAAAAGGTGCTGACCTGCCTCAAGAGAATCAGCAATTAGAAACAATAACAAACATATTGCAATTCAGGCAATTACTTAGGAAGGAATATTTTTACTTAGAAGCAAAAGTTCTGCCCGTTTATAATCTCCTTTAACAAAACAGCAAAATCAAACAAACACAGGAAGTAACAGTCCAACTGACAGAAAACATGATCAATTGCTAAGCAGAAATCTACTCAGCAGCCAAAATTAATTAGTTATGCAAAAATTGCTGAATTAGTTTTACACCAAGCCAGGAAAACAACAACAATCCATGTATATCATTTGCAAACAATAACCACTAAAATATTCCCACCACATTGTTTCCTAGGTCAAGTAGGTACCTTATTGCATTTAATGTGGATTTATGGCGTTCTCTAGGAATTATGGGTAACAGAAAAATTTGGGAAGACAGTGATAAACCTGAAGGAGAAACATTAGCTTAGGGAGCAGTGCACATACCATAGCACCACAGAGCAGGCAGAAGATAAATAACCAGGAGTGTCCAGCATAGAATATTGTGTTGCTCTTTTTGCACAACCATCCAACCATTTATGCAGATAGCTAAGGCAAGAAGGTGTCTCAGAAGCAGGATTTACCTGACCTTGAGTGTAGCTTTATGATCACTTTGTTTGAGTCACTGTTATAAAGTAATAATTATCAAAACATTTCCTGATTTAAAACATAAAAGGGAGAGAAGAAAATGTGGGGGAAAGGGAAAAAATATTCCTCCTTGCATAAGACACGTATCAGAAAAGAATCATCAGTTTTCTGCAGCCAGCAGGACTTGACACCTCAGTGTCAAATTTTACCTCATCCAGTTATTGAGAAAGTTTTAAAAGACCCTCCTACAGTGACAAACCATTAGTGACATGTCCCTTATAAGTCATACGAGCAGCAGTTTTTCTGTTTTCAATTGACACACCAGTGTTCTGCCTGGAGGGTTATCATCTCTGTTTATCAATTATTTGAGATTGAGAGCATCACCCTGCTTAGGATTTTATTTTTCACATGTGACTGTGAAATCAGGGAAATCAGTATTGCTTGTTCTGCTTCTTAGGGACCAGTGTTTGGGAAAGAAGAAACACTGAACAAGAATGGAAGCAATGCATAGAATGCCCATGTTTCAGGGAATCAAGAGCTCACAAATTCAGTGTACAACACCCTGTTAGCCTTTTACAAGCCCCTTTCTGACTCAAATCACTCATGCACCCTGCAAGCCTATCACTCCGCCAAAGAACACCCTTCATTTCCAATAACTTCATACTTCAATGACTAAGAAATTACTTTGATGCATTTTAAAGTGGGTGATTTCAATTCTCCAGCATTTTTGCCTGATGGAAAATCACTGAATTGCTAAGAACATGTTTTCATTTACAACTGTTACCTCTGCAAAGAGACATTAGCCCCTTTGCCCTCTAAGATACCAGTATCAATAGCATCCACATCAAACAAGCTCAAAGTAAACCAGCAGTCCAAATTGCACTTGTGCCTGTATTTTTCCAGGAGGACCTCAGATTCAGAATGGTCCTTTATTTCTTCTCATCTGCCATATAGTTCACCCAATCAATGAAAAATCATGACTAGGAGTCCCTTACAATCAACAGAACAAAAGTGTCGAAAAAGCAAAGTAATTGACTATTAATCACATCTCTTTGATAACCCTGACCCTACTAAAGCATAACATCTGTCTTGTATTTTTTGTGGCCGAAAGCCAAAGCTAGGATCAGGAAACAACTATTTCACTGGTCAGATGTTAACATAGCTCAGCATGTTGACTTTATAACCACCCTGTGAGCTCAGAGAATGTAATGGAACTGTCTTTTATTTGGCTTGGTCCCATTTATTAATATTACCAGAGTGAGTAACTCACATGGTCAGACATGTACCTAACAGAGGCATGTCTAGACAGACCCAGAAGTGCCCACTTTCTTTTCCACAATTAAGCAAATTCTGAAGCTTAGGACTAGTAAAGCTGGAACAGTTTGAATTCACACTAAAAACATTCTCACCAGTTACTGTCAAGGTAGACACATGAAACAGCAATTACAGAACAGTAGCAGGCAAGGACTTTTGACTGTAGACCAGATGGTAATAATTGGCGGCATTTATGCCAACTTAATGATGAGGCAGAGAGAGAAGTGATTATCAGAGAAAATATATTATTACATACTATTAGAGAAGGATATTACTGGTAACTAGTAAATCCACCTAGGTCAGCAAAGTTAGCTACTACCTCCTGGTACCACTATGGTTGCTGTTTGGTCAGCATCCTTTATCATGCAGCCAAGATGTGGTGGTCAGAGAGATTAAAAGCATTAACCATCCTTAAAACCTTGTTGAAAATTTTTCTCTTTTGTTATAAAGATACAACTTCAAGATCCTAATTTTGGCACATGCTTTGGACTACTGATGGTCAGATCTTATCATGGGCAAGTGCAGACATGGCCACAGACCTGCACCATCCTCTTGGCTTCAGTGACACCAAGGCTAGACTTCAACAGCAACATCCATGAGCCCTGACTCACCCGTCAGTCCCTGTGCTCCTGAAATGCTTCACAAGAACTTTGCTCAGGAACCAGCACTTTCTCAGTGACTCTCTTCACGCCTGCATGAAATTATATTTCTGATAATGCTTTCATTAGATTTTTTTTTTGCAAAAAGTCAGAGCAAAAATAATGACAGAATTACATGGAATGATGCCCTAGCATCACTAGCACTAGGTCTGGTAATTCTGCTGCCCATAGTCTTCATGTGTTCAACTTGCAGGTCCTCTGTCTCCTGTGTGGAATTGGTCCCTGCACCACTCTTGTTGTTAATACTGGCATTTTTTTTGCATGAGCAAACTATGCTTTAAACAAACAACATGCGCAAGACGGTAGCAGATGTAACAGGCTTCATGTAAATGGTCAATAAAAACAAAGGCCAGTGAAGAAAGGTGGGAAACAAGCTGAATCAAAGTCAGAACTCATTCAGTTTTGACTGAACAGAACACCAGGCAGTATTGACTTCATACCAGTAAAGTTGTATAGAAGCCAGTGCATTTGCTAAACTGAACTGCCTCAATAGTCATGGAAAAAAGGTGGGCTGTTTCCCCAAAGCAATTCCTCTTACCTGTCTTCCTAGGGATTATTTGCCCCCATCTCCATTGGCAATCAAGTGTTCTAGTCCTTGCATTAGTTTCTTATCTTCCTTTTAAGATGCCTGAACTTTAGACAATAGACATTTGTACTTAAATTGAAAAGAAAAGGGGGGAAAAAAAAAAAAAAAAAAAAAAAAAAGACATTTCTGTGTGAACCTTAGCTTTACTGCAAGCTTAAATACAGAAACCGAGTCTTCATATGCTCAAATGTTTACAGGACCAGTGTACCTTGTGTTTTGACCATTTTAATTCATTTCACATGGGATTTAGTTGTTCATGCCTGAACATAATATGCCTATTAGAGTAAATTGGAGATTTGAAAAAACAAACACATCTTGCAAACACTTGAAAAACTGCCAGCTCCTTCGCCTTGCTGCCTAACACAGGCTGCTTAGATTTTACCAGTATACCTTCCTTTGTTTGTCAGAGGTATTTGTCTGATTTTCTTGACTTTGTTTTCCATTCATTAAACTTTACCATATTATTTAAATAACACAAATGTAACCCTGAAATATGTATTGTTTCCAACAGACACAGGAGTGCACACCTGGGAGGCTTGTATTGTTAGTGCTTCTCCATATAAACACAGTCACTCACGTACTGTTGACAATGTACTTCCATATGGTGTTAATTCCCAGATCAGAATTACTCTCCTGAATCATAGTTATCCTCTTTTAAATATGCAAAACATTTAAGCATGTGATTAATTTGAAGCATTTGTGGGTAGTGAATGTTAAGCGTTCTCCTGGGCCTTTGCTGGATGACAACTTTACTGATTGAAGTGAGAAAAAAAATTCTAGCATTTCAGCAGTCAATTGCTTTGGGATCTGATTCTTCCCTTTAACTACAGGATAAATCCACATGGAGAAGCAAAAGCTGGTTTGTTAGTGTTTTGTTTTTGCTTTTTTAAGAGAATAAAACAGAAGGAAAGACATGGGGGGAGGAAGTAACTTTTGAAACTACATTTCAATACAGAAGGCTCTCAAACTCCAGCAAAGTGAAGAGGAAATCAGGCACAAGCTGATATCTCATTTGCACTGCAGGAAAAAAAGAAAAGCAGTTACCAAATAATTTGGTCTGTCATCTCTGGAGGTATTTTAGTGTCTCATTTGGTATTACAGTATTGATTTCTGTAGAAGCTTACCAGCTGATACCTTTTGATGGTGTTTTCCAAACATTTAAGATTATAAAGGACCTAACAGAAATCAGAACCACAAGTAACTATTATTTTTATTTAAAAAAAAATAGGATGAAGAGCTTTTTTCCTTCCTCCTTCAGCTATATTCAGCTCACTGTCAGTATCCACACTGGGACATCTCACTGAAGAACAGCTCGGAAAGCAAATGCATCTCAGAAGAGTATTTAGATTAAATCTGAAGTATGTAAGACCATGGTTCATGCAGTCTGTCAGCAGCTCAGGCACAACGCTCAGGTGCGCATCTCACACGTCACCACTCCCATGGCTCACAAACCTGTCAGCAAAAGCTATCTCATGTGAGAGTGGAAATAAGAAGGCAGCTGTGCTCTTTTTTTCTCTCTTTCTTTTTCCTTTTTTTTGAGACTGAGGCAGGGGTATCATTATCCCGATGCACATCGCTGGAATTCATCATGGGTTTTTGTACTCCCAGAGCAGGCAGTGTTGTCCAGGGAACCTCAGCAGAACCAGGCTCAAATTCCTCATAAATGCATGCTGAAACAGGGGGATCTACAGTGGAAGAACAAACAAAACAAAACAAAAAAAATCTGTGGCCACATTAATGCATTCCACTTCAAAACTGTCAAAGTGTAATTAGCTGAAAAAAAAATTAATTGTTTTAAACAGTCGAATGTACTTTTTTCTTTTTAGCATTGATCTGTACAGAAAATCTTCAGTGTGTTTTTCTGATTCACAATAAAAGGAAACACTGAAACGCCGGAGTCTTTTATTAATTATCATCTCCTAGGTACCTGTTGTAGGCACAATGATTTTAGGACAGTAGGGAAACAGGAGGGCATCTGTGAATTCATAAAGTATAGCCTGTGCAATTAGTCTTTGCACAGAGCATGTTTTAACGAGGACTTTAACCAAAACTGTGTTTACAACCAACGTGAGAATTTTCCTTTCTTTTCTTCCCATGCTCTCCCTTTGGGTAAGCCTAGGTAGGTCCATATGAGCAAGTGCCAGGAATACCACATTTCCATCCTGTACTTTGAGCTAACAGTTCCTGAAGAACTGAGGACTAAGGAAATTTGTCCCTACAGACAGTCCTGCCAGGCTGATTCACCACACGCGATGCCATTGGTATGTCACACTGAGCTGGATCCCTCTGCTGTCAGAAAACCTGAGGAAGAGGAATACCAGGAGTCTGGGTCTGCCTCCCACGTCCTTTTTGCTAAGCAAGGTTCCATTAGCTTCAGGGGGTGTGCTCCTGATTTGTACCAGTGTAGAGGTAAACCCCAGGCTGGTCACTGCAGTGCACTTCTGTGACAAATCAAGTTCTTTAAATACAGCAAGTGAAGAGTTTCCTTACAAGAAAATCTGCTTGGAATCAGTCTGTCCTAAAGTAGGGGGCTACTCCTTTTTAGGAAACTTTAACTTGGGCCAGTTGAAGTGGTTTTCCACAGTACACAGTTTGGATGTCTGGTGGATACTTTCAGAACACATTTTTAAATGTTAATGGACAAGTAAAATTAATAGAAAAGCTTCAAGCTCTGCAGTTCCTAACTCACATGCATTTCCCAAAAGTGAATCCTCTTGATAGCTGCCTCAGCTGGCAACAAAACATATATAAATACAGTCAGTTGAATTTGGGGTATCTTTGTTAATATTTATGTAGCCTGCCACCAGGTGTTTCAGCAGCACAGCTGTTTCCAACTGATAACTCTCTGCTTCCAATCACAATTGTACAGTTTGAGTGCATGGGGGAATGTGTATAATCATGAACATGATATGACTGTCCTGCCTGGTTTATTAGTGTGCATATCTCTGAGGACCATTCTGACATTCCAGATACACTGTATGTTCAAGAAATTCTTTGGGGACTACTGGATTTCAGACCTCTCCTATAATAGTTTTTAATGAAATTTCCAGTTCCTTTATTACTGGGATGCAACAGCCATAACACCCAATCATTAGGCAGTGATGAGTGAGTGTCAGTCTCTAAGTGTAAGTAAGCAGGTAAATGAAGAGCCAGAGAGCTAGCTAGCTAGCTAGCTAGATAGCTAGATAGATACATAGATAGACAGACAGACAGACACATACATATACATATAAACAAATGTATATGCAAAAAGTATTTCAATAAAGTAATTTTACAAGTGATCAGAAGAATTTAGGAGTAAATACTCAGAGAAAAGTTTTATTTTCTTTCCCCTCTCCCTCACAGGAATCATGACCTGTTGAAAAACTGCTCACCACCAGTCTAACAGAAACTGAGTCTTCCTTTTGTCACAGAGGGAAGTGCCATGGGTGTGCAAAACTGCAATGAAAATCCAGCCCCAGATATGAATCTGCTTCCGAAGGTTACATCCACTGTTATCAGCCAGGTAGCTTTACCTGCCACATCCACAGCAGATGAGATTAATCACAGTTCTGTTTGGAAGTATCCTTAAGGATCACCTAGTTTCAAGCCCCCTGCCACAGGCAGAGACACTTCCCACTAGACCAGATTGCTCAGAGCCCCAGCCAGCCAGGACCTAAGCATTTCCAGCAGCATGAAGAGACACTGCTTGAATGTTTCTGGAGGACTATTCTTGAAAAGAGGGGTAACTGCCTGTCTGTGGAGACAACTAAAACATTACTTTGACGTGGAACACAGATGAAGACCTACCCTGGTGACAATTCATTTATGCAGGAACCAACAGTGAGCCTGTTGTGTTACTTACACATATTATCTTCTCATACACTGACTTTTCATCTTTTTTACACAATACATTTTCATCTTCTGTGTCAAACTGAGGATTTTCTTCTAAATAAGAGAACTGACAATGATATGTTTCAACACAACTGCATTACAAAGCTGTCAGCCTAAGCTCTGCTCCCAAGTCTCTATCCCTGTCAACAGTGCTGGGCTGTGTACATTTCAGCCTGCAAAGAGTCTGCTATTGAGCAGTTTTTTTGCAAGCCTGCAAAGGGGAAGGGAAGGAGGGAAAAGGGAGTAAACCCCTCTGTAGCTCCTGTCCCAGTCCATTTGTTCTCTTATACAGCTGTTTGCCAGTGCTAAGAACATCACCACTTCACTGCGGCCAAACTGGAGGTATGGACCACAGCCACCAGAGCTTGAAGTTATTAATTGCCTTCCATGACATAACCCACATTTTTCTGTGCCATGGAGGGCTGCATATCATCACTAGACAGACTGGTTTATTCACATTTCACCACTCTGTCCAATGGGCAATGGGTGTTTGCTGTCAAGGCAGCTGTAGTAGTGTTTCAATTGCAGATGAAGAAAAAAACCCTGCCATATAAGAGAAAAGCATCCCTGTAACTCACCCATAGCCACTCAACTTGTGCTGTAATCCAACCATACCTACCAATAGCTTATCAAAGTCAACCCACACTTCAATAAGTCAAATACAATTATTTAAAACATAAAGGTGGGGGGATGGAGAACAGGGAAGCGGAGATACAAAGCCAGCCCATCATCTGTAGCCATGTGTAACCTCATCCCAGTACACATCAGTAAATGGGTATGCACAACGGCTACAACTGCAGAATAAACACATCTGCTCCGTTAATACAACTCATAAAAGACTTCAAAACAAAGCAGGAGACAATGTTCAAGCTGTTGCATTTTAAAAATCATTATTAAATTAACTGGAATCCAATTTATCCATTTTTCCATTGAAGTAAAAATCCCAGTGCTTTCCCAAAGAGCACCATGAAGCCAGAAACACAGAACAATAAATGAAGGCCTAGACATTTTCTTGCTATAAGGTATTTGACAAACGCCGAAAGCTTAAGAAGAAGATTCACAATCTGCTACACAGGGTCAGGACAGGTGATCTGTTGACTAACAATCACTTCTTAATTACAAGATATTAGAGATTAATTTAAAACCTTAAGACTTTGTTGTCTTGTCAGGAGCATCTGGCTCAAAATATTCTTTTTATAGAAATTACCTTTGAATTTTTTTGGTTTCTAGACTTAGGAGCATCCAGTGTAACTGAGTCCACAGGCAGGACTTATTACTGGTCTTTAATTTTTTGTGTGTGAAGTTATAATCTCACAGCTACAACAAAAGTCTTCTTCCATAGTATGAGAATGAGAGAAGAGCTTTTCTTATTTCTTCTGAACATCCTTCTCCAAACAGCTGAACATATTATGACATTTTACCATTTCCCTCTTTATACATTCTTTCCTAACACAGTCTATCTCAACCTCTTCAGTCCCCCATCAAAGACATTTTTTCAAGTCCCCAGACTTTATTGTCACTTTCTTCTCAAGCACATGTAATCCATAAAATGTAGGCATCCTTGTCCCAGAGCTGCGACCAGATCCTGGGATACAGGCAAAAATGGTGACAGAATTTGTGACTCACTATTCTTCTTCAACTACTTTTTCAAGCTTGCTTGCATATCTTCCAGTAAATTTATTTGTACTCTTCAGAAAATTTCCGTTGTTTTCTTTGTAAGCATAAGCATTCCACTGTAATGAACTGAAGGAATGTAGAGCTCCAGTATTTCTTACTGCATCTGACCCCATGGAAAGAGTTCTGTTAATCTTTTTGCATCAATACAATTGCATAATTACTGAATATTAATCTTTTAATGGGGAAAAAAAGAAAACCAAAGGATTTGCCTCAATTATTCATGTGGGGCTAAAAATATGCCAGAAAGTAAAAAATTAATTGTTCATTTTAACAGGTTGTTAACAGGTGAAGTCCAGCAGGTAAAAGATATGCACATGTTACATGCCCTGTAAGAAGACTGTCTTATCTCCTTCTTCATTGAATTAAGCTCATAGAATCATAGAATGGTTAGTGTTGGAGGGACCTTAAAGATCATCAGGTTCCAACCTCCTCACCATGAGCAGGGACACCTCCCACTAGACCAGACCACAAGCCTCATCCAACCTGACCTTGAACACCTCCAGGGAGGGGGCTTCCACAACCTCCCTGGGCAAC
>NW_009952440.1:1718505-1732964 GCF_000747805.2 Chaetura pelagica
AGGAACCTCACCAGACTGCCATGACCTCTCATACATGATGGACAGATACAACTGCATCTGCCAGCTCCCTCAGGACCCATGGATGAACCCCATCATTTCCCCTAGACTTGTGCACCTTCAGGTTCTTTAGATGGTCATGAGCCTGTTCTTCTCCTATAGTGGATGTGCTTCATTCTTCCAGTCCCTGCTTTCATCTGCTGTGGCCTTTTTGATGAGGTTGGAGCACTTGCCAGAGAAGACTGATATAAATAAGTTATTGAGAACCTCAGCTTTCTCAATATCCTGTGTAGCTACACTTCCTGTTTCCTTCAGGAGAAAGCCTACATTTTAATTCATTGTCTTTTTATCCCAGATATACCTGTAGACTCATGTCCTGAGTGTCCTTCTGCAGATTGCTTGATACCCTTTCTCCTGAGCCCAAAACATATGACCAAAAGGCAAAGCATCTCCAGATGGAAGAAAAAGCATTTTATTCACTCCTGCTGTGTAACAACTCTAAAGCTCCTCTATGTAATCATAGGACTATTGGCTGAAAGGGACCCTTGGAGTTTCTAGCCTAACCTCCTTCTCCAAGAGGGACTGTCACCACCACCAGACCAGGTCAAAACTGTCTCTGACTACCCACTTTTTGACAGTGTCCATGGATGGAGATTTCACATCTCCTCTGGGTAACTCAATACAATACTGCAATATCCTCCCTGAGAAGAAAGCCTCCCTGAAGCCCAGCCCAAGCTGCTATGTGTGGTTCTTGGCCCGTTACCTTCTCTGCTAGGGCTGCACCTCCAGGGGACTGTTAGAAAACACCTTTAAATCATGAGGTGGCCTTTTCAGATGCCTCAAAAGCAATCACCCTCCAGTGTGCTCCCCGGTTCTTCTCCTTACATCAACTTCTGGGGTTCCAGCAGGTAGCTACCAGCAAAACATGAAGGTACAGACATCTTGGGTCACTGCAGAAATATAATTTTCAATCTGGCAGTCCCAGGGGAATCTGGACACTTCCTGACATCTGACATCAGTTGACTGGAGCTGACATAAATGCAGCAAGAGGCTGGGGGGTTACAGCTGCTGCCTTGATAATGGTCTTTGCAGTGACCATTAGTGATGAGAGAGGTTGGGCTCTTAATTGCAGTGTCTCCAAATGTTACATCACTATAATTTCCAGTGCCATTTCTTTCTCCATCAACAAACAACATAAGAGTTTCTAAGCTAAAAGATTCACTGCAGCTACAAAAACAGAACACTGACAAGTAAAAACACTAAAATAGATGTATAACCACATAGAGGGATTTTCCCATGAAAACTGCAGGAGAAAAATGAATCTGGAAAAGGGTTTGGAAGAAAAACTGTGATTTTTTTTTTTTTCCCTTCTCCCCTCTCTCTCTCACCCCTTTTTTTGATGACAATAAATTTTCCACAGGACTGAACCACGTGAAAAGTCCCTAGGCAAGATCCTAAAATAGAAGAGTCCCTGAAGCCTTAGAAAAAAAGGAAGGAGAAAAGAAAAGAGGAAAAAAAGAAAAATTAAAAAAAAAATATTGAAAAGAAAATAGTAAGTAAATAAACAAAAAGAGTAAGAAAACAAGAACTCTTGAAACTCAATGGTTAGCCCATATTAGGTTTTGCTTAGTGGCCAAATCAGGTCCTGAGAGAAAAAAAGTCTTTCATTCCTAGTACCTGGAAGGAACAGTGTTCACACACATCTTGCTTCCTGTAGTTAGATCAGCATGACAGATCTCTCTAGTCTTCCAGCTCTCTTGGCTTCACACAAGATGTATAAATGACTTAGTTCTGCTGTGCCTTCTGCTGGTTTATGATTCTAAGTCTTCTAAACCCACACGTTTTAACAGCCTACATCTTCCTAAAGGGAAGCAAACCTGTTGTTCCACCTTTTTGGCTAAGTGAAATGTGCCTAGTCCAGCAAGATGCATAACTGTACTGTGGCACTGACCTCCACAGCCACCAATGGCCACCCAACCATGTCAGCTGCTCTCTGGCTGAGTGAGACCACTGGTCTTCTCAGAAATGTGATCTTGCTTCAGTGATGCCGCAGACCTGTACCTAGGGACAAAAAGTTTCCCTTACTTTCTGACAGTTGTGGTATATTTGTCTTATATCAATACGAAGTGACATGCAGTTTTAAATGTCCCAAATGCCACAGATCTCAATACTTTCCTTACAGGTCCATTCCAGCCCTACAATGACCTCCACTTCATTTTTTTTCATCCTATTGCTCTTACCTACATCCCCATGTGCAATATGGAAAAACCATGGAAGATGACTTCAGCTTCCATTATAGCAGTGGCTGAAGGAAAAGCACACCCAGACAGTATCAGCATGTAGTTGACAGACTTAGGCTATTCTTGATGTCAGTTAGATTTACCTCATCAGCAAAATAACACCACATAAGGGAAGAGTCCTGTCCCCTTCTTGATCTCTTTTTTCATTATTTTAGCTGGAAAGTCAACTACAGAAGTAAACATTTAAATACGCTATTAAAGAAACTGTCTTCAACTTTCCCTGCCATTCCTAGCCACCAAAGAAAAGTAAAATACTTTTTTTCTGGTTTCATGTATATTTTTCATCTGTGTGACTCCATTGTAGTATTGCTTACAATTTAACTGAGAAGTAAACAATTACATCCCAGAGGAATTTTTAAAAAAATAAATAAAATAAAAAAGACTACAAAAAGCTCGAAAGACTGGAAGGATAATGTTTCTAATGAAGAACTTATTGTCACAGTCCAACTATTCTTAAAGAAGAGCCCTTCTCCCCTCTCTCTCTCACCCCTTTTTTTGATGACAATAAATTTTCCACAGGACTGAACCACGTGAAAAGTCCCTAGGCAAGATCCTAAAATAGAAGAGTCCCTGAAGCCTTAGAAAAAAAGGAAGGAGAAAAGAAAAGAGGAAAAAAAGAAAAATTAAAAAAAAAATATTGAAAAGAAAATAGTAAGTAAATAAACAAAAAGAGTAAGAAAACAAGAACTCTTGAAACTCAATGGTTAGCCCATATTAGGTTTTGCTTAGTGGCCAAATCAGGTCCTGAGAGAAAAAAAGTCTTTCATTCCTAGTACCTGGAAGGAACAGTGTTCACACACATCTTGCTTCCTGTAGTTAGATCAGCATGACAGATCTCTCTAGTCTTCCAGCTCTCTTGGCTTCACACAAGATGTATAAATGACTTAGTTCTGCTGTGCCTTCTGCTGGTTTATGATTCTAAGTCTTCTAAACCCACACGTTTTAACAGCCTACATCTTCCTAAAGGGAAGCAAACCTGTTGTTCCACCTTTTTGGCTAAGTGAAATGTGCCTAGTCCAGCAAGATGCATAACTGTACTGTGGCACTGACCTCCACAGCCACCAATGGCCACCCAACCATGTCAGCTGCTCTCTGGCTGAGTGAGACCACTGGTCTTCTCAGAAATGTGATCTTGCTTCAGTGATGCCGCAGACCTGTACCTAGGGACAAAAAGTTTCCCTTACTTTCTGACAGTTGTGGTATATTTGTCTTATATCAATACGAAGTGACATGCAGTTTTAAATGTCCCAAATGCCACAGATCTCAATACTTTCCTTACAGGTCCATTCCAGCCCTACAATGACCTCCACTTCATTTTTTTTCATCCTATTGCTCTTACCTACATCCCCATGTGCAATATGGAAAAACCATGGAAGATGACTTCAGCTTCCATTATAGCAGTGGCTGAAGGAAAAGCACACCCAGACAGTATCAGCATGTAGTTGACAGACTTAGGCTATTCTTGATGTCAGTTAGATTTACCTCATCAGCAAAATAACACCACATAAGGGAAGAGTCCTGTCCCCTTCTTGATCTCTTTTTTCATTATTTTAGCTGGAAAGTCAACTACAGAAGTAAACATTTAAATACGCTATTAAAGAAACTGTCTTCAACTTTCCCTGCCATTCCTAGCCACCAAAGAAAAGTAAAATACTTTTTTTCTGGTTTCATGTATATTTTTCATCTGTGTGACTCCATTGTAGTATTGCTTACAATTTAACTGAGAAGTAAACAATTACATCCCAGAGGAATTTTTAAAAAAATAAATAAAATAAAAAAGACTACAAAAAGCTCGAAAGACTGGAAGGATAATGTTTCTAATGAAGAACTTATTGTCACAGTCCAACTATTCTTAAAGAAGAGCCAAAGAGCAAACAGAAAAAGCCGAGCTCACTCAGACAGGCGAGATTTTCAGTACAGCAATTCCAGCACCTTTGCCACAGCCACTTTTAGTCCATGGTCTGATAGTCCTCACAGTGATGTCTCCAGTAGCCACTCAGCCTCTTTAAAACAGAAATGTTCCTACTTACGAATAGTAAGGATAGGAATTTCATTACAATTTCTAACTTATTTTAAATACAAACAGAATATGAGAACAGATTTTGCTGTCAGTTAGGATTTTTTTGTTCAGAGTCAGTGAAATTACTGTCATCTATTTCAGCTTCAGCCCAAGCAGGAGCAGACACAATAATGTGCTAAGTATTATTATCATGGTTCAGTGATATCATTTTACTTCATTTCAAACTTCCAGCTTCAATCTAATTAATTCATACTGGCACCAAACAAAAGAATGGGACAACTACAGAAGTTGTGTCACAAGACAAAACCCATCATCCTCAACACTTATTATTTCAGTAGCCATTTCTTTGGGACATAGTCTGGGGTTCTGTTATTATTATTACCCATAAATGGGTTTTTGTTCACAAAAGTGGCAGATAACCACACCGATACACAAAATTTAATTAAGTAAAGGAATCCATTAATTCAGATGTCTGCCACTTACTGTATGTTATACTTCGTTTGCTATCATTATTCTGTTGTTTGAAGCAGGAATCTGTGCCCTGTGATCCTGGATCTATCTATACAGGGAAGCTATAGACATCTGTGTACATTAGCCTGGAAACAACTAGCTAAAACTGGTCAAATAAACAACTTTATATTGTAATTCTTACTTAAATAGAGATAAGAGTTCTGTTTTCCCAGGCACTGGAAAAGCATATAACAGTCTTCCTCCTAAAAGCTATATTACTCCGGTCAAGGAAGGACTATTTATTGACTTAACATTTATTTCTGATTTTATGTTTGCCAAAGGACAGCAGCTGTAAACCAGTTTAAGAGAGTGCACAAAAGGCAATTGAGCTAAGATCAGTACATTCTGATGGGGTTAGTTGAATAAGGACTTTTTGTACTGCCAGTGAGTCTTCGAGATTTACCTTACAGATGGTTAAGGCAGCCAGTCCCTTGGCATGGCAAAATTAACAGCAGACTCAATTAAGATACCAAAGGTCTTCATTTATTTACAGGAAAATTTTTTTAAGCTCCAAGGACTGAGTTTCCTAGCTCTCTGGATGCATTTTATCATTAAATAATTACATATTTATCTTTAAATAGACCAGTCCATGCTGGAAGGGACATCAAAAGCTCTTCTGATACAACCTTTTGCGAGAAAGGGAGCCCCAATAAGATTATCTAGCATCTTGTTCAACTGGATCTTGAAAACCTCCAGTAATGAGGTGACCTCCTGCCTGAAATAACCTCCATTTTATGTACAGCCTACAATAAGAAGAACTACAATCAGAAGGACTTACAGTCTCTCTGGCCAAAAAGATACTCCTTTTCTTCAGGATCATGAAGGGAGAGAACTCTTTTGGTGTTATTTGTCTGTAAAAGGTGAGAAATTGAAGGCTTAAAGCATCTGGTGCTAAGGCAATTCAAAGGCATGTGGAAGATCCACACTGAGCTGGTGCTGAAAAGATGTATGGTGAATTCATATCCCAGGTGAGTACTCAGCTGGCTCTTGGTACGGGTTGTTGCTTTGTTTTGTTTTGTTTTCTCTGTCCATTGGAGTTGTTCAACTCTGCTTACAAAGACAACACAATGTCTTGGGTTAGAGCCCTAAGCTACCATGCCTAGTCATGGGATTTATTTATTTTTTTTATGCAGAGCACACTGTCTCTGCCAGAAGACAATGACAGAAACCCACTTTGAATAACCAATAATCCAGCCATTAGAGCATTTGTCAGGGATGTGGGAATGCATTCAAACACTCCCTGAAAATGGAGAAAATAAGGTACTAGGACCTAGTCAGTCATATTGATGTCTAAGCATCGGGACTTTCCAGGAGTATACATACAGTCCCACCTTGGTATTTTAAACAGACTTTGAATATAGATGATAGAGAGTTACACCTTTGTGAAAGAGTAAGGAAAATATTTAAAGTATCTCACTTCTAAGTGACTGCTCCTTCCCTTTGAGTAGACATGTCAGAGAAACCAGGGTTAAGTAGCCTCCCACTGATCCTTAAAAGGATGTCTGTGGCTCAACATGGATTCCTGAAAATGCAGAAAGGTACCACACAGGGTGAGAATTTTCTAGTACTTTTAAAGGGAGACAACACACAAGTTAAACCAGGGAGGGGAAAGGAGCAGGGGCTCAGCTCCATCCCAGGATACGGAAGGACGCCTTCTGCCCTCTGCACAAACCCAGCAAAGCTCCAGACAGGTAGCATGAGCACAACTAGACACTTACTGAGGCAGGACTCATACCTGCCTGTCACAGACTATTCCCCCACTGAACTGCATCCAGCTTGAGTAGAAGTTCATGTGAACCAGCTTCACCTACTGCCCTCTCCCAGATACAGGCATGTACCAGGCCACTTGGCAGGGCTTAGAGGATCAGGCTGAGTCTGTGCACCAGTGCTAGCAGAAGCCTCCTGAAGACCATGGGAAATCATGACCTAGTGATCCACAATGCTATGAATCCAACCACACACACTGAACCTTTTCATCAGGTATTTCCCATAGCTCCTGCACATGTGGAAACAGGATCATCTCTGAGCTGTTCACAAATTGAAAGACATGAATTAATCTGAGAATCTCATTGCAAAGGATAAATCTATCAACCCGTACTTCAAGTCACCTCTTTTTTCCGGTGACTTAAAATCACAGGGCAAGGTTCCCAGAGGAGATACAGATGCCTCCGGGAGTTTTGGGGCAACTAGAGCTATTGTTCAAAGTCTCTGAAATCCACAAAGATGCCATTCAACCTCAAGTTCCTAACTGTCTGACTTCTCCTGAGGTTTGCTTCCTAGGCATGTCCAAGAGCCTCAGCTTTCACAATATTCAATTGTTTACACCTGTCTCCTGTAAGCCTGAGGGAGGTTCACTTGAGAGGTCTTCCTGTGCCTTTGGGGCCTGTGGCTTTGCTCTCAGAACAAACACAGAAAACACAATGGTCACCTTGCTCCAATGAGATGTGCCCTAAATCAGGATAAGGACCACTGGCCTCTTCCATCTCCTGGGAAAGAGACCTTATTCCTGGAGTTAGGTCTGGCTGCTCCCACGTCACTGGTCACGGGCTTTTGAGCAATGGCATCACATGGAGAAGTCCTCACTCAGATGAAGTGACTGCCTCAATGCTGAAATCAGCCTCCTGAATCCCT
Organism: Chaetura pelagica; assembly: GCF_000747805.2. Lineage (NCBI taxonomy): Eukaryota > Metazoa > Chordata > Aves > Apodiformes > Apodidae > Chaetura > Chaetura pelagica. The sequence continues at coordinate 1,725,964 of NW_009952440.1, forward strand.
CCAGAACTACTCTCTGAGATAATGAAGTCTGGAAACATGGGGCTGGGGGGACAGGGATGGGGGCTTATATCAGCTTCCTTCCTTGCAGAAAGTGCTCAGGCTGATCTCTCACTACCCTCCTGGCTGGGTCTTTTGAGCATGACCAATGCCATCAATCTCACACCCTAAATAAATACCTACTGGTTATGTGGAGTTTTTCCTACCCTTATACGGGAAGTCCTTTCCATTCAAGGAGATACAGTTGTTCATTGACAAGTGGGTTTACTTGAGATTTTAAAAATCCTTGCAACATACTCAATTAGCTTTGAAACAGTCATGTTACATTTTTGTAACAATGACAAACTACTTCCTGAGCGAAACAATGAGATGTCAGCATATTCACAATATTTCAACATTATGTGCTAATCCATTTAAATCCTCAATGTTGTTTCTAGAAAAAAAAAAAAAAAATAGTAAGCCACCATAATGCAAAGGGTATTTGGACTTCTTTTGCTTTCTATTTTTCCTCTTTTTCTTTTCTTTTTCTTTCTTTTTTTTCTTTTTTTTTCTTGGTTAAAAATATTCCAGGGCACACCCTGTGTCAGTCTTGATAATTCAGAAATGAGACCAATTTGATCCTCAAGATGGGAGGTCAGAATAAACAAAGACAATATCCGTAGTTCAGAAACAAGGCATTATCCTTCTGGAAGGAGAGCAGCTTCAGCAGAACTACAGATGTGAGCCTTGTTCAGCTTAGTCTTTTCTACTGTATTTCAGACCATTATCACCTTCCATTTATTGCTCTGGAGCTGAAATCCATCAGACAAATTTATTTCCCCCAAACTTTAGGAGGTATCCATAACCTCCAATTTTCCTCTGGTTGGCTGGTTACACTAAAACATGAAAGGGTTACACTAAAACATCATGCAGCTGTGTCCCTGTGTGGGCCTGCTGAGGGTTCTTGAAGCAGAGGGACCCAGAATAAAGGAGCTGCTGAAGATTCCTTTCCCAGCTGTGGGCTGTGGCACAATCAAATCAAGTGTTGTTCTCCATGTCCTGCAAGAAAAAGAGGAAAAGTCAGACCCCCTGGACCTCAAGTGCAGCACCCTTCAGAAAGACTGTAAGAAAATACCCCACTGCCTGAATTCCTCTGCTAGACCCTGTAGTCAAATGCACGTGGATGATGTAGGATGTGATTTTGCTTCACTTCTGTTTTTACTACCATGACCAAAAGCTGTTGTCTTCTCCTCATTAATGCAACTTACACAGAAGGAACAAATCCAGCTAACAAACCCCCTGTAAAAACGTTCCCATGAGCTAGCCAGAATTATCTATGAGATGTTATTTTGAAGAGCCCTACTTGGGAAAACCTTTTAAGACAGTCTTCAAAGAGAACATGTTTGGAGAAGCTGATGGTGAAAGGAAGGAAGAAGGCTCAGATGCAAAAATACAAGCTGGGTAATTCCTCCAAAGGTTATTACTGATCATTGCTTCCAGGAAAAAAAATCCCCTCAGGACATATTCAGCTTTCTGGAAAAGTGTTTAAATGTAGCACATCGTTTTACGGGTTCTTTGTTATCCAGCATAGATAAAAGGTAACGACTGGCATGAATTGTTTGAAATCTTCTCATTTATCCACACCTCTGGCAAATATGCTGGGCTCTACTTCCTTCCCAACTTCAGTGAGGCCCACATTTTCATCCTGACATACTCTGTCCTATGAGTTTAAAAACCTGCAGGTCTCTTTATATATGAAGAGTAATCAAGTACACACGTGCCCTGTAGAAGCCAGTTTGTGTCTGCTAAAGATCTACTGGAACTTAGGAACGACTCTTGGCACACTTTAACAACCATTGATCATACATCTGCCTTTATTTCTTCCTAACAAAACACCCCAGAAGTCATCATTGTTGCCTGAGTGCCACAGTGCCAGCCCTTGCACACATGAAGCATCTCAGACTCCCTTCTCAAGCGCTGGGTCAAACAACTAAAGAGCAGGAGCAGGTTGTGGCAGCCCAAAACTTGTGAGAGGAGCTCATCCAAGTGGAGCCAATGCTGATGGTCATCTAGTGGCTTGGAAGAGAGCTGTTTCGGCTAATTAGGTGGAAGACTTAGTGCAAGACACTTGCAGAGAGTGTGAAATTAAGCTCCATTTGGCATAGGAGGTGTTTTAGGAGTGCAGTAGCATAGACTGGTCTGAAAGGCTTGCTTGGCACAATCCCAAGCTGTCACAGCTTGCCTCTGTGCTAGCCCCAGGAAGGGCACATCACTGAAGCTGTCGCTCTGTTTGCCAATGGACATGAAAAAGCAAGGCAGCAGCTGTACACACGAGCAAGGTTAACTGAGCCTCCCACATTGCACAGCCCTCAGTCTTCTCCCTGGACACCCACAGTTCTTAAGAAACCAGCCCTCAGCCTCAGTAGAAATTAAGCTGGTGACAAACTAGATCCTGGGACAGGAAATGTAAGGGCAATGTATGTACCTTTGCAAGCTACTTTGAGCTGCAGAGAGATTTAGCTAGCATTTTGGGCACCATTAATTTCCCTTGTTTCTGTGGTTTTGTCTTCATTTGCTTTTCCTCAAAGAGTATCATCCTTGCAGTTAAACTATCAGTTTCTGGGAGATTTACGAACAGAGAAAATACCCTTATAAATAAATAAATAAATACATTATTTTTTACACTTTTTACACTGAGTGAATATTCTTGCAATTGTCCTCTTTCTCTGCTCACTGAAGTGCAGGAAAAAGAAAGGTAAAGAAGCAACTGCCTCCTATCCTTGAGAGTACAGTAAATCTACGGTAACAAAGGGCCAGGGTAATCACCTCCAATAATTTCGCTTCACACGCAAACCAAGGTTCTTCATCTCTGTAGTGATGATAAAACCTGCCTTCAGGCTGCAGAAGTGCTGAGTCCCTCAGGTGCACGGAGGGGACACCTGATTCTATAATGATCAGACTTTCTCCTAATTTTGAAGATGTGAAATGCAAAGTGTTCATGGCACAAGAATCAAACAGCTCTCTTTGTTTCTAATTTTCCCCAGAATCACAACTCAGAGCTAGATATGTGGGGCAGACATCTGAATGTCTCAGGCTGCAGCCATTTTAGAGTCCTCCACTTCTGAAAAGGAAGGACTTCCTTTAAAGGAAACAACGAAGGCCACAGTATGAGGGAAGAATGGCACCATCCAGTGTTGCTCTGTCCACTAGTCCAAGAAGCTTCCCAAAAATCTGAATTCAATTTCCAGGATGCTGAATGGTTGCTCGCCTAGTCACAATGCACCAGCAGCTTCATAAGCTTTTTATTTTCCATTAAAAAAGTGATTGCCTTGGATTTTGGATGAGAATTAAAACAACCCAGCTCCCTCTTATTGTTTGTTCATTGTTCATAAGCTGTTCTACATTCGTCCTGTTCCGTGAGCTATTGTTCCACAGGGGCACTGCAAACCTCTGCGAGCACAAACTCAAACCACATTGTAAATAGCACATGGCTTTATTTAATCCAGAGCAAACCCCTCAGCTTCAGCTGGAGAGGCAGTCACAGCAAAGTGACCTGCCTAGTTTATCACTGCCATTAGATATTGCCCACTGTATTCCAGTGCCAAGCCATTGTTTCCCGTATTTATATTTTATTTTTGAAAACACAGCAACATAAAATGCTTCACCACACTGACTTGTCACGGTTACAAGGATGCTTTAAGGGTTTCCATCCACTGGTTAAGAAAGCATTGTCCTGCTAAGCTCTGCTAATAAACCCTCCAGTCATTGCAGCTTTGAAACGCAGGCTGCTGATGCCCTCTGCTGCTGCTTTGCTGTCGGTTTTAAGGGCTTTTTGTTATTTCTCCAGACGGAGATTAAGCTACTAGGTATGATTTTCACTCTTAATAAACATGTGTGTCTTGTCAACAAGCTATTGCAAATACTTTCCAACTCAGAAATCTATTACCAAGCAACAGAACAAACTGCTCATCACAGTGCTCTCCCCTCCAGTTTAAACAGAAAGTTTTTTTCTGATGTTTTGGGGTTTTTTTGAAAGATAACATGCTGTGTCAATATTTCAGCAATTCACACAGTATCATGGAAAAGGAGAGAAGAGCATCATAATAAAAATAAGAGTCATCAAATCCTCTCATGACACTGGAGCTAACAGAAACCAGCCTATGTTGTCATGCTGCCTTGAATACATGTTGTACATGTGAAAAGGGTATCATATGAAAGTTTGCTGTGATAGCTGGGTATATCAGGACAAAGCTTCCTAGAACTGTGCAGTGCACTGTTAGTAACCCTTTGCTCTCCTACTCCTGCACTAGGGGGGAGCAGCCACTGCTTGTGTTTCTGTGTATGGAAGGGGCACATATGTGCAGCGATCCCTGCACACAAGCAGGGAAGCCAAATCTGGGATTGCACAGAGCAGCAGAGAGCCAGGTCATTGCTCTGACTCTGGGTAGGAAACCACAGCAGCCAGTGGTCCCTCACTCATAGGAGTCAACTTGCCTGATCCCTAAAGAAAGACAGCAATGCGGGGAAGGAGGTTTAAAAAATGTTTATTTGTTCTCAGTGGATAAGCAAACCCTGCCAGGGCAGAACATGAAGTTTGCATCTCACTGCAGTAATGGGGTGAATGTGGAATGATCCTGTAGCATTGTCACCCATTTTGATTTGAGGAGCTAGCCAAAACTTGAGGACAGACATACTGTTTCCATTAGGAGAACTAATTGATGAAGAAATCAGATATTTCTCTGATGCTCTCCTATTTTTCTGCAGAGAATGTACAAAGCCCTGTTTCCCTTCCCCCATTGTGCTCAACCAGCAGGAGACAAAACTTTTCCGTTCAAAACTCCAAAACGTTTTCCAGCTAGGACTCTTCCTGAAGACTGTTTCTTACTCTGTTCCTTATGGACACATTGCGAACGTGGCTTTGGCTCTCTGTGGCCTGACCCACTGGCTCTACTCACTGCTCTCCCAGCAGTGACCCAGCATTGCTTTTTTTTTATTAGGCATTGGCCACCCTCAAAAAATGTACTCAGGCAGAGCTGCTCACATCATCTTCCCGCACTTCATGCCAGCGATGTTGGCTTAACCACTTTGAAAAATAGGTCTTCACTACCTACTTGTTTTCAGTCAGACTAAGTTAAGCAACAGGCACACCAGCAACTCAACCTTCAGGGGTGCAAACACAGGCAGGCAGTGATGAGGAGCCAGAGGTGGCTGATGATGGTGCCCACTCCCACTGGCAGGGCTGCATCAAGGTCAGGATGTCTGTGCACACCTTCTCCTGCCATTTGCCATGTACTCACATGGATCTTGACAGGATGAAGTCAAGGTCCAGGCATCTGCATTTTGCTCTGGGTGCAGGCAGCCTGGCTGCTGAGGATGGGCTGCTGACTTGCCCCACACCTGGCTTACAGCTCCCAGGTGTGGCAGTGTCCCTCTTTCCGTCAGTAGCAATGGAAGGGAGCTCCCTCAAGGGCTTTTTTCTCATTCCTCTGAACAAAGGAAGGCTCTCCACCTCCTCAGTGTGAGATCTCACTCCAGTCCTCTCACTGCATTTTAGTAGCTCTTCAAACAGGATGCCTGTAGAAGCAGGCAGTGTTCTGTCCCTGAAATACAGATTTCCTCTTGTTAGCAGGTACTAAATTAAAAGGCGATAACCAGGTGCAGAAAGCAACCCAGAGAGATGATTCCTCCCTCTGGGCAGAAATAAATCTGCTGCCACAGAAGAAAACAATATCTTAAAACAAAGCAGCGTGAATAAACCTTCCCTCACTTCTGTGCAGTACGTGCAGCTGTAAATTTAATGCTTTCTGGAGAAGGTCATGGAGTCCATCTGTTAATGGGTTTCCTGCCTGAGGGTATTTACAGGGAGAGTCTGTTTGATGGACAAGGGCCATCACGGATGAAAACAATTTGACAGCACGGAAGATGAAAGTGGAGAGTGACCAGAGCAGCTCAGAGTAACGTCCTCTGAGGACATGTTGCAGTAACAGTTCGGACAACTCACACTGCTGGCAGCTGCATTTGAACAAAGAAAGATGCTTGAAGAAATGCAGCTGACAAGGGCTGACATGAGAACTGCAAGATGCAGCTCTGAGCAGAAAGCAGGGGAGGGAGAGAAGGAGGGAAGAGCAGGCACATTTGGTGCTGTGCAAGTGGAATAAAGGAGCCTGCAGTTAAGGAGATGTAATTTTCAGGTAAACAAAAAAAAACAGATTTAGAAGGAAACTGGCAAAATCTTCTAAGATTTGGAAAGCAAGAATGGATTTATCAAACCTGTCCCTTTTACTCCTTTTTGACTGCTCACATCAGACCATGGATTAATCAAGAGCTGGTGAAAGGGGCTATATGGAAAAAATGCACAAGGGGAGGGGTTTTGTCCTTCAGAGCTCAGGAATTACATACTCTGACAATCACATTACCTACCTGTTCATTTGTCCATCATTTTAAATTGCTTTGATCACCCTCTCCTACCCTGTGTCCCTGCACTCCTCCTGTCTGTGCCATGAACATCTCTGTCAGCAGGACTGCAAATTGCAGTAAACATTTGGACCTTTTAAATGACAATTCCTAATTATTTCCCTTGTCCTAACTGTTTGCTGAAAGTAGTGGCTATGGTTTATTTTAAGAAGAGGCTTTGAAACATAGCTAAGGAAACCTGCTTTGCTCAGCTTTAACCAGCATGCACCCTCCTTAGCCACATAACCATGTAAACACGTACAGTGATGAGAACAGGAGTTGCCCTCCTGCAATGTGGAGGACTTCTATAATGTAATTTTGAAGTGATTTGTAATCCACATTAAGCCAGCAGTCAAGCCACTCCAAGCTGTGAAGCTTGCATGCTTCAGTCTGTGTTTGATTCAACCCAAACTTAAAACAAGTTTGTTGCTTTGCTCCACTGTAATGGGAAGCAGTGAAAACAATACAGTCTATGTCAATCTCATTGTCACTCTCCACTTGGCAAATATTTTCAGGCTGTTTCTGTCACTGTCTGCAAAATGGTTGGGTTTGGGGGGGGGGGGGGTTTTTTT
>NW_009952440.1:1733034-1749445 GCF_000747805.2 Chaetura pelagica
GGCGTTTTCTTCCCCTGCGGCCAAAAGGGTTGGTTTGGGGGGGGGGGGGGATTATTTTGCTTGCAATAAATGCACTCAGCTGGCAACTTATTTGCCTTTCTCATGTTTCCTACCATAGTACAAGCATTGTTTTGCCCTTCCTCATAGGCCACTCTGTTTCTCATTAGTCTGTGCTGGTCTCTTGTTATGTACATGGCAACTAAGCTCTATTATTTTCAGTCATTTCCACTTTCAGTTTTCATCATCACCTCTTCCTTGCTTTGCTATGGCAGAAGGCACCACTAGGACAGTGTGACACAGCTTCACTACTGGCTTGATGACACAACTGCTTTAGATGCACCTTCTCTCAGGCTGCAACAACACTGAGGATCAGATGCGTGAATAAAGGTCCTTCACTTTCTTCAGGAATCTGGACCCTAGATGTGGGGGCACAGGTTCCCTTTCCCCAGAAAACAAGCATGGATCACAGTCAGGAGGAAGGCTCAGCCATGGGGACATGTAAGCTCTCCTCAGTCTTGCAGTTTAGACAGAGTGACAGTGTTGTATTTGCCAATGTGCAGAACAAAAGCTCCCAAAATTCAGAGATGTGCTAAGAAAACAAGTAACAATTGAGCATGAAACCATGGCTGTGGGAGAAAGGGTAACTGAGACAAACCAAGTGAAAGGGAAGGTCTAGGTAAAAATGCCCAACAGCAGATTTATAAAAATGTTGAAGAAGTTGGTGTCCTCTGCTCCTTTTTATGTCACCCAGAAACTGGAGTAATCAACAGCCCCTTTCCACTTGCTAGGTACAGCCATGATCCTGATGAACTTTGTGACTGGCAGGCTGTCTCATTTCCTGTGCTCATGGAGCTGTTTTCCAGATTAAGTCTGACAGGCCTTTCAGTCAAGCACCCTCTTCTCATGTCTGGGAATAACCCTGAAGAATGAGGCTTCAAGCAGGTGTTGACACTTGGTCTGTCACACAAGTTCCTCAGGTTAAACAATATTGATGGAAAGTCTTTTGAGCATTTTCCATTAACATGAACTGGGCAATATCATCATTTCTCATATATAAGACCTAAAATGTTGTGCACGGTTTATTAACACTAAGCATTTATTTATGTGCTAAAAAAATAAAAATAAAAGTAAGAAATGCTAATTTCTATCAAGTTAGAGGCAGTCAGTTAGGATAACACCTTTCATTTCACTCTGATATTTAGGAAAATGGGCACTAAAGCTACTCTTTAAATGTATTTGAACACTGGAAATACCTGGATGCTAAAGCCCATTAGTGTCCAAAGGGTACCTGATGTCTTAAAATGTGTAAATAGAATGAGAGTGTCTTCTATGATATTCTTTGCTCATTTCTGAATTACTTCATGATGTGACATGCAAACAGACAAGCAAGTCAAAGACTGCCATCAGAAAACAGCCTTGGCAACCCAGGATCACACTGGGCACTATTGGCTGCCTATCCCAGCCAGTTTACCTACTCCATCAGAGGTCACAGTCCAGTATTTGGAGGGGGGGCCATCACACATACTCTCCTGTACTGGGAGATATGAACATGGCCAGTGCCTGCTTTTGTGACCCTTTTGGAGGGGACAGTCACAGAGAACAGCTGGCTGCAATTTCCCCTTAGCTGAACTTGAGCCATTCTAACCCCAACACAAATTATACTCTGTCCCCTGACAAAAGCCATTCCAAAGTGCAGTTGCTCTGCAGACATTTTCCATGGAGAATGTCATCTGGGTAAGGAACAATGGAGTGGTCATTTTACATTTCTTTCCTAGCTTTCCTTCTTTTCAAAAGAAAGTAACTGCTGACATGCTTGCTTGATTAGAAAACATAAATCCCTGAAATTCACTGAAGTTTTCGAGATGAGGAGAAGTTTGGGTGATGAATTAAGTAAAAAAATAAGACTTGCCAGATGGCTAGTCTCTCTGGATTCAGTTTTCTTTAGTTTTTCTTGATAACTTAATACTTCCACATTCACCTGGCTGTAGCAGAATGTCCTCTTGGGAGTTTTGTAACATCCAGTGGGATGTTAGCTCCTGAGCTGGTGTACAAAGGACTCACAGACTAAAAAAATGACCTTCAGTTGATGTCTCTTTGTAAACAGTATCTAAGGGATAGGATAACCCCATCCATGGATAGGGTTAATTAAGTCCAAGTCTAAATTAGGTCCAAGAACAGTTAAACTATTCCTACAGAAGAAACTGGGATGTGAAACCACGAAAAAACCCTGTTCCAGCAAGTGCTGGATGAATTTCATCTTAGGTACTTAAGCTCTTTGGTAGACCTCTATCTGAGAGCCTACCAGGAACATATTTGGGGGAAAAGAGAAAAAGAGGTAGCTGTAACACAGCCAACAACAGGCCTTCAGTGAGGTGACCAAAATATGCACTTGGCCATCCCTAGGGTTGGCTGTGGGCATCATGGGCAGTCAGTATTTACCCAAAGCAGCCCAATTTGTAAGTATTACTTACTTTCACTATGTCTAAGCCCCCAGTCCAGTACAAAACCTAAAGCACACACCTACCTTCAACATCAGTGGTGCTTAACTATGTTCAAATTTAAATTCCAAAATCATTGCTTCACTATTTCTTCCCCAACTTTTGTACTTCTAATTCCCAGTGAAAGAACAGGGAGTCTGCAGCTGCCCACTAGATCATTATCAAGCCCTTCTACAAATTATAGATTTGACTACTTTTTTTTTCCCTTCTTAGCCAAAGATTCACAGTAGAAGTCTGTAGTTACACACATCAAAAACCTGTGTGTATTTATTATCATTATGGATAAGCTAAGGGCACTGTTAGATGCCTTAGGAAGGATTTTTGCAAGGTAAATACCTAGTTTTGTACCAGTCATCAGACATTCCTTGTCAAAAAATGAAGCACTGAGCTTTAAATAGAGCTAGTATTACATTAAAAGCATGACTCAGAAGAACTCTGAAGTAATAATGCACCCTGCTTGACCTGGTTCATTTGTCAGATGTTATTTCTCATGAAAAGTGGTTTTCATTAAGACAGTCAGCAGGCTTTACCCAGAATCCTTTTTTTCTTTCATATAGATATATATAAATATATATATATATGAGTTTTCAGTTTCAGAAAAATACCAATTTTAATCAAATCAAAATAGTATTTCAAAGGTAGGCAATGCATATCAGAAAGTAATACATTATCAAAATGTAAGCAAAATTAACATTGCATATTATCCTAGTATGTGGGTAATGGCACCACATATGGTCAGCAATATAACTGCTATTTCGACAATCAGGAATCTGGTGCAAACTATGAAGTACTTTATTATTCTGAGATATTACTGTGAGGTTGTAGAATTGCCACTTCCTGCTATCATAATGCATTACAAAGTTTTGATGGCCAAAGAAAATAAGGAAAAATCATGTTCTACAACAATGGAGTGGTGGGATTTATTTAGTCTAATTTCAGTTAGAATGAGTAAACAAAAAAAAATCCCAAAACATCCTAATGTTTTGAAAATGTTTAAGTAATCATGTATATCACATTATTATTTTTTTATTAATTTTATGATTGTCTCACCAAGTCAGGGATCAATGCTGCAAATATAATCACAGTAGCAGAGGGATTGATGTCTGTCCCACAGATCATTAAGTGAATAAATGCTGAAGCAATGTGTCCTGCTATGGAACCTCCCTTCAGCAAAGGACCTTTACCTTGATTAAAATTAAATTATATCCCCATGTTTATTCACTTGTAGGATGGGACTTTCCAAACAGCTCAGCAGTGACCTGATTTTTCTGCCTTTGAAATCTGTAAGCATTTCAACATAGACATGGATGGGAGGCAGCTAGGAGATCTGCAAGACCTTCTGAAAACCCCTTCGTATTGTACCAAATGATGAATGCATTATTTTCTCAGTACAGAAAGGAAAATTTAGGATTTGTATTTTGTTCATTAAGGGCAAAAAGAAACTAAGCAAAATAAGCCTTTTGGAGAAAAATAAGACCAGAGCAACAGTTTTCCCAGTGTTGATATGAATCTCTCCTGATTTTCAGATACCAGCACAAACTGTGTGTCCTTCAAACATGGTAATCTCTGCCCTCACCTTGCCAGTGTGCTATGCTTCATCATCTTCCTTGTGCTCTGAGATAAAGTCACTTCATCTAGGGCCACATCTAGTTAGTCCTTAAACTCATCACATGAAGTTCTGCCCTTACACAGCTCCCATTCATCATCTTCTCTCTTGGTTTCTGTAGTTGCCTTATTACTGACACATCTAACACCACTCTCCTTTAATCAATACTGGCATGATCCTTTCATTTTGATGTCAAACTATTGCTGACCTCTTTCAATTCCTTATTAGCCTCTGCTTCCCCCTTATTTCTCTTTGATGGGATGATTCAGACAGATCTGAACTCTTGCAAGCATCTACCCTTGCTAGGGAGCTCTGCACTGGATTTTCTCCATCCAAGCTCTCCACCTCATCAGACCGCTACCTATGAGTTCCTTACAGCTCCCGGTGCTTGAAACTGCAAACCCTTTTAAACACCTGATTTTGTCAGAAGAAGGACACAACCAGTTCCAGGCATGTGAAAAAATTTGTCCACCTCCCACAGGAGCTGAGCTACACTCTCAAGACAAATTATCTGAGAAACTTCATCTGTATCCACTGGCCTCTGCAGCTGCCAACTCTTCATGCAGATCTCTTATTCTGGTGAGATACAATTTTTTCCCCTCTAACACAGCACTGTCAGCTAACAGGTCTCTTTAGTGCTTACTTATCATCCTGGATGCCACCAGTTAGGCTGATGGCATTGGCTTTCCCGACACTCCTTCCATCACCAACCAGCAGAAATAAAAGTCCACATACATAATGTGTTACATTCAGAAGAGAACAAATATCCCCATCCCAGAGTACCAGAAAAATTACCACACAAGTTTGCACATTCCATCCTGAGGTTTTTAATGAAACTGTAAAATCTGAGTGATGATGCCTGCCTGAAACAAAGCAAACACAGGATTGGAGTCACTTGGTGAAGTGTGTGTGTCTTTTGCATTGATTAGTACATGAGACCTACTTTATCATCAAAGTCATGTGAAAAAAGCAAACGCAGTCTGCTGGCACAGCAGCCGAGGTATCCAGGAGACAGGTAAGCCATTAATGCTATTTTATTAAACAGAGATGAAACCTCATCTGGAACAGCCTATGGAGTTGAGCCATCTGTATTCAAAGACAGGCTGAAACTGGAAGAGGCACAAGGCTGGATTGCTGGGACGACCAGGGGAGGAGGCGGATATGTGAAATGCTTGCTTAGCATATCAAAGTCAGCTTCAAGAGGGACTGTGATTGATCTCTAAAAATACAGCAGTGGGCAAACCTCAGGGAGGAAGAAAGGCTAAATCAAGCTAAATAAGGCACTGGCACTGTAACAAAAGTGTATAATTTATCCACAAATACTACTGGACTTGAAAACCAAGGGCTTCTACATATCAGAGCAGCAAAATTCCCTCCAACAGAGGCAATGATCAGGAAGTTTTAAACTGGCATGTGGCAAAAGATGATTTTATGTCAGAACAGACCATGACAATGGTCTTAGTTTGACAAGGTGGTCCACCATATCATGTATCATTTTTACCTCTTTACTCCTACTGACCATTTTATATCGTTTTGTTAAATTTCATTTATTCAGGTACCTTTCAGCTCGAGTCCTGACATGTTTGCCTGCCAGTTAATTTGAGGTAACCCTGTATCATAGTTCTCTAAGTTCCTTGCAGTACCAGTCATCAGCCTTTCACCTCATATAAAACTGTGAAAGCTGATATACAAATTCTGCTAAGCAAAAGCACATGAGACAAGATTCTTCTCACCCAAGAAAAAAAAAAAAAAAAAAAAAAATCTTTTGCATCATAATTGGATAAAATACAGCAAGTTCATTCATTATTTAAGAAGTTCATAACCTCTTTTAAATCACAATTTTGTTCCAGAGTACTGTTTTGACACAAATTTGAAGTGTTCCATTGTAACAAAATCTTAACTATTCCTTTTGACTTTTTTTAAATTAGGTTGAGCCTAAACTCCTTGTTAGATTCATCCTAAATTCACCAAATCTTTACGTTGGCGGCAAATTTTATTTTCAAATATTTATACAAAATAATTCTGTCAGTCCAACAAAGTCACCAATGTGGTAGTACTTTTTTTCAAGACATTTCAGTTGATATCACACAACACTCTAATAAAAAATAAAATTAAATTAAATTAAAAAGAGAGAAAGAAAATAACCCACACGTGACATACATTAAATTGCAGATTTCTAAGGATGACTGTAAACAGACAACAAATAACAAAGAGATGGGGTTCTTTACGACAATCACAGAAATTAATTGACCCTGTACTGTATAACGTGTTGTGAGGGATCCAGGGAAAATACATAAAATAGTTTGTGTTGTATTGAGAGATGACAGTAAGTCTGGGAGAATAGTGAACACTACAGGGAGAACAGAACACCGAGTTAGAACAATCTGGATTAACCTTGGCATTTACAGATGGTACATAGTCCAAGCAGACAGATGTAAAACCACACATGTAAGATTAATAAGATACAGTATTCATACAGGATGTAGTACGTCTTTCATGGAAAGCAACGATTTTAAAGGATTCAAGGATGGATAATATCTACATCATGATCTGCTAATGTTAAATATAGCCAGAGTTCTGTGTTTAGCACTGGCTAAATCACTACAACAATATTCTATCTGTTCTGAGTACCAGCAGGCAAATAAGGAGATTGCTAGAGTAGGTAAGAGTAGCATAACTGTAGAGCCTTAATGCTGACTGAAGAATAGGAAAACTATGATTAAGGGAGAGAGAAAAGCTTGGGAAGATACATCCCTTTAGCTCTTCTCCACGAAGAAGAGACATTTACTGCAGTGTTTTTCAGCCAAGCAGGCGTAGCTGCAACAAGCAACCAGGAGCTGGGAGTAGAAGCAAAACAGTTTAAAGCAGAAAAATGTTGAAACCATTTACCATGTGCACACCACCATCACTGGTGACCTGCAAATCATGGAGGCATAGAATGTTTGGGGTTGGAGAGAACCTTAAAGATCATGTAGTTCCAGCCCCTTGTCTGTGGGCAGGGACACCTCCCAACAGAACATGACATGCAGGTTGTTTGTGAAAGACTTGCTGTATTTCAGGATGGAGTAAACTGAGATCAGTCCTAGTGATCATGTCAAAAGAGAGCCAATGCTGGTGTCCCCTTGTTGTACACAATAAACCACAGAGACACAAAGGCTGGAGAGAAGAGGAGAACACAGCTCCATAAAGCTGTTATCTGTATCTTCCTGTCCCTTTCAACAGTTCCTTAGCATGAGTCCTGCTGAGATTTGGTTGCATATTGCTAGAGTGACCTTCCTGGTTTGGAAGCCACCCTGCAATGCTTTTGCCCTGTCCCTGGAGGCCACCATGACCTCAACACAGCAGGAGATCAACTCATCTCTTATTCCTTTCAAGATTAGTCTCTTTATTCCTGAAGAGAACTTCAGATCTTCTTGGCAGCAAGCCAGTGGGAGGTGGCACCTTCAGCACTTCCTTGCAGGAAGATCTGAAACCTGCTGTCCTCAAGCTTTTCACTGGCCCTGGCCTAGTACAAATCTGACACACCTACTGTAAAACAGAATATATTAGACCAGAGGAGGTAATCTGGGAGGTGTCACTGTCATTGGCAGGGAGTTCAGAACTAGACAATCTTTAAGATCACTTCCATCCCTAACCATTCCAAGTCTCTATGATTTCACTGCTGGAACCTCCACCCTCCCAGACTCTGAGAGCAGTTTCCACTGCAGGGAGACAAATCTTCTTCCCTGGGCAACCACACTGACTCCCATCTCAGCAGCTTCTTATGTTCTGGTGCAGGGAAAAGAAACATTATAGAGTTAGAGCCATTTTGGTACCTTCTACCAAGCTAGCAGTCTGTTTCTGAAGGCAGTTTTCTATATGTCTGTTCCCAGAGCTGGCTCTAATGTCAAGAATATCTTCATGAAAATCACTAAAAAATTTATTCATATTTACAGTGAGAATTTCATAGAAGTCAGATTTGTTTCAATAGTTTTTTATTTACATTTTTCCAAAAGAAAAGGATGACATTATCTACCGACTACTCCCTTTTCCACAGTATTTCCAGAAACACAGCAGTCATCTGTATGCAGAGGTGCTGTCACACTGAAAGACTGGAATTTAGCATCAGAAAATCAAAATCATTTTTCCCCACCAATTACATCTTTTTGTAGATGAGAACACACGAGGTAATACTGTCCTCTGTGTAAGCAGGGGAAGACAGTGGCTCTCCAATAAACAATTCAAAGCCCAACACTAAACAGCTGGCCATAATACAGGGACTACTGACCTGGCTTTTCAGCATGGACCACGGGAAAAAAAAAAAAATGTATTTTGCAAATTAAACCTGTTTTAAAAAGGAGAAAGGAATGTGAATAATCTGGGACAGTTTCCTAATGGGTTTTTTTTGCAGAAATATGGGAGTGTAAGTGGGGAACAACAGCCCTGGTTCATGTATTAAGCACATCACGTATCTTGCTGGCACTCTAGTACTAATTGCACCTGCAAGAGTGGCAGCAAAGAACAACCTTAAAATCATGGGGATTTAATCACACAACAGCTGAAACATATTTAGGCAAGCTCCTTAGTTTAGTGAAGTCATATGTCCTATAGTTTATAATTACAAGTCCCCTGATTCCAGGTGCTACACATCCTTGAAGTAAAGCTTGACCAAACTGGCACTGTTTGGGATACAAGGAAAGCCCTATCAAGCAGAAAAGAGTATCTGCTTCTCATCTGTCAATATCCTATGGAAATAAGCTTGCAGCTCTGATTATTTGTAACTGTTAAATGGCTTTTGTATGTAGTCTCAGGAAAACTAAATTTGGGAGAAAAAAAATTAGAACAAAACCAAAAAAAAACCTAGTGCATTATCTGAATAATTGTAGTTCAAGATGATCTGATTGTGTAGCTGTTGGGATTCTTCTCTTATTGAAGAACATCCAGCTTCTTACACCTTGGAATGTTTGGGTTTGTTTGTTTTTAAAAAAAAGGCTCTGTCATCCTTCTGTTTGACCTGCTCTGCACACAGAAGCTGTCTCAAAGGGCCAAGATCTACCTGAATCCAGCTGGCCACTACACTCCCATAAGAAAAATATAAAAGCTGCTGTGGCACAGGGGAAGTTAGATTAACTGGACATGGCCTTGTGCACAAGGTCTGAACTCACATCACTATATCTGCAGCTGAGTCTGTTCACCTCCTGCTGTCACATACAAACAAAGGCTGCTGCTCCACAGCCCCTGCATGTTATTGTTATTTAAACCAGATTTATTTAGACCAAGGTTGAGTTGTCTAGGTAAAAAGCCAAATAATTGAAAATCAAATGTATTCTTGAAGCAAAATACCTTTCACTTGGAGGTCTGGAGAAACGTAGCTACTTCAGACTTAACAAGCCCATGCAAACAAGGGCATAATGGACACCTAACACTGGCTAATTTAGATTCAGGAGAAGCAGATGAAGTAACCATAAAATCTGCTAGGTCAGCTTTCAGCTAAGTTTACCCTGAGATCAGAAGGCACCAAAGTCGACTGAAACATTTTGAAGAATGTTGAGGCAATTTCCTTTCTCCATGCATCAGAAGGCTCTCATAATCACCAAGACCTTTTAAAACTGACACAGCCTCTCAGTGATGCCCTCTGACAACCTAAACATCCTTGGGAGCATCCTGCTCAGTCCCATGTGTATTGATTCTGCTTAAAACTCTCATAATTCAGCCTTCCTGTACTCCTTGATGGTCCTTCTACCCCACCAAAGACCAAGAATGTATTTATGCAGCCCTTAATTCTCTAATTTTTAAAATATTAATCATTAATACATTCAGCCATACTCAATAACAATAAATCCATTCTAGAATACTTTAAACAACAGATGTTCTTCGGTGTAAGGTTTACACCTGCCTTTGGAATAAGCCAGACCACAACGAAAACCAAGACCCCAAGGACTGTAGCAGGCAGATTTCACAGACAATTCACCTCAGACCTCACTGTCAGACCACCTCACCCACAAACTGACCAAACTTCAGCAGCAAAGACTAACAGAGGAGATTCACCTCATAGCAATTAATTTCCAGGGTCTGACTTCGTTGCATGAGCCATTTTGAGTAAGAAGATGAATCAGTGAATTCCCTAATCTTTTTTGCACCCCTGTTATTACTCAGCCAGAGGAGGATTTTGTTGGGAACCTCATATTAAACTCCTGCAGAGTCTTGAGCCCATCAAAGTCAGTGGAAAGATTTTACTGCTTTTCAGTGTTTCCATTCCTCTAGCACTGGAGCTGCAATGTTTTAATTACAAGTAGGCTGCTTCCCATAGGAGTTTCAGCTTGTCAAAATTATATACATTTTTTTAAGTTTAGTTGCTTTGATCTCAGAATGGCAAGAGACTTCTCAGCTGTTTAAAGAGTGCAAAATAAAAATACTTTTATAATTTAGCTTTTATTACCTTTTGCTCCAGTTTATCTCTGGACCAAATGAAAAGGTAGAAGTTATTTGGCAAATGCCAGCACTTTGCCAAAGTTCACAGTTTTCTGACATCGTGGACGAAGCTGAACAAGGCAGGTCTGTGCACACAGCTTCTCAAAACAACTTTGGTGCACTTAATTTTCCATAATCATGTGTGGAATTGCTGCACACCAGTGTTTCATGCATTGTGTTCTGGGAGGCTGGAGTCTTTTACCAAAGCCTTAGATTTGATGCAGCACTGTACAGCTCTCCAGGTGGATCCATTGCTTCCTTGGCTCACACCTATTTGTCTTCATTCCAGCATGGATATGAAGATGCACAGAAGTAGAGTGCACCAACAGCAACAGCACCAGGGCTCCTTGCTGCCCATGCTAAATTGATCTTGTAATTCCCTAAAAGGGGGACTGGAACATTAGGAGATCTCAAACATTGGTGACACATGACTGGAGGTGCATGGATTTAGATGTGCCCTCATCCTTAGAGTACTTGCCAGTTCATGAAGCATGTGAGATGGAACACAGCCTCTAGGAAGAGGCAGGTGGGTGGGGAAATTAATTCTAGCAGGAAAGGAGTAATATTAAAAATTAAAAAAAAGTTGTAATTAATGCTCACAAAAATCTACATGACACTGGGTAAATTCCCAGGGGGGAATTTACCTGCTAAAATCAGGGATCAGCTTCACTCTGCATGGCTGGAAGAAAGTGTGGTGGGTCAGCAGGGGTAAGCAGTCAGTCAGGAAAACCTTTTCTCCTCAGACTTCTACAGCATCCCAGCAAAAGTCACAGAGAATTATACCAAGGTCACAAGGTAGAGAAAGATATGCAAGATACAGCAGATCACCCTTCTGCAGTACATCTTAATTTTCACTGCCCTGTGACAGCAAGAGCAAGGCTGGTTCACAGCTGTAAAAGAAAATTATACTAATGAGGCCAGGGGTAAATCCATCTCCTGCTAATCATTCTGCATATCTCCTATTGGCTTCAACTGGCATGAAATCAGGCCCATAGTTCAGTGGTATATTCAGAAAATGTTACATGCTGTAGAACAGGCTTCATGGAGAGT
This sequence comes from Chaetura pelagica, assembly GCF_000747805.2. Lineage (NCBI taxonomy): Eukaryota > Metazoa > Chordata > Aves > Apodiformes > Apodidae > Chaetura > Chaetura pelagica. The sequence goes on from NW_009952440.1 coordinate 1,744,639, forward strand.
GTTAGATACAGCCACGAAGGAGAGGAGCCATCTTCAAAGTGTTCTAGGATGGAAAGTGCAGCAACGTGTCTTGGGATCTTTCTTATCATGCTTTGGAAACACTACTTGGATTTACACTTCTCAGGCTCTGTCATCCTATAGCCTCACCTGCTCTACATAACTGTGTAACACAGCCACCTCCCTATGCCTTCCACCATGCAGCATTGTGTCATTGACACAATACTATCCAGTCTGGCTCCATATTTCAGAACTGAGGACTTCTGAACTATTTAGCAGCTCTGGAACTTAAAGACAGGTGTCATAAGCTGGAAGTCATTCTCTGGGCCTACAGATGCTTCCGTTGATATGTCATAAAACTGCTAGTAATTGAATCCCACAAGGGCTAGGTTTCGGAACAGTTTGTGAATCGAACTCTGTTAGCAAATAATGAGATTCTTATGTGTCCCTCTTTCCAAGTGGATGCACAGCTCTCAACAGAAGGAAGAAGGTGCAGGGCTGCAGGTTTGCAAGCATAACTCAGCAGTCTGTCTGGCAACTGCTCAAGGCATTTCTTTTTCCTGCCAAGTCTTGCAGGCCTGCCTGGAAGCAGGAATCAGCCCTGTGTGGTTACCAGGTCTGCATTCCCTTTGACTTCGCACCAGCAAACTTTTTCTCTGCTATTTCTCCCTAGTTGCCACTTAGCTTTGCAGCCTGGCCTGGTCAGTCTCAGCTGCAAAGTCAAATTCCACACCCCAGCTGTGCTCTGAAAAAGGAATGGGAATGGGGAGAGGGGCCTCATGTGGGAACAGGATTTTGTGCTTCTCCAGGTGGTGCTGGAAAACCTTCCCTGCACAGAAGGTTCCCTGCACAGAAGGTTCCCTGCACATTTAGTGTCACAGTCCCAGACAGGGGCTGTACCAAACTTTCCTGACTCTGTTCTTTTCTTCCTGCCCCCCTCTTAGATCCTCCGAAAGCCTTCACAAGCAGCTCTAGCCCTCCAAGAAGAGATGGTGCTTCTCCATGTCTTGGCAAGTCACGTTCAGCAGCACAGGTACCAAACACAATTAATCCAGGAACTCAGACAGGGAAGGAGCAGCACCAATTATCTCTGGCAAGATCAATATTTCACCATTTGTCCCCAAAGTCAGAGGCAATTCAGGGAAAAGGAACCACACTGTCATCTGCTTTGTGCCAGGGGAGACATGAACCCATGCATAGTTGCAGGGGACATTCTGCCACTGACATTTTTACTTCCATTTGAGAGCTTCTGGGTTTCCAGGCTACAAGTGGAATAAGCTAGCGTGACCAGAGTTACCTAAAGGAATCTGTTAAAATGTGAAGAAAACAAAGAGGAGCTTTGTAACTGTGTTTGGTTTTGACAGCCCAGTGCTTAAGCTGATGTTTTGGAAAGTTTCAACCCAAGCTTCAAAATCTCTGTGGCCAGTGATTTCCCAGATATCTGCCCATATGGATTGTAATTTGGGTAACAGCCTTGTGTCTGAAAGAGCTTCCACCATGGAAATCCTTGGGTTTAGGCACTTGAAATCCATTTGGATTCTGACACAGGGCCTAATTCAGATTTTTGCAAAAGAAAAAAAAAAATAAACCAATTAAAAAACCAAAACACAAAAAACTCAGCAGTAAGCATAAGGGGAGCTGCTGATGGACAAAAATCCAATCCTGTGTCACCAGCCCTGCCCCTCTTCTGTGGCAATTCCCCACGCAGAGACTTTGGATGAGCTCACACACATGCGTGACAAAGTGGTGTGCACAGCTGTCACTGCAAGGCACGTGCCTTGGCTCATTACAGTGGAGAAAGCTGCCAACACATGCCAAGAAAATTAACCTCTTGCAACACTAGTCACACTGTTAACATTAAGAAGGAACTAAAGATCTGCATTAGATACTGACCTGGAGAAAATCTCCAGGTCTTACCTTTAAGCAAATTGAATCTGTCTCCATCATCTGAAGCACATTTCTTCAAATAACAGCAGCTGCTTTTCTACAGAGCAACAGCCCACACCCATACTCAGCTTAGAAAGCCAAGCAGCTTTCTCACCCTTTGCATTTCCCTGTTTAATAATGTTCCTTTTAAACTAATTGGCAACCTACAATTCAAGGGACCCACTTATCCTGACATAAAGGAAATAATAAAACACTATGCTGTGTCTAAAAGAATTTTACAAGACCTTTACACACGCAAACGATATTATAGAATATCAGCAGAGAGAACTATATCCAGTTCTGGTGCCCTCAACACAGGAAGGATATAGAGCTCTTGGAGCAAATCCAGAGGAGGCCACCAAGATGATCAAAGGCCTGGAGCAGCTCTGCTCTGGAGACAGGCTGAGAGAGTTGGGGCTGTTCAGCCTGGAGAAGAGAAGGGTCCAGGGAGACCTTAGAGCACCTTCCAGTGCCTGAAGGGGCTACAGGAAAGCTGGGGAGGGGCTTTTCATCAGAGAAGGCAATGACAGGTCAAGGGGTAAAGTTTTAAACTGAAAGTGGGGAGATTCATGTTAGACATTAGGAAGAAATTCTTTACTGTTAGGGTGGTGAGACACTGGAACAAGTTGCCCTGGGAGGTTGTGGATGGTGTCCCTGCCCTTGCAGGAGGGTTGGAACTAGATGATCTTCTAGGTCCCTTCCAAACCATTCTAGGATTCCATGATCCCATGACTGTTGTCCTTTCTCCTCCAAGCTAAGGGTGGATAATAAACTCCAGGTCCTTAAGCAAGCAAACCACAAGCATCGAGAGAAGGACACAGCATGGCAGAGGAGGAGAAGCAGGCACAGGCAGGAGACCAACAGGGCTCTTCCAGGTCGTGATGTCCATCTTCAGAGTAGGAGAGCTCCCTCTCCTGCTCCATCACCCCATGTACCAGACACAGACAGCTCACATCTGGGGAACAGGAGGAGCAGACTGAAGGCCCATGCTGCACATGCTCAGCATGGATCCATCTGTGAGGACATGCAAAACCACAGCCAGATACATTAATCCCACCCTCTGCACGCAAGGCTTGGCAGAGCAGTTGTATTCCTTTACAATCCTGGATTTTCCTGTGTCATTGTGAACCACACATATGCATGACCCAACTAAATTCACCTGGCTTGTCTGCAAGATGTTGCCCTTACATGCTGCAAAGTGACCCCATGTCCTTAGATCAAGGGGTTTATTTGAGAAAATATCCCTTACTTGGCTGTCTTTATATCCTCCAATAAAATATGAAGCACCATTGTGTTTCCTCCTCCTGTTTCCCTTTCCGTACTAAATAGGTCTGGTCTTTAAAAAGTTCTCCTCATGTGGTTTCTCCTCCACAGGCACTGTGTAATTTTCATCACTGTACTCTGGACCTTTCCTCTCATACAATACTCTCCTTTAATCTCATCCAGTGAGACGCAGTTATCCACCACAAGGTTTTCAGGATATGAGGAGGAAAAAGATTTTCCAGGTCTTTAATTGTATCAAGTCGGGATTGCAGAAGAGCTGCCTTCTCCATGAACATCTGCATCCCCTTATTAAATAAACTGTCTTAATCAGACTGGCAATGCTCATCCCAGCCAGCCTTGACCTGACCCTCTTCCATAAAAGGAGGAATGCCTCAGGCTTGTGGTTGCTCCTCTGCTTTGCATCATCTCTGTAAGGGACTTTGGGAAATCACATCTGACAACCACAAGGAATGAAGAGGGGAAGTGCAGACCCCAAGGAATGAAAATACAGGAGGGCAGACAGCAGCAGTGCTCAGGCTTGTTAGGTATAAAACTTCTCAGAGCTCAGAAAAGGTCTGGGAGGAAAAGAAAGAGGGGGAAGAGAGCAGGAGGCAGAAGGGAGAAAATCACAGAATCCTAGGGGTTGGAAGGGACCTTGAAAGATCATCTAGTCCAACCCCCCTGCCAGAGAAAAAGCCTCGTTGTGCTCTGTGGTGGTCCACCAAAGGGTGAGCTTTGTGTTACTCAAGTGTCAGTGGTGAGCAGCTATGGAAAAGGTCAGGTAGGAATCGTATGACAAGCACGCAAGCTAAAAACAACAGAAGGAAGGCTCAGACCCCACCTGCATGGCAGGAGACAGAAAAGGGGAAAATACCAAAAGCAGGATGCTCCTGGGGCTAATTAAGGGAACTGTTCTGCACAAGGCAGATGCCAATCTTCTTGAATGACAGCTGGGAGGAAAGATCATATTGCAAAAGGCCAAGATAAACAGGTGAAGAGAGGGAGTGAGATGACTGGAGAGAAAAACAAAGCTGCCCAGCAAACAGGGAGCAAGAGGCTCCTTCTCCTGCCAGAGAGCACAGGCTGTGCCCACACAGGAGGCCTGGCAGAACTGCTCTTGGAGGCACTGCAGGGCACAGAGTGCCGGGGTCACACCAGGTTTCATCTAATACCAGAGTCCCTTGTTACACACTGCTGATGGAAGGGGAAAACAGAACACTGGTCTGACCCAATAGTGCAGATGCCAAACCCTGGTGAGATCCCCACTGGCTTTTCCAGTATTTCTGCTAGATTCCCATACTTTGAAAGAGCATGTGGCCAGAAGTGGGCAGAATTAATAAGACAGAGCAGCACATACATCATCAAAAATTGATTACATGTCAATTGAGAATCTGACTCAACAGACAGAAGTGTTTGGCACAGTGAAGCAAAGACTCTTTTAAGGCAGTATATGCTTTCTTTGGGTTTTTTCTAGAAATGGATACAAGGGCAGTCAAACAGGAAAAAGGAAAAGCCCAGGAATGATGAGGCAAGGCAGGAACTGAGTGGCAGCAGGTCCTGCCTGGGCAGGGAATTAAGGAGTCTTCAGACTCACAATCATCTTTCTTTTCTTCTGAGTTCA